>NC_137911.1:25848646-25871146 GCF_963457725.1 Sprattus sprattus | reverse complement strand
CTCCAGAGATGATTGTGATTTTAAGCAGGGGTGATAAGACTGTCCGGTATTGACGTCACCCTTCACACTCTCACCCTCTTTCTGTCTCTCTCACTCACAGACATGCACGGACCATGCGAGTAGTAATCGTGGCCTATCACTGTGACATGGACAAGCCAAAGAAAAACCGTGACAGATTGATGCCAGGCTGTGAAAAAATTAGCTGAAGCGGGGGGGGGGGGGGGGGGGGACATTAAAAATATCTTTTAAAAAGTTGCACAGTTGTATTCCTGCCAGAGTTTTGATGAGCTGTGAGTTTGGTTCAAAAAAAGGGGTTATTTGGTGCCTCTGTGAAGTCTTGATTAAAAAAGCTAAACTATTCATCATGGACCCTAAGACAGCAGAAAAACATTGCTGAAGTGCTTATTACAAGAGACTTAAGACACACCATGCAAATATTACTGTAACACCAAGAACAGACTTTCTTGAAGAAGCTATCCATCATGTGTTTGGATCCGCCACATTTCAATTCACCTGAGGTGACATGACATCCCTGTGAGGAATGCCCTGATGACGCAAAAATGTTTGAAACCATTATTCAGCGAGAATGTACGGTGAAATATGAATTTAATACTTAATTTTGACTCAACATATAGATAACATTTTTGTCTACTGTGCTTACTTGCTACACTCAAGAGTGAATACGTTTGCAAAATGATGAGAGCTTTCTGAGTGATTTGAGTGATTCAATTTTGTATTAATGCTATTTGAAAAGGTTGCACACATTTTAATTAAATGGTAATTAGTATTTCAATGTGACATCATTAAAACTAAAATGATTAATTAGGACATGCAGAAAAACTGGACATTTTGTCTTTGTGTGTGTGCGTGTGTGTGTGTGTGTGTGTGTGTGTGTGTGTGTGTGTGTGTGTGTGTGTGTGTGTGTGTGTGTGTGTGTGTGTGTGTGTGTGTGTTGGTCAGTGAGTGTGTGTGCATGCATACTGTATGCAATCATGGACACATGTGTGTGAACAGACTTTAAAACTACAAAAATGTACATTACCAATCAAATAAATGCACAAGATGAACTAATTTAAACTCCCTAAACATAATTGGTGACAACGAAGGAATCCGTGAGACTAAATGGGGTATTATTATATTATCGACTATTATGAGAAAGGGACATTTATTTCCCATGTGTTTTGCAAAGATGTAAACTGAATATGTGGGGCTTCCCCAGACACTGATGTCTTACTTTAAACTCATTACTTTTCTGTTACAAATGTAAACCACATACTAATTCTAGCGAAGACAATGCCAAAATGTCTCTGTTAATAAGATGGTAAATTGAAAGTGTGTCCAAGTGACGTGTGTGTGTGTGTGTGTGTGTGTGTGTGTGTGTGTGTGAGTGTGTGTGTGTAAAAGATTCTTGAGAATAAATACCATTTTGGAAAACATCCAGTAATTTTTTTTCATTGCTTCAATTTGTGTGGCGCTATTTAACGCAGATTTAATTTGTCAAACAAATAATTGCATTCATGACCACATGAAAACAACTAAGACTTAATTAACTTTTCGTCTCAATTCATCTTGGACACGGACACATGGTTGCAAAGATAACAAATAAAAAACAATTAGCACTGGGTCCAAACTAGCCTGGCTTGTGGTCAGTCCTCTACCTCCTCCATACGTACATTTCACAGTGTCTACTGAGGGAACAATGATAACCAACAATAACAACGTGGCTTTGTTTCTCTCCGATTCCTTCCACAGAAAAGCATCCGCATGACACACAAATGGCACACATAAACAGAATACTATTCCATTTGCTCTCCCCCTTGAGAATGGTTTTCACAAGTAAATGTTCAGCACACATCTGGTCTGCCAAGTAAGTATGCGTACAAAAAAAAGGTGAGTTCGACAGCTAGACACTTCCATCGCCCCGTGTTTTTGTGTTTTTATGTACCTTGCCGCAGGGTTTGGGGTTGATTTAGTGATAACACATGAGAAGTACACCGGAATCAGGACACTTAATACCCTTGGTATCACAAACACCTAGTATGACAACCTAGCATGCAAAATGCATATGATGTGTACAGTGTACTCAAATTATTGTGACATATTCAGTGAAATCCACTTGCCTCAGGTAAAGATAAACAACAGGAACAGTTCGTCAAGCTTGTGCTAAAACACACCTTCTAAACCTGATTGTTCAAATCCTTGATTGTGATTGGCTAAAAGCCGTTGTAAAATCCAGCATTACCTTACAATTTGACCTGATTACATTCCATATTACTGCGCAGCGAATGGCAAGGCATTCATACAGCGCATTTCATACCCAGTGTTCCATCTGGCTGTTGCGTTGCTTCAAGGGTTGCGTGGCAACGATTTATTTAGGAACTATAATTTTTAGTGGCGGAAGAATGACGGTTTATCATTAAACTATTGTTTCTTAAATTGAATTGTCTTTATTTATGAAACCATATCAAATATGTGTAGTAACAGGTTTAGAAAAGCAATAAGCCCCGCGAGTCCGTGCTTTGCGCTGATTTTAGAACAGGTAAGGGGGTTTAACGGCACTCCGCTTCGCGTCGTGCCTAACAACTCCCTTACCTGTTCTAAAATCAGCGCAAAGCACGGCCTCTTGGGGCTTATTGCTTAATTCCTTCACACATCTGAACACCTTACCTAACATCATTTGTGACTCCTTGACAAAAAAAAACCATTACTCACTGCATTAGGATGAGCACGATGAGGCAAAAGCCGGCCATGACGATGAAGGGCATTCCGGGGAAGGTGGGAAGGGTCAGAGGGTACATGCCGTTGAATATGACAGCAGCGAAGAGGATGCAGGTGGCCTCCACGGATGCAGAGAAAGAGAACATGGCACCTGGAAGACAGGGAGGGCCAAAGGTGAGAGGAGACGAGGGGAAGGAGATGCAGGAAGGGGGGGGCGGGGGGGGGGGGGGTGGAAAGATCTGTGAGGATGAGGAGGTCAAAGGTCATCATGGGTCAGCAGCGCTCCTGAGGTGGTCACAGGTCATCGTGGGTCAGCAGCGCTCTTGAGGGGGTCACAGGTCATCATGGGTCAGCAGCGCTCCTGAGGGGGTCACAGTCTATCGCTGAATCCAGAGGAATGATGATCTCTCGCCCAAACAGTAAATGTAAGCTGACAGTAAATGGCAGGTCTGAGATTTTTAATACACAGCATCTACTCTCATTACATTAGATTAGATAACTGCAGCTGCTTAAGGCCTTATGCACACTGGCTGAGTTGCGTGTTCGTTGCGTGTGTGTTCCCTGTGTGTTGCGTGTGCGTGTGCGTGTGCGTTGCGTGTGCGTTGTAGCTGCGTTCCCTACCTACCCGCGTTACCCATGGTAACGGGTTATCGCATGCACACTGCCAACGTGAGACACTCGTCTCAGACGTAGCCGGAAAATCCATTTTAAAAAACAAAGACAAATGAAGCACACGCAAGACAGACAGTGTGAGGAGGGCCAAAGCCCTTTCTGAGTGTTTCCTAGTTTACACTACTCTGTTCCCATGACGCATGGTGATGGAGCAAATAGTGGATACGTTTATATATTTATAAAAATGATAAATGTAGCCATTCATAGAAGCCTTTGAGGATACAAAAGGTTATCGAGTACGGCAAGTGCATTCCCTGCAAGAGCGGAAGGAAAACTTTTGTGTATTATTGAGAGGCCTTTAGGGGCGAAACAATGCACTGGGTACACCGATGAAATGCCCCCCAAGCAGACCGGGGAAGATCTGCTGTTCCGTCTGCCAAGTAGAGCGGAATGGGACGGGGTACACGAGGGGGCAATCTCTGAGTGCCTCAGACATGGAAATGTTATTGATCAGAGGCAGAGCGGAGCGTGTGTGTGAGAGAGTGTGTGTGTGTGTGTCTGTCTGTCTGTCTGTCTGTGTGTGTGTGTGTGTGTGTGTGTGTGTGTGTGTGTGTGTGTGTGTGTGTGTGTGTGTGTGTGTGTGTGTGTGTGTGTGTGTGTGTGTGTGTGTGTGTGTGTGTGTGTGTGTACTACTAGATGTCAGTTGAAGAGTGGAGGCAACAATGCACTTGAGGACACAGCAGAGAGGCTTCAGCGGAACAAGTTAAAAGTATACCCTGAGCATCTGTCGTGGTTCTGCACTGCACAGCAACTCTGAGGGTGGAAAAACCCAATACTCAATTGAATCTGCATCAGTTTAAGTGCACAGCCACTGTCTATTTTGCTATACTGTATAGCCAGGTGTTATTCTGTGTGTTGAACGTAAAGAGTGACCCAGAGTGCACTGGATCACAGTCCTGGACAAGGATTTAAAAAAAAGGCTTATATACAGAGAGATAGAATCCAGTTATTTCGATTGCCAGGTTTCAACACTGCAAACTGAAATGTACACATTGCAAGAAAGTTGTTGGAAAGTTACTTAGAGTTGAACTGTCACTATGTGCCCACACTATGAATGTGATTCTCTCTATCTCTCTCTCTCTGTCTCCCTGAGAGGAGGAGATTGTCTCAGGCTGTTGAGATTGTCTCAGACTGTTAAGATTGTCTCAGACTGTTGAGATTGTCTCAGACTGGTGAGATTGTCTCAGACTGTTGAGATTGTCTCAGACTGTTGAGATTGTCTCAGGCTGTTGAGATTGTCTCAGACTGTTGAGATTGTCTCAGGCTGTTGAGATTGTCTCAGGCTGTTGAGATTGTCTCAGGCTGTTGAGATTGACTCAGGCTGTTGAGATTGTCTCAGGCTGTTGAGATTGTCTCAGACTGGTGAGATTGTCTCAGGCTGTTGAGATTGTCTCAGACTGGTGAGATTGTCTCAGACTGTTGAGATTGTCTCAGACTGTTGAGATTGTCTCAGACTGGTGAGATTGTCTCAGACTGGTGAGATTGTCTCAGGCTGTTGAGAACTCACCTTGCTCATCAGGCTCCACAATAGCAGAGGACAGGGAACGGATGACAGCTTGATTGATTCCTGCAGGAGCTCCTAACACTGCCACTAAGGAGGAGAGAGAGAGAGAGAGAGAGAGAGGGGGAGAGAGAGAGAGAGAGAGAGTGAGAGAGAGAGAGAGACAGAGAGAGACAGAGAGAGAGAGAGAGGCTTTTCAAGATCTTGAATTCCATAACATCCAATCTTCTGTATTGGACAGACAAAATATACACCAATACACACAAATATTTAGTTGGATTTACTTCATTGTAAGGTGA
Organism: Sprattus sprattus; assembly: GCF_963457725.1. NCBI lineage: Eukaryota > Metazoa > Chordata > Actinopteri > Clupeiformes > Clupeidae > Sprattus > Sprattus sprattus. The sequence goes on along the minus strand of NC_137911.1, from coordinate 25,865,956 downwards.
ACATTGGTTGCATATTAATGAAATGTGCTCAATCAACAAAGTATTTCTGTTTCAAAATGTACTAAATGAATTTAGGAGGTCCCTTGTAAAATAGACACAAATTAACCAACTAATTCCAATGGAATCGTTTGAGGGTTCATGATACAAGTGCTATACATTTCAGTGTTATGCAAGTTTGATAAGCAAGTGCATACTGAGTGTAATCTTACACAGGTTGTATTGGAAATGTCACTGCAACTAGATTAGTATACTGCAGTGTCACTGCTTCTAGAAATCACACATTTTGAATGAGTCGAGCAGCAACATCCAGAAGCATCCATTACTGTAAGGACGCAGAACAAAGGAGTCACTGAGATCTCGAGCGTTACCAATACCTGACATGCCTGGCTGGCAACGGACATGCTCATGGTGGGAATCAAGTATGGCACATGTCAAGGCACCACATAAAGACTCAACCCATGTGTTAACTTGTACTGGTGTCTGAGAACTACTAACATAAACAAACACGAATAAAAAAGGTTTGGTAACATTAATATCCAAGCTTGATTATTTGGGAATCCATTTAACAAGGAAGTGGTGGCAGGTTCTCCAGAGACCCCATGTGATCATGTACAGTACCAGTCAAAAGTTTGGACACAACTTACATTTTTTTGAGAAGTATTTTCTTTACTTTTATTATTTTCTACATTGTAGATTAATACTGAACACATTTAAACTACGGAAGAACACATATGGAATGATGTACTAAACAAAAAAAGTGTTATCTACCTTATAGAAAATAATAAAAGTAAAGAAAAAACTTCTCAAAAAATTAGAAGGTGGGTCCAACTTTTGACTGGTACTGTACGTTCCCTGTTGAACTTCCTTTATTGCTTTATGATTCTCTCACATGCCTGAACTGGATATGGGGAACACTATGTCCGAATTAGTTGGTTCAAAACAATATAATTTTTAGAAGAGACACAAGCCTGGTTGGTGTAATTCAAATGTAATAGTTTAGCAAATTTGACAACCCAAGTTGTTCAAAGTTCGCACAAGGCACATGATCTTAACTCCTTGTGCCTTTCAAACAACTAAACATTTTTTATGTGTGTCTGTGGCTCTCAAGCAAACTGATATCAGCTATGACCTTTCACATGAATGGATCACCTGTCAAATGACATTTTTGCAACCACATTATAATCATGTTGCATCCAGTTCAATGATGACTGATGACTGCTCAGAGGCAGGTTAATTGGTTATTCCTGCACTAGAATCTGAGTATATTAGGTTACTACAACACAATTATCTAGAAAAATATCATCATCTAGGTGTGGAGCACTGAGAGGGATATAAATACGTAGCCAAGCATAAACATATCCGATAATCAAATTAAAATCAGGATATTGTACCAAGTATAAATAAATCTAATTAAATGATAATTAAACGACTGTAGCTTTTATTTGATATGAGAGATTGTGAGTCTAACAGACCTGTAAGTCAATAAGAACAGTGGATCCAATAAAAAGCATTTAGCATTTGCTGGTGACCTTTTCATTACTTCATTTTCGCCCAAGAAAAATGTTCTGCCTGTCTTTCTCTACCCCCCAGTTCATGCGACTCAGTACATAATGGAAAACACCATTGGCATTCTGCACTGGGTATGTGCGATAAGAATAGCATTTTCTTTGCCTCTGAATTCAGCCCTCTCCATCATTGCCATAGATATTCTGAATGTATGATCAACCCCCTTCCAACCCCCCCCCCCCCCCCCCCCCCCACTGTCTCTCTCTGAAATTCAAATTCCACATTGGCATGTCATTGACACGACACATGTACATATTGCCACAAGCACTTCACAGCTTTGACAGCTCTCCTGCACCGGGGTTAAATTGGGATTTGGAGGCTGGCGGAACTCGACATCTTCTGGTGCTGACACGGGTGCTAAGAATGTACTCTTCCGTCTGTTTGTTACACGGAGTATCTGGCTTTGATAATATGGAAATTAAATTAGTTAGTTGCGTGTGTGTGTGTTCCTGTCTTCGGAGATTTGGAATACCCTGAGGGTGGTTTGGATATGAAAATGTTTTCCGTCAGTCAAAGCTATATCAATTTATTCTGATTCCTTCCTGTTAAAGGCATGTTCCACGGCAGAGACTAACAAAACCACACCTAGCCGAACAAATAAAAACAGCCAAAGACACAGGGTGCTTCTTCTCTTCTGAGAGGGCAGAATAGCATTTCTGTTGCCGCGCTAATGACAAGGGACCATGTGCAGCAGTGTGTTAAGAACTCTGTGATTCATTCCTTCAGTTCAAAGGCAGCCATTTGCATGTGTTAGCATATCAAAAGCATTGTGTCGAGGACTGCATTGTGTTTATGAAACTGAAAACAAACATACGGTGTATATAATCACCTTCTATACCTTATCTGTGATACAAGACAACACATATAGCAGCATACCAGCAGTGCAAAATGGTGGATAGAGAGAGGAGTGACTCAATAACCTTTAACTAATAACCTTTCCTTCAATCACAACCCCCCCCCCACACACACACACACACACACACCCCCATACACACAGCAATACCCCCACACACAATTGATATTGGTTTTGTCAATTCCCTCCCTCCCCCTCATGTATATAGATACAACATATATATCGTTTTTTCTATTGTATACTATATTTGTTATATATGCCCCCCCCCCCCCCCCCACACACACACACACAGCTGTGTACCTGCCCATGTTCCCTTTGGCATCAGACTGCAGGTGGTGACTCTACTGCGGTGTCGCGGCGCCCCTCATTACCTCAGGCCATTAGGAGAGAACAGAATGTAGAGGCTCAGGCCGTCGATGCTTATTCAACTAGCGCCCTGGGCCCTGTTTTAGAAGCACCCGAGTCTCCACGCTCGATAAGAATAACAATGGCAATTAAGAATATCAATAAAGAGCTGCCCTTCTCTTACAAGTGTCAACCTGAGCCCAACGGAACAGAGCCGCCACAAAATGGCAGCCTCTGCTACTGCCAATATATCTCTGCCTGTCTGATATCCAGTATAGCTAGGGAGGATACACCGCCATGAGGCCACATAACATTCATCTGATGAACTGACAATCTTATGTAGCGTGGTTCAAAGTCATTTAGCGTGGTTCAAAGTCATTTTGAGTCTTCACTGTACAAAAAAAAAAACAGTTTCTTACAACTGGCTGTTTGGAAAGAGTTGAAAGTGTTCAGATTGAATATCCGAGAGTCATTATACTGTCTAGCCCATTAACCAACACAAGGCCACATACGTATGAAGCAGTAAGTGTGAATAACAGTTTTAATAATGAATATGGTGCATTATTCATGGGTCATCTATTGGGCCTCGCTCTTTTGCCCCTCCACACATCCTTTGCAAATTAATTCCTTTCATTTCATTCGCTATATTTTACTGCTTTTACTGTCGCAGATGTATTTATTCAAAAATATAATTATTTGAAGCTATCGCAGATGTATTGATTCAAAAAATATAATTGTGTGAAGCTGTATATTCAATGAAAACGTCAGATAGTGATATAATATTTACAGAAATAGGAAGGTCCTTCTGTTGCTTGTGATCCTTTTTAAACGTTATTTGCATGTTTTAGTGACGTTTGCCCTGCGCCACAGATACAGCGTGCAACCTGTTTAAACCAACAAAATCACAATATTATCAACCTGCGACAAATATTGGTATTGACCGCAAGCCATGTCATTGGCTTTGTATGCATGAACACCTTTCGCACATGCAATATGCAATAGAGTTTCTGAACGCGAATACCCAATCTGGTGTATTTCATTTAACAAATAGTCAATATTTGCGATCCATATTGAGGATGTTTTTTTTTCCCCCTCCCATGGAGTTGGATAAACATGTATTATCGGAAGGTCAGATAAACAGAAGTGGCCAATGCACTGATGTATGCTCTCAGGGAACACTGAGGCCTGATTGATCTGCTCCATGGATTAGCTGGGACTGGAGATAATGCACGCGCACACAGTAGAAAGGAGCGGAAGGAACAGCACAGAACATTCCGGTAATGGCGAACGATTTGCTAAAGGTGCTAAAAACCCACGAGCTGAAAAGAACGATCATAACACTTCCACGACACACACACACACACACACACACACACACACACACACACACACACACACACACACACAAAAAGCCTGGCAAGACTACAGTGTGAGAAAACACACCGGAACTCCTTGGGCCATAATTTGGAAGGCTGTTTAGCCTTCTAAGCATCTGAACCTGCGGGTCGGCCATCTAAACACTTGGTAAACAATAGCTTATACGCACCCAGCTATACAGTGATGATGACTGCAATTTATGTATGATGAAAAACACCTGTTTAGCTGGCCACGGCTGCCTTGGCTTACTGCATGATGATCAATGCCACAACTGAATTGTGCAGGGAGTGGCAGCTGAAACAGAAGCTTTCTCTTTTAAAACCGGATCCTGCACTCTATATGTTTCCGTTAGAGTCAAACTCATACACTTGACAAATGAAACCAGTATTATTCAAGCCATGCCATTGCAGAGTGCGCTCTTTCTCACGAGGGGTGCCAGAGACACACACACAATTATAACACTGTCAAGACCTCTCCAGACTTTTCTGAGAAAAGCATATCTAATTCCATGGATGGTAATAGACCCCAAAAAACATTTGCATCTGTTCAATGTTCAATCTCAACATGAGATAATACCCATCAATCAACTCGGCATCATTGCCAAAAAATGAGCTTTCATGAAAAGTGTTTGTCAATTGCATGTGCACACGAACGTGCGAACGCTGAAGCGTGCAGTGCCGGTTAAATTAAAATGCTAATATATTTATGGTTCATATTCACACCACCGCAGAATATTGAAAACGACGCGGCGGCGCACGCATTCCCATCATGCTTGAGATGATGGAAAATAAGAGCTCAGGACATCTAAATAAAAGCCGAACATCTCAGCGCAGGCTGCATCATTAGCTAGATGGATTCCCTCATAAATTCAGCTCTAAATGTGCTGCACGGTTTGCTCCGGGAGCCCTCACAGGCGCTAGCCCTCAGCAGGGGGGAAGTATCCTGCCTTTTGAGCATGTAGTATGGAAGGGCTCCACGGGAGGTGCATTATCGAACGGTTCAAAAGCTCGACACTCAGGCGCTCGGAGGGCGCTCACTCAGCAGGTGTTTCGAACACAGCATCCCCCTTCCGTTGGAAAGTTCCTGTCATCGCACTTAAGAAGCAGTGTGTGTGTGTTTGTGTGTGTGTGTCTGTGTGTGTGTGTGTGTGTGTGTGTGTGTGTGTGCGAGTGTGTGTGTGTGTGTGTGTGTGTCTGTGTGTGTGTGTGTGTGTGTGTGTGTGTGTGTGTGTGTGTGAGTGTGTGTGTGTGTGAGTGTGTGTGTGTGTGTGTTCCTGTCATCGCACTTAAGAAGCAGTGTGAGTCGCGGCAACAAGAAAATATCAAGAAATACCCTCTTCACAGTAATGCGTCACTGCCTGGCTGAGGCCACGATCGCACCGCCAGGACCTGTAAGCCATGTTTGTTTTTGATGCGCCCAACCTCTATGGCACGTATAAGCCACTGGCAGGACATGAGAATACTCTGCGTGGTTCATCGTCTTTCCCTTATATATGTGGCAGATAGCCAAATCTAAGAGCTAAGTTTATTGAGGGTCAGCTCTGCCAAACGTTATTGACAGTGTAGATTATTTCCAACCTAAAACTCTTGGCAATGTGCCCCTGAGAGAGAGAGAGAGAGAGAGTGAGAGAAAGAGTGAGAGAGTGATAGGGAGAGGGAGAGGGAGAGGGGGAGAGGGAGAGAGAGAGAGAGAGAGCAAGAGAGATAGAGAGCGAGAGAGAGAGAGAGAGAGAGCGAGAGAGAGAGAGAGCGAGAGCGAGAGAGATAGAGAGCGAGAGCGAGAGAGTGAGAGAGTGAGTGAGAGAGAGAGAGAGAGGGAGAGAAAGAGAGATTTCAGGACCCAGGACAGCTGCATTCTGATCAAATCTCTGGGAGTTATCAGGGCTGCTGATTTCTCTCATCACTGAAGCTCACACCTGTCAGATGCAGTGTGCAGTGTTGGAACAGAGTGACAGGAGAGAGATGAACTAATTCCAGCCTCATTTCCCACTGATACACTGAACTTCAGGTTCTCCTGCCTATAACAACAACCCCACAAGCCTCTCTGGATCTGCCAAGCCTTTTTCACCTTCTGTCATCTTGTTACCAAGTTCGGCTTGTTCTGTCTTCAGTCCTCATTCTTCTGCGGTGGTTTTGAGTGATGGTGATTTATCATTTCCTTTTCCTTCATAAGCAACATTATTAATAATAATAAAAATAATATCAATTTATATTGCTCATATTCCCTCACTCCAACCTTCCTTCACCTCTAGCCATGATGCTCATTGACTCATTGAGCTCCACTGGCTGCCTGTAGCTGCTCGCATTAAGTTCAAGTCACTAATGCTTGCCTATAGAGTGATTACTGGCTCTGCTCCCACCTATCTAAGTGCTCTTGGAAGGGCAAATGTTACACCCAGGATGCTGCGCTCTTCTAGTGAGCGTCGTTTGGCACTACCGTCTGTGCAAGTACGGCAGTCCAGACTATTCTCATTATGTAGTTCCACGTTGGTAAAAATGAACTGCCTAGCACTACCAGAGCAGGGGGCGTCCCTCTCTACCTTTAAGAAGCATTTAAAGACCCAACTCTTCAGAGAGCACCTCCCGTCCTAACTGGCACTTCGACTAGTGCTTAACTTGCAACATTTCCGCACTTCCTTTTCTCTTCTTTTTTATATGTGTCTTATGCAAAGTAGTATTTATTGTTACACTAGGTTCTATCGCTCGTAGCTTGACTGTTCTCTCCCTTGTACGTCGCTTTGGACAAAAGCGTCTGCTAAATGACTAAATGTAGATGTAAATGTAATGACGCTAATCGGTTTTGCTATGTAGTAATATACCTTTGAACTTCAGTTTCTTCCCACAAACCAATCCAAGCTCTACCTGCCTCACTGAAATAGTGATTTTTCTGGCAGTTTCTCCTCAGTCCTGACACATTAGACACATGCACTGCAAAAATGCTTTTCTAACTCTAAGTGTTATTACTCTTATATTGAGATGAAAAAAATCTAGTTGGTCTTGTTTCTAGCTAAATTGTACTTACCTAGTGCTTTCTTGGTAAGGTTATTTTTGCCTATTTCAAGCAAATATTACTTATTTTAAGAAATCTTAACAAGCCAAATTTGCTTAACGCACTGGCAGCCAAATTTGCTTGTTTTAAGCAAAACGTGAGAACAGGCCTTGAGTCTCTCTCTTTGCAGATTGCAGCTCGCATCAACCTTGCTGCAGCTCTCTGAACATCTTACCTGAAATGTAAGTCTCCGAAAAAGAAAAACAATTCTTAAAAGGTTATGGACATCCACTTCTTTTTTTAAGAACTGCATCTTCTCCTGCAGACTGGCAAATATTTGTGGTGATGTCTGCCATCCCGGGACTCCAGCAGACAACCTTTGGAGATGCTGTGACAACATGTCGGGGGAGCAGCATCCCCGATTATGTCACAGTCCTCCTTTCAGAAACATTTTGGAAGTAATACAGCTCGACAGTATGAGTTCTTCTTGTGTCTGGCCTGAGTCACTCACTATACTATACTGTAAAACTGTGGCTTGCTGGGACCCAGGACGTGTGCCGTGTTAAGCTTTTTTTCTAAAATAGTTTGACAGCCGGAAGGTTCAGTTCAGGGAAAATGTGTATAACCTGACCACATTTCATGAGACATGCATGTGGCAACAGATAAGTAGTTAGCACCTGGGTGGAACCAGTCTCTGACATCACTCATGACACAGTCACACACGCCACACCCCTCAACCCAACCTCAAGTTTGAATGACACATATGAAAACATAAATATATGACTTATAGACAGAAACAATATAAATAATAATTTCTATTTCTGATATGTCTTTGCAGAAATAGAGACGGTCGACACTACATCTTACCATCACACTGCAGTAAAGAATAGACACTGGGGCAGTATTAGCTCTGACGAGCTGACTAGCGGTTGGTATTAGGGTAGACCTACAGATGACGCCAAAATCAATACCCCCTCAGGAACAGAGTGAAGATGTTTGGTGTGGACCTCAGCTGCAGACATGTGTGGTTAAGCAGCTGTTTAACTTCCTCAAAAGAGTAACTGACATCCATCCGAGTGATCATTTTCAAGATGTTAGGACTGCAATATAGGGCTGTAACTCGAATGATTCGATTACAAAAAATGCAGTGCAATACTTTATAACAGAGTAATACCAGCATTAGCACAACCAAAAGAATAGTGAATTTGTATTTGTGGCAGGGCAAAATTAATGGAAAATGTGCATGAAAAGTATAATCCCATTCTTCTGTCAAAACAACATGTTGCGACAGTATATATACGGTGGCCCTGAGAGATCAATCCACTGAAATTTAAACAAATGCAAATTGACAAAACACAAGCAAATTGTGAAAAAAAAATGTCATCAATTTCACAACACATGCGCAGCATTTGCACATGAGTGTAGAAGCAGGCTGGAATTACACCGAACGACAACGGAAGTGTTTCCAGAAGACACTCAGAAGTGATATGCATTGTAAAACACATTATGTTAACTAGCTAAACGTTAGTTACATTCACTTCTCATTTTTTAATGAATTCACTTTATTTACACTTTATCTGGATAGTCTGCCTACAGTGTCTTCACAGATGCTACAAACCATCCCCTAACTCAGCCCCTAACCTTCACCATAAAACAGAGTTTCAACAGATTATTGTTTATAATCTGAGAATCTGTAGATAGTCTACCGAGAACCTAATTCATTTGCTTTGTTCTTTGTCTATTTGCATGCGTTTCCTGAAGAGCTCTCAGGGCCACCATAAGTACTGCAGTTCTGTGTGCAGGCCTCAATTAATGCTGAAACCCATAGTTTTAAAACTTGAATTTGAATAGTGCTTGCCCGTTTGAAGAGGGAGAACAAGACAGTCCATCTGGTGTTTCTGGCAGTGAACCCAGTTTAACAGATTTTTTCCCCTCACAGTTTTGAAGGGAACTGAGCAAGATGTGAATGTGGAAGAGTGATGAGATGCAAGTTTTTCTCATATCAGGCAGGTGATTGGAGGTGATTACAGACTTGTGCTCCCGACCAGCACCTTCCCTGATTGCTAAGGGCCTCTTTGTGGAGCGACAGAAAACGTGATGATTCTGATGATTATTTCCCCTTAGGATTATTTTATGCCGTATTTAAGCTCTCATATAAAGGTTCTCGGTTCATTAAAGTAGATATTTTCAGCTTTGGTGTCCATCGCCCTGTTTTCATCCATCTTTTATTTAATGTTGTTAATGCGGCATAATCAAGTTCAAGTTCAAGTTTATTTATATAGCACATTTCATATGGTATACATTGTCACAGCCCAGCACTCAGTACGACGCGACCAGGGAATTCCAAAGCAATTATTCTTTATTGAACTCTTTTAGGCACTCAAACATTACAACAGAGGTAGTCAAAATTAACAGAAAATAGGGGAAGCCCTACGCCTTGCACCCAGTGCAACCAGCGTCTTCCCCTCTGTCTTTCTCTCTCTTGTCTGTCTCCCCTCTGTCTTTTTCACTGACTATTTAACTCTTAACAAATGAGTTGCTGCTCAGGTGCCAAACTAGCCTAACTATTTGCACCTGAGCTTGCAATCAGTGGTCGCCGACCTCACTAGGCCCCAGAGCACCTCCCCTGGGTCCTAGAGCCTGCCCTGTATAGTCCTGGTCACCCATGTTAACCTAAGTGGGAGCCTAAGAGCAGCTTGGGCTACCACAACATAGACACAATGTGCTTTGTGCAGAGAAAACATTCAATTACCTAAAAGAAACACACAAACAAATACACTTAGCCAAATATATATATATATATGTATAGTATATACATGAAATAAAATAAAATAAAATAAATAAAACAATAAGATAAAAAAAAACAATAAAAGAGGTGTTAAAAACTTAAAAAAAAAAACCTATAGTCATGAATAGGCTGTAGAAAATAAAAAAGTTTTAATTCCCTTTTTGAAAGAGAGCACTGAGTGAGATGAACTTAACTCCAAAGGTAGGCTATTCCAGAGGGTTGGGGCACAGTAGCTAAAGGCACCGTGTGCAGCATTGGTGTTAATTCTTGGGGTCGTGAAAAGACATTTATTGGAGGATCTTAGGCAACGCGATGGATCATAAAGAGAAATCAGATCGGAAATATAGGGTGGGGCAAGACCGTTTAGTGATTTATACACAAGAAGGAGTATTTTAAACTCAATTCTTTGTTGTACAGGGAGCCAGTGAAGTGATTTAAGAACAGGGGTGATATGATTGAATTTTTTTTCTAGCAGCTGCATTTTGGATAAGTTGAAGTTTATTTAACATCTGTTTAAATATCTGTTAAAATTAAGATCTGCATCAAGAGTCACTCCTAAATGTTTTACATTCTCACATGGTTTTGCCCAGAGGGAGGTTAAAATTGGTTGAAAGTGATTTCTCAGGGCCTTAGGGCCTACAACCAGAATCTCTGTCTTGGCATCATTTAGCCGTAGAAAATTTTGGGCCATCCAATTTTTTATGTCGGAGATACAACGAGTGAGGTCATTTACCGGACTGGGGTCATCAGAGGAGATGGATAAGTAAAGTTGGGTATCATCAGCATATGAATGGTAGGAGATGTTGTGTTGCCGAATGATAGATCCAAGTGGTAACATGTACAAATTAAAAAGCAAAGGACCAAGAATTGACCCCTGAGGAACCCCATATAAGATGGGCCTTACATCAGAAGACAGGCTATTTATAGAAACAGAAAAGGATCTCCCGTTTAAATAGGATGAGATCCAATCAAGAGCTGTACCCTGGAGGCCAACTGAGTGCTGAAGACGTTGAAGAAGAATAGCATGATCAATTGTACCAAATGCAGCACTTAAATCGAGGAGAACGAGAATCGATATTTTTTGATTGTCAGTCGCAATTCGAAGGTCATTTACAACTCTGACTAGAGCAGTCTCTGTGCTATGTTTTACCCTAAACCCAGATTGAAAGGCATCAAATATGGAATTTTGAGACAGAAAGGTGCAAAGTTGCCTATAAACAACCTTCTCTAGAATTTTGCCTAAGAAAGGCAAGTTAGAGATAGGCCTATAACTCTCAAGAGCCAAGGGGTCGAGCATAGGTTTTTTTAGTAATGGTGTAACAATGGCATGTTTGTTAGCATGGCACTTCCTGACTGCTACAGCTAAGTTCCTTACAATTATAATCTAGAAATGTTCAGCTGACAAGAGTTTCATCAAGGAGCCATCATGAGTAGTTTCGATGATTAGGAGCACTTTCCGTTCAAATCTGCTGCTCTGAAATTACAGCTGCATTTGACCCATTTTTATCATGCGTTATGTGGAAAAGTGGTAAACCACCCCTCCCAAAAAATCATAAAGTCAAATAGGTATTTATCAAAATAGAAAATGCTTGTTAATGTAATTAGAACTCCTTCGTTTTCTTTTGAATGTCCCGGATCAATAAATAATAAGTACAAAAAAAAAACATATAGAGAAAATGCTATGGCTCATCTACTAGGCTCAGCTAGTTTCATTCACTGACTCTGTAAGCCTCAACCTGCTCAAGTGAATTTTGTGACGTCAGCTATCAACTCTAACCCAACTAAGATCCAAAGAAATGTCTTCACATCACAACGAACCCACTTAAACCAAATGAGATGTTAGTAGCAAACTAAGCATTTGTAGGCCTCTCCGAAGAAGCACTCAAGGCCTACTCTGGACGCTTCCTGATGGTGGCAAGTTTATGGACGAGCCCAGGGAGTTGTTATAGAGTTTTATGTTATTTTTTGTTATTTTTTGTTATATGTTATATGTATGACGTCTATTGCTTAGATGAATGATGCTTTGCTATGCTGAAGCAATTTGGTACATGCAATAATAAACACACTTTGACTTTGACTTTGACTTTGGCACAGAGATGTTTGGGATCTTCAACTCTGTCAAGATGTTGCTCCTGGTAAGCTCCTACTTTTGATCACTGCGGCACGTTGAGTGCAAAACTTCTTTGTGAAATGTAGAAAGGTCTTGCTTACCTATGAACACCATCCACGTGTTGGTGGAGAACGCCATGAGGACGAAAGACGCGGCCCTGAACACCACGCTCAGCTTGGCCAGGGTCATCTCTCCCACGTAGCGTAGTAGTAGGGGGAACAGGCCCAGCAAACAGCACCCCTACAGGACAGGAGGAGAAGGACCTGAAGAGTGCAGACAGCACTGTACTTCCATTCACTTTATACACTGCAGCCCTGGCAATGCCAAGGAGAAGGCATTTTGGCATGGCAAAGTGTTATGTATCATAGAATTATGTCCCTCGCGGGCAACCGTAGTAAAAGACCGCATTGCATCAGGGGAGATGTATGTATACTGTGTTGTATGCGAGCGACTGAAGTAAAGCCACAATTAATGAACTCTGACTCTGCATGGTCTTATTCTGGAGTTATACTGTCATTACCAAGACACAACAAAAAGGACCTGAGAGTGCAGACAGCACTGTACTTCCATACACTTTATACACCGCAGCCCTGACAACGCTAAGGAGATGGCATTTTGGCATCCATTTTTAGCGCCCAAAGTTAATTGAAGGTAAACGACAAGAGGCAACACAAAAAAGGAAAGTAATCAATAACTGACATCGCGAGCGGGGATCTGTACATAATGCTGGCGATAAATTATTGAGAGAGCACTGCTAAAAGCCGGCGCGGTAACAACACTGTATCCGGCAGTAAAGGTGCCTTTTGAGCGGGCCTCTGTTCGGATGCTTCGAAACAAAGCAGTGATAAATATTTGAGGCGTCAGTTTCATTATCTACCCAAAATTTTGACTTAATTAACCTTCAGGGAGTGCGGACGTGAATGACAGTGAAAGGGAGGGAGGGAGGGAAGAGTGAGTGTGTGTATGTGAGATTGTGTGTGTGTGTGTGTGTGTTTGTGCGTGTGTGTGCAACAGTCTAACTCATTTGCCTCTTTTGCTCCATCAGACAGGTTTGATTTAATTATTTGCGTCCTGGGGTGACAAGTTGCCTGTCGTCTCGCGACTCCTTTCGTGCCTTTTCATATTTGCCAGCCCAAACTTAATGGGAGCACATAAATATTTCCCTGGAAAGGTCACCATTCGCTGTTCTTACTGGCTAGCGCCTGATAGTGTTTTAGACAAATTCCTCTGGGCTGTAATTATCAGTCTAGCAGATAAGCCTGTGAGTCATTTACAAACACACACGTTGGAAAGGAACAACACCCGTCCACCGAGCATTTCTTTTCTGACAACCAAAGTTATTACAGATACAAGCAGACATAACAATCTGTTTTCTAAACAATGACATTAGGCGTAATTAATCACTGAAGGTTAAAGGTGAATTAGGTGACACTCTTGACCGTCACTTGCCTCTATCAGTTGTGCTTGAGAATGTCTGTGCCACTTCTGTGCTCTCTTTTACACGTTCTCTCTCTCTGTCTGTCAAACAACATTTCTATCATGTCTTGCTCCCTCTTTTTCTGTGAAAAAAGGTTATCCATTGAACAGGTAGAAATGGTCCAGTTCATATCGCTTTCTCTCTCTCTCTCTCTCTCTCTCTCTCTCTCTCTCTCTCCTCTCTCTCTCTCTCTCTCTCTCTCTCTCTCTCTCTCTCTCTCTCTCTCTCTCTGTCAGCCTGTGGTGTCCAGCTGTTAATGTACTCTTACCTTTCCCTTTCCATCAGCTCAAAGATAAGGAAAAAAAACACGGGCAATATATTTTTTTAAAACCCTCTTCTCTTTTCATTTCCGATCACTCTAACATTTATTTTTCTTCCTGTTCAAGAGAAGACAACCATCAAGCATTTCCTTCGCAGGCTTTGGCTGTCATCCCCCCCTCACCCCCTCCCTTGACCAGATGAATGCCATCGTCTCCTCCTCACCCCCTCCCTTGACCAGATGAATGCCATCGTCTCCCCCTCACCCCCTCCCTTGACCAGATGAATGCCATCGTCTCCCCCTCACCCCCTCCCTTGGCCAGATGAATGCAAGCGTCTCCCCCTCAACCCCTCCCTTGACCAGATGAATGCCATCGTCTCCCACTCTGCCACCTTGAGAAGGACACACCTGAGTCGTCAGCAGCGGCATTGTCAGGCCCCTGAGCCTTGGCCAAAACCGCACAACCCTCTCCGAAAGGCATCGCCTCCACCATCAGTTAAATACATCGCTCCTTAACGAGAGCGCCTTTTGTTTAAACATCTCGGCCGTGACGTGCCATCGACCGCACCCCCCGCCCCGCACAGATGAGATTGCGGAGGTGGAGGCAGCAGTGGCAGCGGTGGCGGCAACGGCATTGGTGACGGTGGCGGATTCTGCTGTCAGGGGCCGTCGGAGAAAGAGAGAGAACACAAAGATGCTCTCGTCAGCAGCTTCCCCTTGGTAATTACTACTGCTGTACACATAATAGACGAAGGTTAAGGCTGCAGCTAGGCACTGTCCACTGAGAGAAAGGAGCCTTTGATGGGGTTTCTTATACTGGGTTTTTTAAGAGGGTGGTTGAGTTCAGAGGGTGGGGGTGCGTGACATCAGGGCTTGAATCGATATTTCATTTTGAACGATATCGGAGGTAGATCTCGATTTTGTCGAGTATACTTCCACGAACATAAAAGCAGACTGACTGCATCCTACGGCCGCTATTGTCCGTAGGTAATTGCTATGGAAATGGTTAAGTTGGCCCTTCTTGGATCAGGCATTTTGTTAACGTCAGGGGAAGTATATCGGCACAAAAACAGCTATACGCTTCAAGATGGTTGGGGTGGAAATGGTTTTCCTTCCCTGTTCCTGAAGCCTCACATATGGCCATTTGTGCTGTGGCCACCTGTGTTTTAACCTCACTGCTTCAAGGACATTTTGACTAAAAGCCTTGTCCCTGCTTACATATGGCAGGGCCCTGGACGAAAGCCAAGACAAGGCCCCAAGGTCCAAGTCAGGAACGAAATGGTTGATTGACTGACAAACCACTATGTAATGGCCATCAGTTGATAGTCTTGAACCCCTACGGAAATCTACAGTTTGAGTTGCTGGGACTTTTATTTGTGTAGGTTGAATTGAGTCTTTAAGAATGATCTAGGATCCCTGCTAAGATCATCTGCAAGCTTATGAAGGGGGATATCTTACATCCTACGCACCACAGACCTGATGTCCTTGCTGAATGGCCTTCAAAACTGAAGCTTTTATAAGCAGTTCAGCCGTAATTTATTTTTACCGATTTATTCAACCTCTGTAAATGATGAACATTATTGTGAAGAACTCAAACATTCATGTATAACATTCAAACTGTACACCAAAGGTTTTATATAAAATATTTGTGTCTTATGTACAAAATACTAGCAGGCACGGGTTCAATATCTATTTTTATACTCTTGTCTGCTTACTCTTGTTCAGTGATAAGTAAGTGACATTGTATTTACTTATCTGGAAGAAACTGCACTATGCCTGGTTAGCTCCAAAGTTACTGGTGCTTCAATGACAGCCCACTACTGCCAATTATTGAATAAATAGTTACCCTAAGTAATTTTCTGGATTAAAGGGCTTTTTTAAATGAAATCCTTCAATTGAAAAATACAATAGGCCTACAGATTTAGAGTATGCCCAGTCTCTGGAAAGGCCTCATACAAAAGTGCTTGATGGCCAAAGACGAAGTTACATTTAGGAAATATAATGCCATTAAGGAGGTTACAACTGAAACTTACATTTTAAAAGCAATACAAATCAAATGAACTTTAAATTTATATTTACAAATCAATCAGCCTTCAAGGACTCTTCCTTAGCCTCACACTGTCTTGCACTCATGACCGGAACCCCATTGGCCGTCGTTCTGCCTTCAACTTCACGACACCTCAATAGTTTCCCCCCCCCAAGCAATAGCCCTCATAAACAGCTCTTGCACATGAGCTTCATGGCTCCTCTCAGCACTTTATTTATTTAACTTATTTAACATTTCTATTATTGCGCTACCTTCATGATCATACTGGTACTTTCTTGTATTGTTGTTCTGTCTTGTCCCTTTGTTCTGTTCTATTTGTAATGCTCCAGCCTGCATGGAGAATACCAATCAAAATTCCTAGTACCTTTGTACATGGCGAAATAAAGAAATTTAATTGAATTGAATTGAACTAAAATCTACTTCTTCTCTGAATTATAAGCAGCTCTCCCACTGTTGCAGGGGGTGAAGCGATTGAGCTATACTTCCACGAACATAAAAGCAGACTGACTGCATCCTGTGGCCACTATTGTCCGTAGGTAATTGCTATGGAAATGGTTAAGTTGGCCCTTCTTGGATCAGGCATTTTGTTAACGTCAGGGGAAGAATATTGGCACAAAAACAGCTATAGGGGGTGAAACGATTGAGCTACTTATGAAGGGAAGAGCATCCACTCATGACCTGAGGTTTCAGAGCTCTTTCTAAAAGAATCATTGAACATCATGAAAATCCTCACTACCTTCACCGCAGAGACGCACCCACGAGGCAAGACGAGTAAGACATCAACGTGCAGCAGAGCTCAAAGAGTAGGCGCTTACCAGGAGCAACATCTTGACGGAGTTGAAGATCCCAAACATCTCTGTGTCAAACTCCCTGGGCTCGTACATCAGATAAAGAAGGAGGATCGACTGTTCCCCTGGGTGAGACAAAAAAAGAAAGAAAAGAACGAGGGAATAAGAGACTGATTGATCGAAAGAGAAAGGAGTGAGATGAAAGCTCTTTTATACTCGAACTTTATAGTGTGACGTGTCTGCAACTTCAGCAGAAGATGTTGGAAATGAAGACAGAAGACAGACTGCATCAATATTGCACCTCACTTCAATCAATCCAAACCTCTGCTCATGTGCATGTAGTTTATTATTAACCACATATGTTAGTAACTGAACAAGTGGACCACTGGATCAGGCATGTTTCTCTTGAACAGTTTCTTGTTCTTATGTGACTGTGTTGCCAATGAACATTCTGTTTATGTGATATTGGGTAACAGATTCAATTGCTAAGAATTCCCAACAGCATGCGGTAGAATATGTATAAGATTGTGTTATATTTCCCACTCATATCACTCTGGTAGGCTGCTCAGAAACAGCACTACAAGTCCTGCAGTGTTGGGAGTTTCCAAACATCCAGTTTGCAAAGGAGCAGATCAATACAAACAACTGATCTAAGTGAACAGACACCATTGATTGAGCGAGCCGAAAGGCGGTTGCTTTTTACGAGCAGAGA
>NC_137911.1:25838646-25843646 GCF_963457725.1 Sprattus sprattus | reverse complement strand
GACAGTGGGAGCTGGGTAGAATGGAAATTAAACAGTAAATCATGCAATCGGGTCTGAGTGACTTGGTAAGAGGCCCATCTAATCCTGTTTTTACTACATTTAAATCATCAAACTCGCAATGCGCCTCACAAGTTATTGCAGGCAATAAAATGTCATACGGCAATCAAATGTCATTAGGCTTTTTGCATCCAGCAGTGTCAGGAAAATGTCACACATATCAAACTAATGTTTATGAATGCAGACAATCGAAAACTACTCTAGTTGTCATGAAGGAATAAAAAACTTTATCTCATTAAAATAAAACTTTGACAGTATTCAACATTTTTAAACAACAGACATTAAGTGTTAATAACGTCATTTTGTCCCATCCATATATGCTGTCCTTTTGTAACTTAATGATGTATGATTCCAATTCCACTGTAATGCCTCAGAAAAGAAGCATGCCTAACTTTGTCGTATATCGTTCTGGTGAAGGTTATGCTCAGGTATTATCCGGGCCATTTAAAGGCAGTGATCTCCCTCTGTTGTGGTCGTAGGAAAGGAAATCTATGCAATCTCACGCCGGCCTCTCTTAATGAGGTGTATCCGATTTGAGGGGAGGAAAGCAGCACATCATCAAAATGAATCATTTCCTTTTCTAAGGGAAGAGGAAAAGAGCTCACCCCCAGAGTTTCCGGCTGTGTATTAAGTCAGCAGCACTTCGGAGTGTGAGTGTGTTGGGTCAGGAATGTTACTGCAGTACTCTTTTGTTGTCATTGGGTAGCTTTTGTGAGGAATACAAGCTAGCACTAGCTCTAGCTGAGCGAGGTTTAGCTCATCTGGTGGGTGTGGCACAGATCTGTTACAGGAGTTTATGAAACTTTCTGTTCCTCTTTCAATTATATGCTTTCTTCATTTCCCTGGAACACCTTACAGCTGGACACAGACTGCAACCACAATCTCTCACACTCACCCACTCTTATATATCTGCTCCAATGAACTCCAGACTGTGAGACTTGGAGATTCTGGGTTCTTAAAGCACGATAAAGGACGTTTGGTCTAGAACTAGCGGGCTGACTACCAAAAAGGCATTCGATTCAATTAAATTGAAATTAATTTATACAGCGGCAATAACGCTTGGAATTGTCACAAGGTGCTGTTCAGAGCCCAGAGCACTGAACCCTGGCATAATAATCGGTAGAGTCTAGAGCAAGCAGTAAGGCGACGATGGCAAAGATAATCTCCCTTTTAACAGGAAAAAACCTTGAGCGGAACCCAGCTCATAAGGCGGGACCCATCTGCTTGGGGCCAGCCTGGTAGAAATATAGAAAAAGGTGAGAGGCAAGCAGATTAATTCAGGCATCAGGATAGGATACATATACATATTAACATACGTACATGCAACATATATACAGGATACACAAGATAACATGATACATACAAAATGTACTGTACATTCATGATGCATACAAGATTGATAGTGGATTTACAAATAAATGAAGAAAGGCCAGCATTTAAAGTATTGGTTGTAGCACAGCTTAGTGAATATACATTGTCCTCATAAGGTTAGTATTATAAGGAAACGCAGGGCTATGAAGCAGGATGTCAATGATGGCTTTCATTATATAAGGGGTGAATAGGCTGGCACACAATATACAGTATATAAGATCTATCATAAGCAGAGGAGAAATAGTGCACAGCAGTTTGGTGGGAAAGGGGAGCTCTGAGCAGCAGGTTTCTGCCAGTGGATCACGTGGAGAGACTGCAGCAGTACCCCACAGTGGAGATAGCCTGGATAAGGAGGGGAGGAGGAGAGACAGAATGAGTGGACAGATCTAGGTTGCTTAACTTTTAAATAATTGTAGGTTATGAGGCGGTGAGAAACAATGTTATCACAGCAATCAGCATTTTTTTTATTTGCCTAGTGAGTAAGCGTACTAGTTTCGGGACAGAACTCCGTATTGCTGCTTTAACTTGTATTTAATTGTAGGTTGAGAAACAGTGTTATCATCACAGCCATCAGCATGAGCAGGCAAAGGTCCTACTATAGGAGAGAGAACAGAGCCGGGATTAGCAAGCAGAATATCAGTCATACACATGAAAAACAAGACTTCACATGCATATCTCGGTGTCAATGCTTTGTCCAATTATCTAAACATAAATCTCATCTGACCATGTCATGCCTCAGGCTATGTGAGGTAACCGGTAGAGGGGGCGTTCTGTATAAGTTGGAGGCTCATTAGTGAGCTATTGCTAAAAACGGAGACAGGAGAGCATTGCAGTAGTCTAGCCGTGAAGTAATTTTTTTTCCACATGTTGAAGGTATAGGTCTTTTCTGCGTAGGTGAAAACAATTACATCTTTTTAGATCTGTTTTATGTGTGAGTTGAATGTGAGGTCTTGTGTTGGACGTTAGGAAGATGCCATCGTATATGAGTATATGAATCTAATTTTAATCGTATATGAGTAGATGGCTAGATATTGACCCTTGTGTTGGATGTAAGGAAGATGCCATTGTATACGAGTAGATGGATAGATATTGCCATTCTAAAATGTTGAGGGCCTACAATCATAACCTCAGTTTTATCTGTGTAAGAAGCAGGACATTTTTAGTCACCCATGCTTTGACAACTTTCAGGCAAACTTCTATCTTAGATAGCATGATAACAGTGTCGTCTTTTGGCAATATAGTTGGCAATGTCATGTGGTGAAAGATTTTCTCACATTTTCACTGGGTGTTCTGTCTGTTTATCTGTTCTGCACATAACCATAGACCATCAAAACTGATTTGTAAATTATTCCAAAACAAGTTGCCTATAAAAACACACCTCAAAAAGGGGCAAGTTGTTGTATCGTGTTTCTTGAGGTCAATGAAACACCTGTTTGTTCTCATGTATGTTGAAAAAGTGGAACAAAATTAGAATACACACCATGATCGAGGAAAAATAAACATAGGAAACAAAGTCCTTTGTGATAAGAACTATGTGGGTGAAAACATCTGACCTGAATCCATGGTGACGTTCTGATATCAATCAGTTCCTTGAGTGAGTCAGAGGGGTATTCCAGAAAGCAGGTTAAGATTTGTTCACTCGCAGGAAGCACAAAGCCTAGGTTTAGTCACTAACCTGAGTATGTGAACTAGATGCAGTCCAGATCCGTCCCAGTGTCTTTCTGCTAAACGGGTACCATGGAAACAAACAAGGCTTCATTTTACAGTACAGTTTTAGCCTACTGAATAAATTGTCATGTTTGAGTAATTAGGAGAGTGTAGGAGGAAGGGGCCATTTTGTTTATTAACAGCCTTTTCTTCTCCATCCCGAGTCATAGATAATTAATTTCCACATCACTTTGTTCAATGTGTTTCCGTAGATATAGGCTGATTGTATAAAGCTCCTTTGCTGACATCTAGAACAATATAGCCTATACTTCAGTTCCCTTAAACTCAGTCATGTTAAAATGAATATGAATCATTTCTTACAGTGCTGAATTGGGGGTAGCTGGGTTCTCCCCTTAGAATGCTCAGTAATGAGGAAGTCTGGAGGTGCTATCATGAACGCAAACAGTTTGAAACACACCTTCCAATGTACACACTGGGTGCTAACTAGACAGGCCATATACCGTGGGCATCTGAAAGACAACACTAATAGGGACCGAGCTGACTCACAGCTGCATGAGGGGTCACATGAAGATGGAGGGTAATCAAGCACAAGAACACCGTCTTGAACTGTTAAGGTGATCAGTTCAGGCGAAGACAAGTGCCAGCAGAATGTACTTGACAAATATACAAAGACTAGCCAAGGGGGTAGTGAGAACTATATAGAGAGCAAACAGCTAGTATAGTCAAGGTCAAGGAAGACTAAAATGGAGGGTTGAGCGGGAATTGAAATGGGGTGTTTTGAGAAACTGGCTGAGGAAGTGGGGATTTCAGTTCTAATCATGGGGAAAGGTCAAATAGCCTTAAAGGTCGGTGTTTAGTTTAAAGTGGTATCTATTAGTAGAAATGGAAAATAGTATTCAACATTTCTAGAGTGTATTATGACCTGTCTCTATGAATCGTTGGGTTTTCATTAGCTTAGATTTCATCAGAACCCCCCTCTTCTGCGCAGTCCACCATGTTACAGTAGCCTAGAAGGGACAAACCAAAACACTGGCCCGAGATGGAACACTGGCCCGAGATGGAACACTGGCTTTTTGTGTTGTTATGGCATTTGATTGCAACCACAGGTACCGGAAGACATGTTAAATTTGCCACCTGTTGTGTTATCTAGCCTTATATTCATTGGTAAAGCAAATGGTGTGTTTTCAAAGCATCTGATTTATTTATTTTATTGATTTATTTAGTGTATAATTAATTATGAAATATATTTCCATATTTTCATATCCCTATGCTCTATTTTTTATCTCTCTCTCTTTTTTTAAGTTTAATGAACTGTCCCCCCCCCCCCTAGCTTCTCCAAATGTCTGTGGTACAGATAACCACATCACCTTCCATGCTTAACAGGGATTTCATCACCTTTGCTTAAACATCACATCACAGGTTTGGTACAACTGTATGTGAAAAACACATGCCTGAGGGTACCCTGTAGCATTGTGCAATGTCTGATAGGAGTTTACAGAAACGTGTGTTTTCAACAATTGAGTAAGGGAAGAGGTCCTGGTAAATCATTTCACCCAAAGTTTCTGTAATTTGTCTGGCAGTCAGGTGGTTGTTCGGGTATGGTGTGTGTGAATTGAACAAAGCAATTATTGGTGGGTGCAGTGACGGCTGTGGGGGTGTACATCTGACCAAACTGTTTTGATTATTCTTTGCCCCTATAGCAGGTTTTAATCATAGTGCAGCTGTGTATTAGCTCTTAATGGGGGGGTCTTGCAACACCCCCTCCGTGAAATAGACTACGATGCTCTTTTTTTTTGCTACTCATGGTTTTGAGGCGCAATACCTTATGTCTTTACAGGCTCATTGACAACGTGCTCAACTCTCGTTGAGAATATAATATAATCATATATGCCACTTTTGCATCA
>NC_137911.1:25831146-25836146 GCF_963457725.1 Sprattus sprattus | reverse complement strand
GAGATTAGGAGAGAAGAGAGAGAGACGAAGGCGTGGAGTAGGGACTGGATGTTCCATACATTGAAGATAATAATATTCACAGTCATGTGGAAGGGGCTAATTGTATTAAATTAGGCTAATTGTATGGCACTGTTGTGTGTAAGTAATATGAGTTGATAGGATAGAAGCACTTAATGAGCGAGGATCTTTAATCTTTGGCTTTCAACACTCAGCAGCATCAGTGCTTATCTGCATATCCCCTCCTCCCTCTTCCTGCTCTGTGTGTTAATAAGCATAGAAGTAAGAAGTGTGTGTGTGTGTGTGTGTGTGTGTGTGTGTGTGTTTGTTGTGATTGTTAATAAGGATCTGGATGTGTGACTGTGTGTATACCTGTGTATTTGTGTGTGTGTGTGTATACGTTTATATCCGTGAGTTTGTGCGGGGGTGAGTGTGCATGTGTGTCTGTGTTTTGCACACGTATGGGATATTGTTCTAATTCATTCTCTTACAACACTTCCCACTGAGCCTCTCCAGGGAATCTCAATGAGGCCTGCAGTGAAGCCCACTGCAGAATTATCTTCTGCCTGGTCAGCAAACAGGGGCTGAAAGAAACCGTCATACTGTGTGTGCAGGCGGGCGTGTATGCATGCATGCGTGTGTGTGTGTGTGTGTGTGTGTGTTGTGTCATATTATTTACAAATGAGTACATGAATAAGAACAAGGGCTATAGATATACCACTCAGGAGGGCAGACCACTGGACCCACTTAACCCCACATAAACATATTTAATAAAGTAATCACATGATATTAGAGATGAAAATATTGATGAATACATTTGTTAGACTAACTGATGTCTCGACATTCCTTGTCAAATATAATTGCACACTAATTAACATTATTAGTGTCATTTACATATCATTTACATTAAAGTGTTAGAAAAAGCAAGAATTCAGGTCAGAATCAGCTTCAATTTTAGCTCTTCTCAGTTTTACGACGAAATGCTGTTGTGCCACAGTTCTGTACCTGAGTGTGGACGTGTTGCAGGGTATGAGGTTTCAATCCTACCACGATATCCACGATAAGGACATTCAAATAAGCCTCTTTTGTCAAGAGCATCCATAAAAGACTGGATGGTGTCAAGAAATGATGCAAACCACTTGAGGAAATTTTGGTTTGTTCACAAGGTCAGATGAAAAAAAAAACCTTGTGTGTGTGAGATCTAAAATGACACATTATGAATACCTCTAGATGCTGTGGTGTTTAGTATTCCATGTGTGAGAGGAGTGCACAGCATTGTGTGCTAAAGTACGAGAACAAATTGTTTGTTGAAAAGGAGAATGCAGAAAGACTTCCTTAAAGGTGAAGTAAAGGTCTGGAACAAGAAAGTGCTGTGAAACCGCGCCCACAGTAAACAGAACACGAGTTCCCAATGATCCTTCGCAGTGTAGCCTGCCTCGGACGACCGCAGAGGACCAGACAGAGAACCAGACTACGAGGAGTTCAAACAGTTTTTTAAGCTCAATGACTTTCTATAATATACTACAATATGGAAGCTTCCGGAAGGCCACCAAGCAAAAAATAAATAAATAAAGAGAGAAAAAATGTATAATTCAACAACGATGTCCTAATGGACTTGGGTCATGTACATGAAACCGCATTTATGCATGAGCGAGGCTTGGGCGCACTGCTAAGTCAACCACATAGTTAGGGACCAGCCATTTTCTGAGACTCATTACCCCCCCCCCCACCACCCACAGCCACCACCACCCACCCCCCTTACACACCCTTTCCTCCTCCAGTGGATCCTCTTCCTCCTCCCTGCTCCTCCTCGGTAGTCCCCAGCCGTCGGGTCCAGGGCTCACATGACACCTCCCAAGCGCTCATTACGACCCATCCAGCTTATCAGCACAGGCTGGGGGAGGTTCAGCACGGCAGCCATCACCTCTCCTCCCTCTCCTGGGACCCATCTGAGGGTCAAACGCACTGTTCATCCACAGAGAGGGAGGGAGAGGGAGAGAGAGGAGAGAGAGGGAGAGAGAGGGAGAGAGAGAGAGGGATAGAGAGAGGGAGGGAGAGGGAGTGGGAGAGAGAGAGGGAGAAAGAGGGAGAGAGGGAAAGAGAGAGAGAGAGAGTATGGAGAGACAGACAGAGGGAGAGAGAAAGACTATAAGTCGTTTAAGAGGAAATGGAACGATTATGTTGTTTTCTGGTGTGTGGATGGCAGGGTGCTTCTCCTGATGATATGAATATCTCATCTGCCATAAGGACTGGGATGCACAGCAGGCAGAATGGATCAGATGGTTACTATGGGGAATTGTTCATACTCATGCATTGATAATGCTGTAGGTTTTTAAACCTGCCAGTGCATAGCAATATGTAAATATGTGTGCATGTGTATAGGTGTTGTTTGTGTATATGTGCATATGCATTTGCGGTGTGGGGATATTGCGTGTCAGTGAGACGTCAGGGATACATGCCACCATGTGCCATCTCTCTGGCATCATGTGCACTGATGCGGACAGCAAGGTCGGGTTACCACCTCCCTGGGGAGTGTCTGTCAGCACTGGAGACCTGGGGCCACAGTAGCCTCTTCAACAGCTCCTCCTCTCTCTCTCATTTTCTCTCTCCTCCTCTTTGTCTTCGGCAAACCCCCTTTCATTCCGTGGAGGGTAGTAGATCAAGACAATGGCATAAGGTGAACTACATCATCCTGCCACCACCAGACTAAACCTTAAATAGAAACCCTGCTTAATGCAATCTTATTCTAATCAAAAGAGCTGGCGCAAAGGCGGGCACCGAGTACCTGTACAACAAACAATCATCAGACTGACAGCGTTCAGGGAATTTAATAAAAAGGGGATCAGAGGATCACTGGATCACACACACACACACACACACACACACACACACACACACACACACACACACACACACACACACACACACACGCACATCTGCTTCCCTCCCTGGAATATGCAGCAGCGATGCAAATCTACTCTAGATAAAAGCTCAGTGTTCCTTACTGCTGAAGTGTTTGCTCAGTGAAAACCATGTGTCCTCCGATTGTGCGTAGATTAAGTCGGCAGGATTACTGCCTGGAGTTCTTCTGAAGTGCGCAGCCACGATTGCTCTCGCGTATAGCCTGGCAGTACCTTTTCTGAGGAGTGATCATCGCCACGGTGATATGAATCATTTAGTGAAAAGATGAAAATGAAGTGATAGCCTGCTTCACCCTTTATCTCTCTATCATGCGGTGCACCTCAGGATTTAGAGTGGAGCGTAATCTGACTATCAGCTATGCCAGGTGCAACAGATTGGCTGAAACAGAGAGATGGGATGGTGATGGTGATGGTGATGGAGATAATTACCAAACACTGTTAATGACTTTGGAATATATGAATCAAGTGCCTTGTTTTAATAATTATCTTATATGCTTTTCGTTTAACAGGGACATGGCTTTTCTGTGTTCCTGTGTGTATGCAATATGCAACAGTTTGGCTGAAATAGGGAGAAGGGATGGGATGGGATGGTGATGGGTTACACGCAGTGGTGTAGTCCAGGGTATACGCAGGTACCGTATACGGAGTATACCCACTTATTTTTTAGTCAGCATTACGTATACCCACTTCCCGAAACAGGACGTTTATCCTGTGTTGTATGGGCTGCTCAAAAATAAACGAGAGTATACCCACTTCTCCAGGGACCACTACATCACTGGTTACATGGCAGGGGCTGAGGTCAGTGTAAACGGACTATGACCACCTAAAGAGCAAATGACTGTCACATGGCGCTGGCCCTGAAGGTGTATGGGTAAAAACACAAACACAAGATCATGCGTCATCCACACATTTAAATTATACTGCAATATATAGGCATGTTATGTACTTGTTATTTTATTTACAATATGCCGGTATTAATATTTGATTAGTGTCACTGTGGACTAGCAATGTTGTGAATGTGTTGTATACGGGTATGGAGACAGTTTCACATGTCTCCCCCTCCTCTCCAGGAGCCTCTACTGCTGGCCGTGTTCCATGAAGCTGAATAGGAATGGAAGTCTGTTGTGTCACACCTAGCACAACCTACTCCAGGGACTCCACAGTAAACAGACTAATAACGCATTTTGCATGGGTGGGTGGCGATGGCTGGGGGGGGTGGGGTGGGGGTGAAGACCAAGCCTGTCTGCGAGTTATCAGTACAGATGTGAATTGATGAGCGCTGACACTTACAACAGGCTGGTCGCCATGACAACGGATTGTCCTGGCCGGTGGACAGTGTTATCGTCAAGGCTACGAGGCAGTGGATGTTGAGGAAAGATGACCGTGTGCTCTTCCTCGTCCTTTCCATCTCACCTACTGTGTCAAATCTAGCACTTATATGAGACTACAGTGGTTGATTGTTGAGATGAGTTATTGCATGCCTGAAATTGTCCTTTTTTTCTTCACCTTGAATCTCAACCAAGGATGTGAATCTGGTGAACATCACTGGCAATTCCCTTGCATACGGCCATTTAGAGGTGCCATAATATAATAATAATAATAATAATAATTCAAGCAGAATCTCAGAGTGCTAAAAAACAGCTCTCAGCAAAAGCACAGTTTAAGAAAATTACACGTTTTTTAAAAAGTAGGAAATGCCTTTCTGAATAAAAAGGTGTTAAGGCCAGTCTTAAAACAGTCTAGTGTCTGTGTTGCCCTTAAGTGGTCAATATCTTGTCTTATATAATGTTGTGAAACATGGTAAGGGGTGAGATTGGATGAGACTCCTTCATGACTCGTTCGTAAATGACATGACTGGACATTTGGCTTGTACCCTCTCTATTACAATGTGCTGCTTCTAGCATCTGAAAAAAAGATCGTTGTTATTTTAGGATTTTGTTTTTGCCCTTTATGAAGGCCTTCATGGCGCTCAACCCACCAGAGAGAGGGAGGGGGGGAAAACACAAGATATTGAGATGACAAAGCCTGCCCAGTCGAGCTTGGTATGAGAAAGCAAACACATTACCAGCTTATGGGGCTGTG
>NC_137911.1:25798646-25826146 GCF_963457725.1 Sprattus sprattus | reverse complement strand
GGGGGGGGGGGGGGGGGGGGGGGATGGGGGGGTCGGCTTGGGTGGTGGCAACACTGGGGAAGATAGTCATAAATGCCCAAACAAGCTCAAGGAAGAACATTAAACATAAACACCCATTTGGGTAGTTTGTTTCTAATCAATCTTTGAGCATTATTTTGTGTACTGTGTGTGTGTGTGTGTGTGTGTGTGTGTGTGTGTGTGTGAGTGTGTGTGTGTGTGTGTGTGTGTGTGTGTGTGTGTGTGTGTGTGTGAGAAAGAGCTATGGGGGACCATATATGTCTTAATGACTGACTCTTCCAGCAGAATTCTCTCCAAAGGGGCAACTGAACTCCTTGAAGGCTCTCCAAGCCTCTTAACCAAGAAACACTTGTCATTCGCCGTGCCAGATAAGACACTGAGTTTAAATATGCTGCTATATTGGATTCTGGCAAGAGCCATTATGAGACGAACTGGTACTATTTAGCATAAAAAAGAAGGATCGGCTGAAACAAACCATTTTTCAGGGTTTTAAAAGCACGGCTTTTGTAAGATCTGTTTTCCTCTCTTACCTTCTCTTACCTCTCAACCTTAAAGAAGGATATCAACCAAAATAGGTTTCTAGATGTAGGAAAATCTTAAGCATCAGGTTCTGCCAACACAATTTCTATCTGCACCAAGAGTCTGACATCTGCTGTCAAGTAAGGCCTTTTGAAAGTGTTTCACGGTAATGGTGGCATTTCTTATAGGGAAGTATTAGATATACTTAGAGGAACTAAAAAAAGAAACTTGGTTAACGCATGGAAATACAGGGCTGGTTTTTACCCAGTGGACATGACAGTATTACAATCAAGCTGGACCATTTTTCTTTGTTGAGCATCTGAGTTGCGGAGTGTCTTGGTCTGAACTTCTGCCGTAAGACACTGTCATTGCACACCAGACTCTTGGTGTACCACAGCACACACTGTCACACACTGCCATAGCACATCGGACTCTTGAGTCTCCCAAAGCACACACTGAAAATATACGTCAATTTAAAAACAGGCCTCCTCTGCCAGATCATTAAATGCATCCATGCCCTCTGGAACACAATTACAAAATTGAGACAATCCTTAAATCAACAACAGTGTGCGACAGCTCCCACATTTCGTGAAT
Source organism: Sprattus sprattus (assembly GCF_963457725.1). Lineage (NCBI taxonomy): Eukaryota > Metazoa > Chordata > Actinopteri > Clupeiformes > Clupeidae > Sprattus > Sprattus sprattus. The sequence continues at coordinate 25,825,015 of NC_137911.1, read as the reverse complement.
ACACAGAACCCGAGCCGATTCGTCTGGTCGCAATCACCACTTCCAATAAACATTTTCATAAAATTGCGTGCCGATTATCGTGACGATTATCCATGCGCTTCATTCCCTGCTCATCTCGCTCAGCGCTCTCGTTAAAATTACAGCGAGGATCGCCACGCGACTCCTGCAGACAGACCGAATTAAATCGGCTTAGTTTGAATTGCCAATGGCAACATTACCGGGGTCCTGGGGACGGCTGTGTAACTGATAACCATTTACATATGGCACATGAAACCATATCCCACCAAGCTTGGCAAACAGTCAACTCAGCTTTCAATCAGTACACAAGAGGATAATGAGGAGGGGCGAGGAGTAGGAATAACACTTAATGATTCGGTGATCATCTCCAATGAGCCCAGAGGCTGTGGTGGTGGTGGTGGTGGTGGTGGTGGGGGTTTGAAAGAGAGATAGAGAGGAGGAGAAATAAAGAGCGGAGGAGAGACAAGATAGAAAGAGAGAGAGGGGACTATACAGGAGGAGTCCCTGATTGCATTATGCATTGTGGGTTCTGGAGAATTTAGAGTGATTGGCTGCATTAAAGGTTTTTTAGTGCGGTGCCAACAGTTTGGATAGATTTCAAACTGCGAGGGTCATTTGCATAACAGAAATGTTCTCAGAGCAGGGCTGGCAGATGTAATGGAGGAAACAGCTCTCAAGCTCCCTATCACAGTCTGGTTGAAAGAGGTGTTTGTGTGTATGTGTGTGTGAGAGAGATAGAGTGTGTCTGTGTCTCTGTGTGTGTGTGCTTGTGTGTGTGTCTGTGTGTCTCTGTGTGTGTGTCTCTGTGTGTGTGTGTGTGTGTGTGTGTGTGTGTCTCTGTGTGTGTCTGTGTGTCTCTGTGTGTGTGTCTCTGTGTGTGTGTGTGAGAGAGAGAGAGAGAGAGAGAGAGAGAGAGAAAAACGGAATTAGTGCGTGTGTGCATTTGGTGGAGCAGCTCAGGGTGTGGGGTGTAGTTTAGGAACACATCAAGAGGATTGTGACAGCAATGTCACCGTGAACCTTTGTTTGAATGCCAAATCGAGTTGTTCACTGGAGCTAATAAAACTACATTAACCAAGCACCCAACTCACAATATAGTTCCCTTTAGGACCCCCAGGTGCCATGAACAATTCAGGTAACCCCGTATAACTGCAAGGCCATATCTCCTTTATGCCTTCCTTGAGGAAAATGAACAGTGCTTAAAGGCAGCTTTCAGAGCAGGAAAGTAGTTTGCCGGTAGGCTAGCAAGGCAATGAGGTTTTATGAACCGGGGGTCGGAACATAGAACACATACCACTACATTTCACAGGCACAACGTTTGCGAAAAGTACAAAGGCGTGATGTAAAATGAAAGACAGGTCCATTAAGGGCAAGTCTTCCATGAAAGTGTTTCTGTAGTTGAATTGCTAATAGGTTGCTTGCAATGCTGAAAGTGTGAAAGTGAAAGTGTTTCTGTAGTTGAATTGCTAATAGGTTGCTTGCAATGAACTTAAATTAGCCCTGAAGCACATATGCTTAAGACATGTACGTGTAACCTCTAATATACTGTCATTTGCTTTGTATGCAAGCAAAGGTGAAACCACAAAATACTAAAGCCTAAATAGTGAAAACTACACAGCACATTTTAAAACAACAAACAGTTACCCACAATGGGCACTACATTGCCGGACAGCAAGCAAAGTTTGTTGCGCATGAACCAAAGCTACCATGTGCCGTGTTGGCGCAATGCATTGACCCACCCATGTTTGCACTTGGGATCTTTTCCACTACCAATTTTGTATGTTTCATGTACTGTATATACTAAACTATATTTGTATGTATAACGTTATTTACCACATGTATGGTATCACGCTGATTTGATTTCCTCTATGTTCCTGTTTCTTCTCTTATCTCTACCCAGCCGGCCCTCAAGCAAGTGGGCCCCCCGTTGTGTTCTGCAGGCTCTGCTTCTTCCTGATTTACAGGGAGTTTGCCCCAGACAGTTATCCCCTGTCGACCATTGTGCTTTCTCTAAGGTGGTTGAAGCCTTGGGCTCAGCGCCTTGAGACCACTTTCCTTGACAGCGGTCATTAACTGCATAGCAACGGTCAGTTATCGGAAAATAGTTGACCGCAGAACGTTGGGAAGCCCCATTCAAGTGAATGAAGCATTCTACAGCATTAAGAAGAGCCGTGTAATAAATACATTTGAATTGAATTGAATCTTGCTCATGGTACTTAATTAGGAAAAAGTTTTTTGCCAAGTTATTAAATTAGCTTCAGTTCGTTACTCGTTGCTTTGCTCACTACCCCTCAATGAAATTAGGGCCCCATGTATTTAAATTAGGGCCCCATGTATTTAATTGCCTGCTAACTTCACCTTGAATTACGAATAATGGATAAATAAAATGTGGGACAGATTATCAGAATCAGATTATTTTACATTTTTTCCGATTGTATTTCTCAAACAAGGCCAATTGAGAGAAAGCAGACCTGGTGGTATCGCTTTCTCATTACTGAGTAGAGAACTACAGCAGATGTCTAACATTTAGCTTCCAAAGGGCCGTACCAAATCCCAGACTCCAGAGGACCGCACCAAATCTCAGACTATCATCTGCTATTTCCACCAACTCCAGAAGTCATTTTGCAGGGGCAATTTAGTGACACGGGAGACGAACGGGCAATAACAAATCTCATCAAACCTAATCCAATAAGGCGGCGGGGATCCCTGCAGCGGCCCCTGTGAGAGCCGGCGGAACCCGCACTGCCGATATCAAAACAGTAGGGGCTCAATTACCTTATAATGTCGTTACAAAGCTGAACACACAGCAATTAAGAGCCCATGCCGGGCGACGGCATCCCTCCCTCCCACGCAAAGTCAGACTCATCCGCACCACACTTTACAGGGAGTGTGGTAGATCGTTAGGATTGGGATTGGCTTTCTGGCGCAGTCCACAAGGTTGTGTCATTGCGTGCCTCTTGGTCCCTTTGCTTTTAGGTAGACAGGCAATTAGTTGCCAATAAAGCCTGATAGTCTATGACTGGCCACAGATGTTGGCTGGTCTTTTGTTTCTTAAATGACATTTGGGAGTTTTTGCTGTTATGTAGAATGGCGGTGAAACACTAACAGTCGTCTCAGTGGTGTGTCTGTGGATGTGTGTGTGTCTGTGTGTGTACGTATGTGTGTGTGCGTGTCTGTGTCTGTGTGTGTGTGCGTTTTTGTGTGTGTTTGTGCGTGCATCTTTGTGTACGAACCTGTCTGTGTGTTTGTGACGGCTTTTGTGCAAGTATGTGTATTTGCTAAGAACATTTGTGTATTCCCATACAAAAGTGTTTGCATGGCATGGTGCTTTCCACAAAAGGCATTGTCACAAAGCAGCTTAGCTTACGACTGTAGAATGAACTCCTGGAGAGAGAGCGCCTCTGAATGGAAAGGCAGTGTCTCAGACAGTGTTTGTCAGCATTTCTCCAGACCTCAGAACCAGTGGTGGCAACTGAGCAGCAGCAAAAAGGGCCTGTGGAGGGCATTGTAAAGGAAGGAGAAAAGGAACAATGTCTTTTTAAAAAACATTTCCAAACATGTCTGTCATAGAGAATGCATTTAATGGGCCCTCCTGCACAGACGTATGGCTTTGTGATGACAAGGGAAAACCTGTGTGAAGTCTCATGTCTGTTTGGATTGTAAATACAGACTAGCGGAGTTACCGCGTGGGACTGTTGTCTGTCCTCCCAGCATGCCCTGGTTTCGGACTGTTTTACTCGCTATCATTCAGAGTTGTATATCCGTCTTGTGTCCTGGTAAGACACAAAAGACAAAAACTGTAATGTCTGAGGCCAGCGTGTGTGACTGTTATCACTGTGTGTGTGTGTGTGTGTGTTTTAACATTGTGTTTGTGAATTTAAGCTCGTATTAGTGCACTGCGCTAGTCTAGGGTTAGCGTCCACCGTTCGAGTGAGCGTCACTGTGAAGTATGTCCTGGAGCCGCCTTAAAACTGAGGTTCTTGTCTCCGCGTAGTCTTCTTCCATGCTAGCTCGCCACATTGGTGTCAGTAAAGGGGACGGAGCCTCCAGTGTGTATCAAGACAGAGGAGTAGGAGGACAGGTTTGCCTGCCACAATGTCAGCTGGAAGAGGAGTCTGAGCTTCCTGCACGGACGTAAACACCGATGGCAGTGGAGCTGCATAAGCCTGCCAGCATAAAAACAACTAAGTATGCTGGCAAATCAGCCTGGGAGGCTTTCCAGGCCCAATTCGAGCCTGGGCAAACAGAAGCCTTGCAAATTGCTCTTTGTTTTTGACGGACGATGCACTGTCTCGCCTCCTGCTTTAGGATGCTGGCGAGAGGGGCTGATTGCGGCAGGCTAACCAGCACACTAGGGGAGAGTTTGTGGCAATGTTTGTGACCGCTACTGCCCAGCGCCGAAAGCCAGAGCTCTCCTCCAAGGCTGATGCATGTTGGTTGGCCGCCTGCGTCACATTAAAGGACTGTATCTGAACTGCCAGCTTGATGGTCAACCCTGCCAGGGCCTGGTTTCTATGACTGGACTATGATTTCTCTGGTGCAATCCGGCATCCTTCCGGGCACCATCAGACCCCTCTCACTCTCGCTGGTCACCAACCCCACCCAGCTGAGGACAGTGACAGGAGAAAAAGGCTGGCAAGTCCATGAGACCATGAGTTCTGGCTCACCGACATCCAGGACCTGTGCATCATTCGGCCTGGAGCTGCTGACCCATGGTGGAGACTGTGTTGACGTGTCAGGGGCAGTCACCACCCTTCGGCACGGAGACCGTGGTGCTCCAGTTCGGTCTAGAAAAGAATGACGGACCTGAGGGCCAGTGAACCAGCTGCCAGAGCCACTATCGCTCCACGGAGCTGAGCCCCTGTGCCTCATTGCCCTAGCAGCCTCCAAGCCTCAGTGACATCAACACCACCAGCAGCTGCGTCCTGCATCATCGCTGCCAGCCTTGGGGGTCCTCTGCATGACTGCTACCGACCCGAGACTGCATCACTGCTACCGACCCGAGACTGCATCACTGCTACTGGCCCGAGACTGCATCACTGCTACCGACCCGAGACTGCATCACTGCTACTGGCCCGAGACTGCATCACTGCTACCGACCCGAGACTGCATCACTGTTACTGGCCCGAGACTGCATCACTGCTACCGGCCCGAGACTGCATCACTGCTACTGGCCCGAGACTGCATCACTGCTACCGGCCCGAGACTGCATCACTGCTGCCTGCCTGAGACTGCATGACTGCTACTGGCCCGAGACTGCATGACTGCTACCGGCCCGAGACTGCATCACTGCTACCGTCCAGAGACTGCATCACTGCTGCCTGCCTGAGAGTCTGCCGCACTGGCGCAGCCAGCCCCTAGGGCCCTTTGCCTTGCTGCTGCAAGCCTGGGGAGGGGGCTTCCACATCCCTGCTACCAGCCCAGGGAGGGGGTCTCCACATCCCTGCTACCAGCCCGGGGAGGGGGTCTCCAAATCCCTGCTACCAGCCCAGGGAGGGGGCCTCCACATCCCTGCTACCAGCCCGAGGGGTTGCCTTGCCGCCACTGCCAGCCAGAGGGTTCTTCGCATCGCTGCTGTCAGCTAGGGGGGTTTTCCATGTCGGCACCGCCGGTCAGCAGGTGTCCACGCCGTCCCTCCGACCCCCGACCCCTGAGATCAGGGCCCAGAGCTGACAGTGTTTAGCGTGCTGGGGGTGGGCTAACGGAAGCCAGAGGCTATGTAGTGTGCTGGGGTGGGGGGCGCTAACCGAATTGCATTTCCTCACAATATTTTTGTGTGCTGTTGCAGAGAGAATGCAAAAGCATTCTGAGGCAAAGCAAACTTGTTAGTGTTGGAGCCCAAAAGTATCAAAGGAGCACAAAGTAATTTGCAGGAACACAAAAGCAAATCAGAAATAATAATCTCCACCAGGAATAAATTGTGTTTTGAACAGATCTCCAACAAATGCTATCACTGATAAAATGATTAATTTGTCTGTATGAGTTAGGTAAGACTTGGTAGGTAGCCAACAAATCTATCTGGTTGAGAGTTGCCACCTCCGATTTGGAAATCCTCCAAACCACATCCGTTTTAGATGAAGGCTTGATTTTGCATCGACAATATTTACCAATACACATACAGTATTAAGGTACAATCAGTCACCTATTTACACAGTGCAGTAATAAAGTTATGTCAACAGCTTGCATTGCCTATCAACATCTAAATGTACCACTGTAGTGATGACTCAAGTGAGCCAAAGAAATGTCCTTAGCCGTGCTGCAGATACGCTTCGCTCCACCCTATTGGCTGGAACACCTCCACCCCCTTCCCCGATGCGCTGCCGTGTGTGGACCCCCTTCCCCGAATCGCTGCCGTGTGTGGACCCCCTTCCCCGATGCGCTGCCGTGTGTGGACCCCCTTCCCCGATGCGCTGCCGTGTGTGTAGGCCATCTGCACCCCCTTCCCCGATGTGGTGCAGTGTGTGGAGGCCGTCTGCACCCAGTGGTGTAGTCCAGGGTATACGCAGGTATACGGAGTATACCCACTTATTTTTCGGTCAGCATTGCCTATACCCACTTCTCAAAACAGGGCGTTTATCCTGTGCTGTATGGGCTGCTTAAAAAAAATAAGAGTATACCCACTTCTCCAGGGACCACTACACCGCTGTCTGCACCCCCTTCCCTGATGTGCTCCCGTGTGTGGAGGGCGTCTGCACCCCCTTCCCCCATGGGCTGCCGTGTGTGGAGGCCGTCTGATAAAGTCCAGGCCCCCCTGGGGGCCCCTCTGGTGCACCTGCAGGTCAGCCAAGAGGAAAAGCCCGTCCAGGAGGCTTTAGAGCCTCCGCCGCTCGCCAAGAAGGAGCTCTTTTGAAGCCTGTCATATCAAGGGTTAGAGTGGTGGCAAGGATCCCAGAAGAAAGAGGAGGGTGATTTGGAAATCCCTATAGTTTATTGATCCATGAGAAATGGCCCCCTTCGCTGTAAGGCCTTTTAAACCCCTTTTTGAGGACCCTCAAGGGATCCACTGTCCAGCGCAGACATGGAGAAAAAAATGATAAAGCTTCACAATCCAGTTAGAGGTCAGACCCTACTTTACCCCCCGTGACAAGCAGAAGGCCCCTAGAGACTGGGCTTTTATTTTGTAAAAAATAAAAAATAATTTTAAAAATACAGGCAGTGTTGAGGGTATAGGCATGCAATCACCAGGTAGCACACACCTTTAACCTTATCAATGATTCATTTACATTGTATACTCTAAAAAAATGACAGAAGGTTTTGAATCAAACCGTTAAAAACACACCAGAAAATGGTAGGCTAAAAATGTGTTACAAATAGGGATGCACCGATGCATCGGCCGTACATCGGTATCGGCCGATGTTTGCCTCTTTTAATGTTATCGGCCTATCGGTAATAAACTTGACTTTCACCGATGGTACTGGCCGATGTTTATGGCAGGCAGTTTTTAAAGAAAAATATTGTATTATATTCATTTTAATCTTGAATTTATATGGCATTCCCTAAGGGTTTATGCTGGTGTTTTGTAAGGCTGCATTGCAAGCATCTGTTTACAGTTGAAATGATGTCTTGATGCCTGGTGATATTAGATTAAATAAAGTTTAGTTAAACTAAAGATTGATTCAGAAATCTGATTGAATTTGTGCTCATTCAAAGTTAAGAGTGATAAAGGGCTGACATGATTTAACACATTGCTTTTTAGATAATGATGTCATTATTTTCCTGGCACAAAAGGGTGAATGAATAACAACAAAAACAAAATAAACAAATATCGGTATCGGTATCGGTATCGGCTAGATTGTTGTTTTGAACATCGGTATCGGTATCGGCCAAGAATTTCCATATTGGTGCATCCCTAGTTACAAATCCTTTCAAGTCCACTCGAAACCCATTTATACCTCATACCTGACATGTGTGGGCTCACCGCAGGATTAGAATGACTTATCACTCTTGATCCCTTCCACATCTGTATGCTGCTCTTGTCACTAGTGTGGTCAATGTCTGTTGAAGCTTTCAGTAAATCTGTTTTTTTTGTATTGCGTTTAGACTTGTTGGCTCACATGTAAATAATGCAAATAGAGGGCCACTTTTTGAAGTCCAGAGTTATTCACCAAAAATGATGGTAAAGCGTGTGTTGGTGCTTGGTAGTAAATTACTTCAATTTGAAGGAAATTGTACTGAACAGCTCTCTCCTGTGTGCCCAGTCAAGGTGAGAAATAATTTTACCTTGATTCTGAGATTTTATTTTGATATTATTCATCAGGCAACCATACCTAAAGTTATATTTTATAGGGCAAACAGCTTTACTATTTATGTAATGTAGGCATTTCGAAAACTCATCAAGCACATCAAACAAGAACCTTGCACCTGGAAAGGTTAGCTATTTGATACGCATAATCATATTACTCAACTAAAGAAGAGGATATTAAGGAGGAAATAAGTTCCATTGTCAAATTATGCACACTGAACATAGCCCAACAGCAGGGATTTGCTGGCATTAACGTACATGATTAAAAGGGAAACAAGCCAAGTGGTGAAAAGGATGAAATTCATAACCGTTACCCCGCTCCCAAATCCTAAAGTAAGTCTGGCAAATGAAATGCTCTTTAGAATTTACTGTGGACCCAAGGGGAGACGCTGAACCAATCCTATATTTTAGGGCACAGATATACTTTCAACACTGATTTCATATGATGTAGATTCATTCTCTGCATCTGTGTCCTAAATGTGCATTCATCTGTATACACCATATACCTCAATAACATGGTTTTAGTGCAATGCTCCTGCAGTATGGTAAGTGAAGTAAAAATAGAAAACGAATTTAAAACTCTATGTTGTGTTTGTTTGATCTCTTTTCCTAGTTTTTTCTCTTTCACTTCCAGTACTTCTGTGATTCTAAGGGATCTTATTAAAACCAAAATTATCAGTTCATTCCGTGTCCAGGAATAACTGCACTTCCCATTTTCGTTCCCCTTACTTGTATCCTTCAAACTAGTCAGCAAAACATTTTGTTATGAATTCGCATGTATCACAAGATCTGGCGTCAATTTCCACACTCTTTCTTATCTAAGCTTTTATTTTCCTTTTTTCCCCCTGACATTACGCCCCAGACTCCTCACCTGCGCCCAAACAAAACAACGGCCCGGGCCTGCGTATCACAGACTTCAATTCGTTGTTCGTGCGCCAACATTTCCTGTGTTCCATATCTGGAATGAACTACCCATTGGAGCAAAGTAATGCAGGAGGGGAGTGGTTGCGTTATGAGGTCACGGTGCGAGACTGCACCGAGCCAGCAGCGGGCGGAGATAGTCCCGCAACCAGAGAGGCATAAACATGAGACCGAGGAACACGGCAGACACGGGAGCAGGAAACGTTTGATTTCAACAGACGTAGAAGTGAACCAGTGCCAGCGACCAAATAATAGCGCTTCTTTCGCCTTTACAGGGATTTTTTGGAAACATCGCACATCGTTTTTCGGAGCTTGGAAGGCGCAGAAGAGAACAAAAATCCCCCGGATTGCATAAAAAAGACTAAGAGACGCGGGGAGACAGAGAGGGGGAGAGAGAGACAGAGACGCATGAGTCCAGAAAAGAAAGTTGTTTCGGAAAACAAACTAGAAGGAACTCCGAGAGTGTAATAGCATAGCGCACTAAAACCATGCTGTCTCTTTACAGCGTGGGGTAGTTGCCGTTTCTCACACAGTTGAACGGATCGCTCATTTAGTGGCTTGTAAGCCTTCTCAACAAAAGTTTGTCGTGCGGTACGTGTAAACCAATACAACAGAAATCCGGACATTTTTACGGGAACTGCAAACCCCTCTACATGCCAGTTTAGAACGGTGTGTTCTTTCATTAGGATCGTTTCCACAAAGTTTTATCTCTCAGGATTGATTTGGGGGAATCGGGAGTGGGTTTGGATTATATATTTTCCACTTTTGCTACATGGCCTCCTCCAGGATGTATCTTCCAGCGAAATGCATTCTCATCTTCCAACTTATGATCTTGATTGCGAAGAACAGCCGGGCGTTGTTATGCCTGCCGTGCGACGAGTCGAAATGCGAGGAACCGAAGCAGTGTAAGGGCGCCGTGGTGCCTGGCATCTGCGGGTGCTGCACGGTCTGCGCCAAGCAGAAGAACGAGAGCTGCGGCGGCATGTACGGTCTGTATGGGACTTGCGACCGGGGGCTCCGGTGCGTGATAAGACCCCTGGTAAACGGCGGCTTCATCACGCAGTTTGAGGTTGGAGTTTGCGAAGGTCTGTATGACATTTAACTATGTTTGCGAAATACATTTAACGATTTGTGGAAAGTTGTTTTAATATCAGATTAATAGCTACTGTGTTTGTTGTGCTTTTCAGACAATGACAGCATTACATGCTGCTGTGTTTGACGTTTGCTCATGGAATTGGTTACCTTATTTTAGGTAACAGGAATTGTTTAAGATAAAAACTGTTTACTCATTTATCTTAATTCATTAAACAGGTATATTTGTCTATTTGTTTGGCAGAAAAGCTGAGCTGTTAAAATTATTTAATTCCTTTTTATATGGAACATGCAAAACATCACCCCATTACTATACCACTGTTTTATCATGTCTTAACAATGTTGATGGTTTGAGCCAAGCTGGTTAAAATTGAGGGTACAGTTAATATTCCCGGGCCATATGCATGGCTCTCTCATTGATAAACTTATTGAATTCGTGAGGAAGATGCGTTCATCGTCCTCTAAATCGTTTGATATGGTGGGACCGGGTACGAGAGTGACTGAGCAAGCGAGCTGGCTAATGCGTTTGCAGCATGTGGGTTTTCCATTTCTTTGGGGTATAGCTAACGAATTCCGTGCTGTTTTTGGACATGGAGCCAGCCCCAGCCCCTCCGCCGAGGCATGTTGGTTTTTCATCGGAATGTCTGCTATGTGACTCAGCTTGCGCGTCAGCCTCGTATATTTTACAACATATGAGGGGAGTACGTGTACCGCAAATATCTGGAATCTCGAGTGCTGTTGACCCTCACAGAAATGTCTTTGTCACATTTTGCGCTAACCTGGTGGTTCAATTGCTAGACTATACGTTTCGCTTGTGGCTCTAGTTTCTAACATAAGAGCATTCCTTTCTCCCCGAAGACCGTACTGCCACTGTGGATTATAGAGCTGTGAAGCACAAGACCAGTATTATCCTCACAGTTATTTAAACCAATCAAGAACAACCGTTAGAAACCATCATGTTTACCTCCACATCTTTTGTTTTTCTTAAAGTAGTAGGCTCCAACTCCTACAGGTGGGCCTCACTACCTGAAGGGAGGAGCATTTTTTTTAGGCACTGATCAGGGCTATGGAACCGTAACGGTAGTTAGTGTTTACAGTATGTAGTATAGGAAGATGATTATTATTGGTCTTGAATGTTAGATTGCTTTTTTGTATGGTTTAGGCCCATTCCATAGCATTAGGGAACATTGTGTTTGTCAGAGGAGAGGGTCAAACAACGGTTGCCTCCTTTGCTGTGGCGAATCCTTGTGCGGCACTTAGTTGATGCGGGGGGGAACTAGGGGGGCACTACTCGGCGTGGGCACCTCAGGTTGCTTGCCCTCCCTTTGGGGGTGCACCCCCATGACGTGGCTTAGGCAGTGTACTGTAGACTGTATATTTAGTCAGTTACTGTGACGTCATACATTGATTGAAGTTACTACTGACCATAATCAGTTCATTACATTTGGGCATGACTGGAATCGACCCCAGGTCAACTGCCTGGAATGCCACAGTACCTCCAATACGCTTGAACAGCAGGGGGTGCACACTATTAAGGCAGTATTGACGAGGTTTCTGTAGCAATAGTGCCTATCTCATCGCTTATCTTATCGGCATTCCGTAACCAATAGTCACTAGGTTTATTAGGCCGCAGTCTGAGAAAAGGGCTGCTCAAGACCCAAGAAGTGCCCATGCAGTAAGATGTCTGGGCTCCGGTTTCAAGCCAAGCCAATAATGAAAACATGCTGATGGCATTTCCAAAGGTTTGGCATGTACTGTCTCAGGTGACGTCCGGCATAATCCAGCCAAGAAAACACAGTGTGTCTGTGTCTGTGTCTGTGTCTGTGTCTGTGTCTGTGTCTGTGTCTGTGTCTGTGTCTGTGTCTGTGTCTGTGTGTGTGTGTGTGTGTGTGTGTGTGTGTGTGTGTGTGTGTGTGTGTGTGTGTGTGTGTGTGTGTCTTAAGCCGGATGCCTGCTGAGAGGAATGAACAGGATCAAAGCATGGATCGCAAGTACATCGCTCTGACAGTCTAACCTTTGGCCCTGTAACCCTGCCGCTCACCACTAATGACCTTGCATTGCTCCCCTCCAAGATCGTATCCACCCCTTCAGCATGCCTCTGTTGTCATGACGACACTCTAAACACTCTGATTGGGACCTTTGCCTTTAATGAATCATTACAGTTATTGGCTCTGTGGTTTTAAATGAGTGTTATGGGAGCTCTTACAGTATCAGTAGAGTTATAACTTAATACAATACCATCACATGCCTTTTTTGGCCAAAGATAATTTCTCAGACTGCTCAGGGGCCAAAGCCTATGTGGGTCCCATTTTCATCCTTGGTTCATCAAACCCAAACCTCTCAACAAGTGTATATCTGCGCCAATTGTCTGCCTGACTGATCTTAATATTTACCTCTGACAAGGTGATGATGGTTTTGGTTCGGTTTGTTTGTCTGTCTTTGTCAGTAGGATTACGCAAGAACTACCTGGCCTTTTTTCATGAGGCTTGGAGGTGGGGAGGGGTAGAGCATGGGCCATTGAAGAATCCATTAGATTTTGGTTCATGTAGGAATATATTTTTCACTTTCTTTTGACATTGCAGTGGCTTATTGGCCTTGGCGGAGGCCTACGCTCTCTAAATGTGCCCTTCAGGTTTACTTGACGTTGGCAATCCCATATTTGTTTTGCAATTCAAGTGTTTATTTATGAACATACATGGTACATAGCTCATAAGGTACAGTGTACAGAAAAAGGAAGGTCAGAATACAAAATAACATATTGGTTGAGTGTTTCCGGCCATCCCACTATTACCAGCAGGACGATCAGTCCGGAGGACTAGTGAACACCAATCTTGTGTCGGAGGATGCACATGGTCTTCTCTGAGGGAATTGTTTTCAGGCAACGAGAGGGGCTACCTTTGATCAATGCATTTACTGACCAAATGCTGTTAACCTCTGATCGAAGAAATGACCTGGTCAAATACCCATCTCCTCTCCGCAGATCGATGCTTCAGTTCCATGGGGAAAGCCTACCAGCCTACCAAAGGCTTGCAGGTGGTAGCGTAGAGTTGCAGGGGCCGGGGCGGCCGGGGCGGCCGGGGCGGTGGGGGGGGGGGATCAGTGGAGGTGGAGGAGGGTTAACCTGAGGTCCTTGAGGCAGCAAGAGCCCTCTCTGGGGTGCAGTGATGTGTTGTCATGTCCTGCTTCTCTCGTTAGCGCTGGTTGGCAGCAGTGCTAGGCCTTTCCCCTCTGGGAGGAGAGAGAGCTTTGCTCCAGAGCTCCCCGCAACACAGAAGTTACATTATCACCTCGCGCCAAAGCCTGCCTCAGGCCAGAGGGCAGTGCCGAGCCCTGCCGCGGAGTCTAATCTCATCACTTCTCACTCGTGCGCCAGGCACTTTCTGTCCCCTAAAGTTAGCGGGGGCTGCTACTACTGCGACCGCTACTGCTGCTGACTTTTGTGGGCAAACTAACCACTTTGGGGACAGCACTAAGGCCCTCCGTTTTGCACTCCAGCCCAACATTTGACTGCCTTAGCTGGTGTACTTTGCGGTGCTTTCTGTATTTTGAAATAGAAAAGAGACGTGACAAGGCAAGCGCAAGCGCTCATAGGTTTTTACCGGTGGTTACATCACTTGTCCCCTAAAGTGAAGAGTGAACCTCGTCGGCTTCTGCTGCAGCGGCTTTTCGGGGGTTTCTTTTTATTTTCCCTCGAACCTCTCAGCACGTGTGCACTTGATAAAAGCCGTACAAAGGGAAGCTGCGGAGCTGTTTCCAAATCCAACAGACGATTTCAAGAGAAGAGAGAGAGAGAGAGAGAGAGAGAGAGAGAGTCTCGGTTAAGTCAGGAGAAGGAGGAATGGTATTTTGAAGCGACGGGGAACTAGAGCACATCCTCTTCCCCTTGTTTTTCAAGCTTCACCCCATGATGAAAATGGGAGCCCTCGGCCTGCCAAAGCAGGTTCAAGTGCTCACTGGCCTGGCTGTGCCTCAGATCGGCTGCCTGATGTTGCCAAATAGTTTAATGCTTTAAAAAAAACCAACACCAAAGTTCATACAGTGGGGGAGTGGCTGTGTAGATGGTGCCTTACTCTCTCTCTCTCTCTCTCTCTCTCTTTTTCTCCTTTTCGCTGCCTATCTATCTCTCCCTCTCTTTCTCCTTCTCTTATGTTCTTTCTGTTTAACATTCCTGTGCTGCTTTCTATTCAAGCCCCTTGCAAGCTATGGCATGAGGGCTCGGGAGAAATAATAATAATTGATTTGCCTAGCGGACGCTCCCATCCAAGACGGCGTGCATAGTTAACATTTTTTACCTTGGGATACCATCCATTTACTCAGCTGTGTATTTACAGTGTAGGCTTAGGTTGAAGGGTTTCTGTCTGTCTGTATGTCTACCTGCCAGCCTGCTTGCCTTTCTGTCGGCCTCATCTATTCATTCATCTGCCTGTCTGTCTGTCTCTCTCTCTGCTTTCCTGCTTCTCTCACATTCTCTAGTGATGAGGAAACTGTCAGGCTCTTCATTTGAAAACTCAATGGTTGGGGGTCCTGTCATAAATTCTCGACTCTAAGTAACTGTCAGGTTCAGGCACAAGGCAGCCTCACGGTTGCATATTCTATTTTTTCATGGTAGATGACAGATCCCGGTCCTTGGTTGTCACAAGGGAGCCTTGTGTGTATGTGTGTGTGTGTGTGTGTGTGTGTGGGTGGGTGTGTGTGTGTGTGTGAGACAAATAATCCCCTTTGTAAACACACCTGGGGATGGAGTCATCATCTGTACTCCATGCTAATATAATGAACAGCTCCCCTTTTGTTGCTGTCAGTCCTAATGATGTGTGTGTGTGTGTGTGTGTGTGTGTGTGTGTGTGTGTGTGTGTGTGTGTGTGTGTGTGTGTGTGTGTGTGTGTGTGTGTGTGTGTGTGTGTGTGTGTGTGTGTGTGTGTGTGTGTGTGTGTGTGTGTGTGTGTGTGTGTGTGTGTGTGTGTGTGTGTGTGTGTGTGTGTGTGTTGCAATGAATTGGACTTCAAATCATTTCAAAATAAGATCTAAATAATTGGCTGTCCAATTGCTGTCTCTGCTCAGCAATGGCCTCTTGCTGCTAGGCAGTCTGTTTGCGAAACAAGGACATCTCACCAGAGATGGGACCAGGAGGCATTTCCCATCTGGTTTCCTGCTAACTTTAATTTTCCTGCACCCGTGAGCATGTTGTCTCAACACCAATACCAAGAGGGGGTAATTGTTGAGGCATCTTTTATGTTTTCTTCTTCTTCTTGAATAAGTCAGAGGTTTCGGGCGCTAATTCCTCTCTCACTGTGTTGGTGGGGGGGAGATGTGTGTTCGTCTCCCTCGGGAAAACAACAAAAGTTGCTCTGAGATGGAAAGTCCACTCCTCCCTCCCCCCTTTCTTTTAAAAAATGGATGTCCCTGCCATCCCACATAAACGTGTGCCCGGTGTATCTGTCGATTTCCTGCAAAACAAGATGAGAGAAGGCCGACTGAAATTCACGTGGAAGCTCAGACTGTCTTGTGCAGTCAGGGAAGACAAGCAGAAATGTTTGACCCTTCCAGCCCACCCCCACCACCATATCCACCTCCTGCCCCTCTACTCTATCTCCAGCTCCTGCCCCTCCATCTCCATCACAACCATCCCCACCTCCTGCCCCTCCACCCTCACGTCCTGCCCCTCCATCTCCACCACCATCCCTGCCTCCGAGGCAACACAAGTGTGTTGTCTGCTCCACAGGCAGCTAGCAGGGAACCGTGTGTGTGGTGTTATGGGGGGTTATCATTCTTCTGCAGCCTGGTAGACGGGTAGCTGCAGAGGGAGGAGGAGGAGGAGGAGGAGGAGGAGGAAAAGGAGGAAGAGGAGGAGGAGGAGGAGGAGGAGGAGGAGGAGGAGGAAGAGTGCTAACAAACGGCAAGAAAGAGTCATGGAGAAAGCCAAGCTTTGAGGCTTAGGCTGCACCCAGAAAACACATACTGTAGCCTTAGGCTGAACTAAAATATATGCACTCTTAAAAAACTTCAGCTCTTTTATCCATTCTTTCAATTAGCATAATTTCTTTCAGTGTCTCTTTTTTGTCCTCTCCTTGCTCATTTACCTCTAACCTGTTAGCATGCTCGGCACATAAACAACTTTTATTCTTGAGGGCACACAGACATGTAATGAATGAAAGCTGTTGGTTACAGTTTCGGGTGGTGTTGGAGCGGGTGGTGTTGGTAGTGGTGGTGGAGGAGGTGGTGGTGGAGGAGGTGGTGGTGGAAGGGATGGTGGTGGAGGGGGTTGAGGGGGTGGTGGTGGAGGGGGTGGTGGTGCTGGTGCTGGTGGTGTTGTTGTACGTGCTTCTTAGGCTTGATAATGTGCCAGGGTTTTATCAAAACACCATTGTTAAAGAAACACACGTGGACCATGCCTGCTTATCTTTCCTCGTTTTGATTGCGTGGAGAAGTTGTTAAACATTTCCCGGGGTGGATTTGCTCCTATCCACCACAAAACAGACCCCCCTGAATTTAGACGTTTAATTATCCTTTAAATAATACAGATTTTTATAGTTGGAAAAATTAAGTAGATTTGTTTTTAAGGGCTGAAAATGCTCAAATTTTTTTTAACCTTTATTTTCAAATATTGTATTGCGGTACTTTCACACAAACCCTAGAATGTTCCTGAATGTATAACATGCAGTGATCCAACTATGTATATAATCGCTTGTGTAGTTTTGTCTCCACTTTTACTGTTATTGGCCTATACATAGTGATACGGAGTTTAACTGTTTAGAAACAGCCACAAAGTGAATGCATTCTTGTATGAACAGTTTAAAGCTCCTTTTTTGATTGTTTGTATCGGCAAGACACATCTCCTTAAAGCAGCAGTAAGGAGTTGTATACTAGTTATATACCCTTATGACGGATACCTTAAATGTTAACACATAGCTCCTTAATAATCTTAATAATGAACATTTGATAAATTCCAGAAAATACCTTAAATCTTCCCTGTATTTCAGGGTTAGTAACTAAGGGCTTAGCTAAATTCAAGGTCAACTTAAGGGAGCATGTTAAGCAAATTGAGAAGCCTTTAATATAAATGAAGGGCTTTTGCACAGTTTCAGGGCCAAAAGATGGGAATGTAAGTGTTACTTTAAGCGTTTTATGTTTTGTAGTAATCTGCCCTGATGACATTGAGGAAGATTGGCATTCAACGATGCAATTGATAAATGTCTTTATATACCTTTGGCGTGTGTGTGTGTGTGTGTGTGTGTTTGCTGGTCTGTTTGTGTGAGTGCGAGAGAGTGAGGAAGGTTCTCCTTTGGTTGTACGAGCAAGGAGGACGGCGTCCAAAAAAGAATTATGCTTTTAAAACATGCTCGCTGGCTGGTGAGGTGATGGAAATCTAATCTCCATCGCTATAAACAACTTTGCACTGAGCAGGCAGGGACCAGGAGCAAGGACATAAGTCCCTTACACCCACACACACGCACACTCTCACATACACTCAAATAAGTCCCTGTGTGAGGCACTCACCCCCCAACCCTCAACAGCATTACCACACACACACACACACACCACACACACACAACACACACACATCACACACTCTCTCTCTCACTCACTCACTCACTCACTCACACAGTAACTACCACTACAAGTACAATGGGTCAACCCAAACATAAAAATGATCGTCAATTTGAGTCCAAGGTCAACCTTAGTATCGTAAGGCAGAGCCATAACCAAGATCTGGGCTATTTTCTTGCAGGTTATTCCGATTTGATTAAAGTGGGATAATTGAGTTGAGTCAGTAGTGCATTAGCGAAGGAGCTGTCTTGCTAACTCAATCCACACCTCTGTCATCACACTAACAGCCACACACACACACACACACACACACACACACACACACACACACACACACACACACACACACACACACTAATAGCAGTCCCATTAACCATTTTACAAGGGTGTGCTATTGGTCCATTTAGGCAGCAGCAGAAAACAGTGAGAACACAAAGCGCTGTGCTGCTGTGACCGTGATATTGACCGCTCTGACACTCACTTGCTACAAATAGCCAATTTGAGAGTATGGAGCAGACTGTCCCCACCCTCCCCCCCCACCCCCCCCCCTCCCTCCGTCCCCTCCGAAGAGGAATCTGTGGGTTTCTTGCCAGGAGCATGGGCAGTGTTGTTTGGCTGGCCCCCCATCTAAATGACCTGAAGGTAGACACCAATACACAGTGGTGTACACACACACACACACACACACACACATACATATATAGACAGGGTCATGTCACAGGCTGCCTCAGGTCACACACACAATCTCACACACACAATGTCACACACCCTCTCTCACTCACACACACACACACACACACACACACACACACCAAAACAATCTCACATACACACAGGGACAGTGTCATAGGCTGCCATGGTCCCAGTCAAGCCCCTCGCCAGTCATCAGTGGTCAGGGTCACCTTTCTACTGGAGTGAACATGTGGAAAAAGGACCACCCACACACACACACACACACTACACAGCACAGATGATCACCATCAACTGCACTGATGACCGCTGCCATGAGGGTGGCTCCCACTGGCTGCCTTTTGGGAGGGTAGCCTTTTAGATAACCCCAATCAATACACACACACAGACTCTGTCTCACACATACACACACACACACACACACACACTCACACACACTGTCTGTCGTGCAGGCTGCCATTAGTGGTGTACAGACAGTGGCGGTATGCTCTCTGTGAAGGCTCCACGGCCGAGGAGGCTGATTGCCAGTACCACACAGAATAAAATTGGATTCCCAACCAACTCAAGGCTGTCTCTGAGGTGGGCCGTTGTTTGGCTCTCTGTTGTGTCATACCTGGAGTCTCTGCTCCTCCACCGTAACACCTCAAGTGCTCCACACTGCTCTGTCCTTAGGAGTCGTCTCTGCTCTGTCCTTAAGAGTCTCTGCTCCTCTGCAACCCCTAAAATGCTCCACACTGCTCTGCAGCAACCTGTGCTTGTGCTCCTACGAGTGTTCCCTCATAAACATGAAGATTTGGGATTTGTCCTTTATGTGCTGTAAGTGTATTAAAGAGTGACTTACATTATTCACTTCATCATCAAAGACAGTTTTCGTATGATCATATTGAAGGATTGTCATGCTTGAATTCTCACTCACAACAGGAGATACTGAATGAGAACAGTCTTATCCTTATCGGGGGGGGTGACCCTGCATGGGAAACAGGATATTTATCTGTAAGGGAACAATATGCACACACCAGTAGGGGGTTAAACATTCCACACTTTTCTGTGGTGATTAAAAAGACAGCAAAAAATTTGAACAAAGAAATTGAACAGTCACTAGTATGAGCCTCAGGGGGGACAGAGCCTTCTTTCTGTAGTGCCTCACGCAGTCTCTGGCCAATGGAAGCATGGCAGGGGACTGCACCCCTGGGCACTGATCTCGGTTACTCACCGTTCTGTGATGGTGTGGGTTTTTTGAAGTATCGCGCACAAAAAAAAAAATGTGACTCATGACCGAACGGGACACCGTCCCTGAGGGGACCTGTCCCGCGGTGGCTCCTGTGAAGTCGGCGGCTCCTTTTGAACTCGGAGAACTTCCGGACCGAGAGGAGGGGAACGTCCTGTATTTAATTTCACTCCCCCCTTTTTTTTGTGGGGGCTGCAGTGAAAGGCATAGAGTTTCCCAGAGATTCCTGATCCCTTTTGATGGAGGATAAGTGTCCAGGCGATTAGCACATCTCTCTATTGTGTGGGTTGTTCCCAGAGGGTCTCTTCCGTCACATCTACTTCGTCCTCAGGAGCACATGTCTTTTTTGTCTGGCACCAAGAAGCAGAGTTTCATCATAATGATGAAGAATGCCATTCATGTCAGAGGTATTCACTGCTTCAAAAGAATGCAGAAAATAAATGTGTATAGTACATGCATAATATAACCTTGGCATTCGTCTAAAACTGTCATAACGTGTCTTTTTCCTATTGATGCATGCATCTAAAAGCCTAGCTGGAGTTGACCTTGGATGCTAATTAAGGCTCATGTGTTTACCGGTTTACTCTTTCTTCGTCATTGTCTGGTCAGTCGGGCGGTTTGTGGTGAACCAATACATTTGGGAATGCAGGGGCCGTAGAATGATGGAGGAGAGAGAGAGAGGCCTCTACATTCTAGAGGTCAAGGACCAAGGCATTCCTCGAACGGTGCAAACCCATGCCACCGTTGTGAGCGACGCGATTTCTAAACCCAATGCATTTCAACGGGAGCCAGTCCATTGTGACGTAGATGAGCGATCTGAGCGACGCGATCGATGAAAAATTCGAACATGTTGAAACTTATGCAATTGAGGAGCGATTTTTTTTTTTTTTTTTTTTTTTTTTCCCGGCACCGGCCAATGAGATTGTTTGGTGTTGTCTTTGACGGTTTTGAAAATTGTAGGACTGTATGCTATTTCCACACGCTACACCACGCCCTCTCAAAGCGATGGAATTCGGTCACATCGCGTTGCGTCGCTGGCATGGGTTTGCACCGTAATACCTGAGGATTCCGGTGGAAAGGCTTTCAGAGAGAGAGGCAGACGGAACTAAATGAATGTGATTCTCCAGGGGTCAAAGGTCAAAAGGGGTCCCACATGGAGACGTACTGGTCTGCGTGACAGAAAAAGAGCCAGCGGAACTCGCCGTAAACACTGGGATAGGTACAACATCAATGCTCCCGAGGTTGGGACATGAGCCGGCAGAACTCAATGGAAACACTGGGATAGGTACAACATCAATGCTCCCAAGATTGGGACATGATCCAGCAGAACTAGATAGATAGATAGATAGATAGATATATAGATGGATATTTTATTGATCCTGAGGGAAGTTAAGGAACTAAATGGAAACACTGGGATAGGTACAACATCAATGCTCCCAAGATTGGGACATGATCCAGCAGAACTAGATAGATAGATAGATAGATAGATATATAGATGGATATTTTATTGATCCTGAGGGAAGTTAAGGAACTAAATGGAAACACTGGGATAGGTACAACATCAATGCTCCCAAGGTTGGAGATGAGCCAGCAGAACTAAATGGAAACACTGGGATAGGTACAACCAGTGGTGTAGTCCAGGGTATACGAAGGTATACGGAGTATACCGACTTATTTTTCAGTCAGCATGGCGTATACCCACTTCTCAGAACAGGCCGTTTATCCTGTGTTGTATGGGCTGCTTAAAAAAAATTGCAAAATTCAGAGTTTACCCAATTCTCCAGGGAGCACTACACCACTGGGTACAACATCAATGCTCCCAAGGTTGGAGATGTACCTGAAGATGTTGTGCAACAAGAAAGTAAGAAATGAAGTCTGGGCTGGCTCTGATGGGGTGATGTTACTACAGAAAATATGAAATCAAAAAGCAATCACATTTTCGAAAACCGTCCCGGTACCAGCATGACCTGTTTATTCCATGACAAGTTAATGCCTGTATGGCCTTTTCAAATGAGGCCCTGTATGAGGCCTTTGAGAGCTCAGGTGGGTGGAAAAAAGCAAGATAGATAGGCACAATGTTTACATGTATGTGCGGTACCTGCATGCAGAAATCCCTTAAAATATGTACAGTCCAACACCTCCCACCTCAGACTCATGCAGACAGAGATAAGGTAAACACACAGGGACCGGAGCACCAGTGCCCTATCTGTAATGTATGTTTGCTCTGTAAATAAGCCTTCATAATGTTGCCGGGAGATAGTGGCACGGCGAGGTTAGGGGTTGTTCTTGTTTTCGAAAAACTGCCTTCCGCTGGGAAAAAAAAGGAAAAGAAAGAGGAATGCTGGGCTGTTGGCTAAGAGTGCCGACTGGGGTGCCAATTGCTAGATTTTTTTGTTTGTCTTTTCACACCAGCCATTTTCGTTGGACACCGATCCTGGAGAGTAATTGCTGACACAGTCAGCCTTTCCTTTCGGTGCACTTCGACCTCGTGGCTGTGATGAGACCTCTCTTAATGCATCGTCATGGTGATAACTTTAACAAGGTCCCCTTCGATTGGCCAATGGAGGGGTCAGATACACCCCTCCCCACCCACGCCCTTTCCCGTTTGAAGGAAAATAGGAAAATGGACGACACTACACTACACAACAAATACCAGCATCACAACAGTGACAAAAAAATAAGATCAATACGACAATACAGTTTCAATAGTAAACTCCTTGAAGTGCAGGAACGTATAAGGAAATTGATTGTCAGTGTGTAGGAGCTAGACGTGGGGATTGTAGTCAACAGTGCCCCGGCGAGATTTGGTTGAACATATTTATGCATACCATAATTATCTAGCCTCCTGGAGCTGGAATTTATATCATTTCTGTGTGTGGAAATATTACCAGAGGCCTTTAATCAGACCAGCAGGTAACCTTGGTGCACATCCATGGTGGAGTGAGTCCCTGTCTGTCGGGGTTTATTTATGGGGGAACCTTAAAGTGATATCCTGTCTTGTCTCCTTCCTACTGGCTCAGATGAAAACTGGGACGACGACCAGCTTTTGGGATTCGAGCCGTGCAACGAGAACCTGGTCACCGGCTGCAACATCATTGATGGGAAGTGTGAATGCGATAGCCTCCGGACATGCAACAACCCATTCGAGTTCCCCAGCCAAGATACCTGCCAGACAGCCCTGAAGAAGATTGAAGGTATGTTTTTCCCCCCCCTCTCTCTCTCTCTGTTTCTCTGTTTCTCTCTCTCTCTCTCTCTCTTTCCTCCTTGCTTCTGTCTCCCCATGTTTCTCCCCACTGTTTGTCTGGGGCTCAGACGGTGCAAGTGTGGTCATGTCTGACTGAAACCCTGGCAGGGTGTTCTCTTCCGTGCACTGATTACGCAAACCCAACTGAAAAACCATTCATTCTTCACACCCTGAATGCGTCTGTGTTTGCGGTTACGCAGTTTTCAGGCTGTCAGATATCAATTAATCACAGGGCAGGTGGGAAAGTCAACGTTGGAATGCCATGTTAGTGTTCAGTTTTTGTCAAGTTCTGTTTCCCTCTGAAAACTTTTAATTTAGGCTGTTGTTGTCTTTGATAGTCATCTTCTCGAGGATATGACACATACATTAGCCATACCTGAAGGCGTTTTTTAATTCATTAACTTTGCTAATTGGAGCAGAGCCTCTTAACTCATTTATACATATTCAGTGATTAATCAGCAAGATTAAACAATTTGAAATATCAGTCAAGGGCGACGTGGCCCCAGAAAGTGATTCAATTTCTGTTCCTGTGATCATTTTGTTCTTAATAAATGACATTTACGTGTGTGTGTGTGTGTGTGTGTTTGTGTGTGGAGCACGTCATTTTCACCTGCAGCAGCTCTCTGGTTGCATGTGTGTGTGTCTGTGTGAAAAGCTTCCTGTTTTCACCCTGCATGCTTAGCATTCAGTCTAGCTGCCCTTTCAAACGCATGCGTGAAAACACCCCTAGGGAACAACATTTTTATCTTCTCATTTTGATGTTTTTCTTTCCTCTTTTCCTTTTTTCTCTCCCGGAGACATAGAAAGGGGATTGGCATGTTTTGGTGTGTTGTGTTTTTTATGGGCCTTGGTCTCTGTGTGTGTGTGTTTATGTGACGATTTCCTTCAGTATGTCTGTGACAGAACAAACAAACAGGTTGATTTGTCGGGGCCTGATAAGCTTCCTAATAGGCCTATCAGCGAGGGAACGTGGCGTTGAGGAATGCGCTCCTGGGGCGGATATGTGCCCGCTCCACGTTTGCTCGCGTGCGTTGCTCGTGTATGTCTGTGTGCGTGTTTATGTGTGTGAGTGTGTGTGAGTTGCTCGTGTGTGTCTGTGTGTGTGTGTCTGTTTATATATATGTGTGTGTGTGTGTGTGTGTGTGTGTGTGTGTGTGTGTGTGTGTGTGTGCGCGTGTGTGCAGAGTCGCCTCCCTCACAATTAAGCACAGAAAATATGAGCTTGTTATCGCAACGGCATCCTAGCAACTGGCCTGATGGCCCAGGCTGTTTTATTGGGGCAGGTGTGTGTGTGTGTGTGTGTGTGTGTGTGTGTGTGTGTGTGTGTGTGTGTGTGTGTGTGTGTGTGTGCCTGCGTGTTTTTGTAGGATTGGGAACATCAGGAGCACTCCTCCTATCCCGCCGTGGTCTCCTCCCCCACTGCGTTGGTGTTTTGTCTGTGGAGCTGTGTGTGTGTGTGTGTGTGTGTGTGTGTGTGTTGTGTCTGTGGAGCTGTTTGTTCTTGCATAGTTTTGACTGGAAATTCCTCTTGTGTTTCTGATCTCCCCCCTTTCTTCTGTTTAGCCAGGGGGTTTGTCATGAGTGTGCCTTTTGTGCATCAATGTGGTATGCTGTCACATGTGTGTTGAATTGTTGCACAAGGGACCCTGTAGAATGGCAAAAGAATTGGGCTTACTTTGCTGCTGCTGCTGCTGTTGTTGTAGCGGTTGTACTGTTTGAGGCCTTGTCTTGTTTGAGTTTATGTCTTTTTTTCATTGAGGAACCCTGACATATCTTTACAATGACACAATACAAAACCCCATTCAGACCCAAACCCATGCAATGGCCATGTGTCAAAGGGCATTTAAGGCTTAGTTAAGTAACGTGTAATATTGTAATGGGAGAGAATGGAGCTTGAAACCAAAAGGCCTTTGAAAACTAATACAGAAAGCTATTGACTTTCTGTGCTTAAGAATATATGAACTGAAGAGTTGTCAGTTGTTAAATGGTAGGACTTTGGTCTGCCTGTGTCCGTTTGTCCGTTGACTTAAGTTTTCTTCTAAACCACAGGAGAACCACTTTGCCTCATTACCACCTCTGCTGGCCTTCTGTGTAGCACTGTTTGTTCTTTATTTAGCCTAAATAAATGACTGTAATGTTACAGTAAAAATAATTACAGGAGAGTTCAAGGTGGCTAATGTGTGTTTCTTTAAAACCCTGAGCAAGTTTAGTTTGTGAACAAGTGGCAAAACAAGTGGCCGGAAATCAGAAGAATTCCCTTCGAGAATCCCCAGAGGCTTGCTCTCTATTTACAGACTCCGGCGCTTTGTAAGCATCCAGTTCTGCCCAGAGGTTTCGATAAACATGCTAAATGCTATCTGACGACGAGGAGGGTTCCAAACATAGGCATGGCTCGTCTCCAGCAGCGGTTGATCTCCTGCTCGCGATAATGAATGGTGGTTGGAGCTGGTGGGTTTCCAGCATATATATCATCCTTGTCTGGCTGTGCTCTCTGCATCACCCATAACAGCAGGCCCTGAAACCTCAAAGTAGCTGTTTTTCAAGGGTGATTTAGCGCTTCAGTCTTTCGAAATGTCCTCAGATTACCATTCAGCATCTCTTGTCAGTGATTTCTCCTGATTTGCCCCCGAGTCCAAATGTGCCGTTCCCCTTTGTGGGAGTGTTTGTATTTGTGTGTGTGTAGTGTTGTTATGTGTGTGTGTGTGTGTGTGTGTTTGTGTGTGTGTGTGTAGTGTTGTTGTTGTGTGTGTGTGTGTGTGTGTGTGTGTGTGTGTGTGTGTGTGTGTAGTGTGTGTTAGTGTGTGTGTGTGTGTTTGTGTGTAGTGTTGTTGGTGTGTGTGTGTGTGTGTGTGTGTGTGTGTGTGTGTGTGTGTGTGTGTGTGTGTGTGTGTGTGTAGGAAACATTAAAAGAGACTGAGCTGTGGCATATCATAATAGCCTGTTTCTTGTGTCTGAAAGCGATTTATTCTTTGGCAGTTATATAAAGCCAGTTTGTTTTTCTTTCTCTGTGTATCTCGCATGCATCTGTTTGTGTTACACATGGAGATGGGGGGTGGGGGGGGGGGGGGGGGGGGTGTGGGATGAGGGGCCAAGGGGGAGCGCATTCCAGCGCGGTGATACCAGCATGCTTCCTATTGTTATCATTTACATAAGAAACATATTACTGTCGTGAGTCATCAGCCTGATCTCTCCATTTCTGGACGGTTAGGTCCACAGAAAAAAAGGATACTGTTTCCTCCCATCAACTCGATCAGAGTAACACCACCATTGACTACTGTAGGTGAAGCGCAGACTGCAATATTGGCAGCAGGAATGAGCATATGGACAAGAGGAGGTGTATTGGTTGGTTTAAATTCTTTAGCCCTTTAGCAAAAAAACGGCGATGGTTG
>NC_137911.1:25791626-25798446 GCF_963457725.1 Sprattus sprattus | reverse complement strand
TGTGTGTGTCAGCAGGTGACGTCATTATTTCCTCAACCTTTTGTGGATTTGAGAGGTTATTTCAAGGGGCAGGGGAGCTCTGAAGGGTGACCGGCCCCGTTTGACTGTGTGTGTGTGTGTTGATGTCGGGCAATACCACACTATACACTCTGTCCTAACACTGACACAAACACACACACACACACAAACACACACAGTCAGAACCTTATCTGTGTGTGCGATGAGCATAATTGCATGACCGTGACAAAGCCTCCAGTAGGGAGTGGAGTGGGTGTGTGTGTGTGTGTGTGTGTGTGTGTGTGGGGGGGGGGGGGGCAGGCTTGTGTTATCGTCAGAGGTGATGATCAGGAGATGAGAAGTTGAGAGCCACAGTAATGTCTGACAAGGCCAATGCCAACACTGTCACGTAGATAATGAACAACGTGCGCGCCGGATGTTTGTTGTGTCATCTCCGCGGATCGCCTCTGCATTCCTTCATTCCTGGAATACTTTTCCCCTAGCGCCATTTATGGCATGTTAAAATTGTCTCTGGAGGGAGACGGGGGAGGGGAGGGAGGGAGAGAGAGAGGGAAGGAGAGAGGGAGGGAGGGAGGGAGGTCAGGGGAAAGATACTTCTATGAATAGAAAATCAATTGCTAAAACATGTGGCTTCGAAAGGAGCGTGGCTTGCAGAATGCAGTCGGTTTTTAGCCAGTGTCATCCCTGTGTGTGTGTGTGTGTGTGTGTGTGTGTGTGTGTGTGTGTGTGTGTGTGTGTGTGTGTGTCATCCCAGGCGGTGGTCGGTGGTGGCACAGAACTGGCCCAGTTCTGGCTGGGCTCCGTCCGGTCTGAGTTTACCAGGACTGGACCTGACCTGATCTGGACTCACCAGTGCTACCAGCGATGGTTCGCACACAGAACCAGATGGTCTCATGTCACATTGTCCTTCCCCCTGATTTAAGACGTACAAACAAGACGGAAATAACAAACGTAAATATGCAGCCGTGTGCGAATCGAAGGGGCCTTTTCGTTGCGTCGCGTTGCGTTTTAATCATCGGCCTCTGTTGACACCCGGCGACGCTGTTGACACCCGGTGCCTCGGCTTCTCAGGTGGCCATGTTGGGAGACATTATGCAAGAGATTCCGGGGCTTCTTTTATAGCTTCTGTTTGAGCAGCGCTACATAATCAGACCCTGGCATGAATATTCTGCGGCGGTGGTGTTTATGCTCTTGACGTCTGCTCGGGAGGCCGGGCCTGCCAGCGCTGTTTACGAGTCGTCGACTGAAGATGTGTTTGCTATTTTTGAGACCGAGCTGACAGCCCATGGAACTTCTTTTTACCCGCGCCCCCACATCGCTCCAGCTCCGATTCCCAGAGAACTTATGATACAGTTTCCGACTGAAGGGACCCCTCTTTCCTCCGTCCTATTTCATACTTTCTCTCGTTCTTTGTTTTTATCTCCCTTTTTTCTCAAACTCTTCCTTTCCTGGCCCTCCTGATCTGGAGTGTGTGAGTGTGTGTGTGTGCATGCGTGCGTGAGATAGTGATGCTGGGTGTGTATGTGTGTGTGCGTGTGTGTGTGAGATAGTGATGTTGGGGGTCTCTCTGTGTGTGTGTGTGTGTGAGTGTGTGAGATATTGATGTTGGGTCTGAGGTTGACCTAGGGTGGGGGTGGATGGGTAAAAGGCTGTCCAGACCGGCTTCATCCGGGCATAAGAGGTGACCAGACAGGTCTCAGGCCTGTGTGATGGGCCAGTCTGAAGCCTAATTCAGCGGTGAAGCTTGATAACTTGATTGCCCATCTGCATGCCCCTGTGGGCAGGAGCGTGAGCATGGCTACTCACCCACGGCTCCAGACCCTTCACTGCACCTCTCATTCAGGAAACATGCACACACACACACACACACACACACACACACACACACACACACACACACACACACACACACACACACACACACACACGGCTCCAGACCCTTCACTGCACCTCTCATTCAGGAAACATGTCTCCTCGTGAGAGATGAGAGGAGGAAGGCTTAAAGGAAGGCAGGAAGGAAGTTCACCACACACACACACACACACACACGGACTAATTCAAAGTTTCTGCACTAATAGTAAACCGGAGCACCGCCTTGTCTTGGGGATTATACAGACCTTATTTGGTCTTACCGGTCCGAGGGACGGATGTCTGACCCGTGTGTGTGTGTGTGTGTGTGTGTGTGTGTGTGTGTGTGTGTGTGTGTGTGTGTGTGTCTGTGCGTGTCTCCACTGAGGCGCAGTAATGCGGAAATGTTCCGAATGATCACACAGCAGGACATGAGACAGCAGCGGATGCCCAGATGAGCAGGCATGATGAGTGGGCATCAGTATTTGGGAGCCACATGATTTGTTTCTCAGACCTCGACTCAGGGCCGGTGCAGGGCCGACTCAGGGCCGGTGCAGGGCCTACTCAGGGCCGGTGCAGGGCCGACCCAGGGCCGGTGCAGGGCCGGTGCAGGGCCGACCCAGGGCCGACTCGGGGCCGGTGTAGGGCCGACTCAGGGCCGGTGCAGGGCCGACTCAGGGCCGGTGCAGGGCCGACTCAGGGGAGGTCCAGTGGATGGATTTCAACTGGGCTGGTTTGGGAGAGTTGCTGCTGTAGAAACAGGCTTGCACCCCTCAGCTGGCAGGCACAGTCAGTCCAAGCACTGGTCCTCTTCATGGTCTTGCTCCCGGACATTTGACCTACCCTACCCTACCCTACCCTACCCTAACACTGGCTAGGGAGAGCCCTGTGGTAGGTGTCTATACTATGTAGAAATGTTGATTTTAAGGGAGTCTCCTTGCAGATAAGGAGGTGGAGTGGGTGGTGCAGTCTTGTTTTTTTACCAGTGTGATACAGTGGCGGGTACTTGTAACCGGCCCTGGACTGATTTGGTCGGGTGTTGGGCACAGTGGCCTGGTGCAGACAGAACAGGTGGAGTGGATGGATGTGAACAGGACAGGTAGAGTGGATGGATGTGAATAGGACAGGTAGAGTGGAGCAGACAGGGCAGGTGGAGTGGATGGATGTGAATAGGACAGGTGGAGTGGATGGATGTGAACTGGACAGGTAGAGTGGATGGATGTGAACTGGACAGGTAGAGTGGATGGATGTGAACTGGACAGGTGGAGTGGATGGATGTGAACTGGACAGGTGGAGTGGATGGATGTGAACTGGACAGGTAGAGTGGATGGATGTGAACTGGACAGGTGGAGTGGATGGATGTGAATGAGACAGGTGTAGTGGCTGGATGTGAACTGGACAGGTAGAGTGGATGGATGTGAACTGGACAGGTGGAGTGGATGGATGTGAACTGGGCCAGTGGGGAGAGGCTGGTGCAGACAGGACAGGTGTAGTGGCTGGATGTGAACAGGACAGGTGGAGTGGAGCAGACTGGGCCGGTGGAGTGGCTGGATGTGAACTGGGCCGGTGGAGTGGATGGATGTGAACAGGGCCGGTGGCGAGAGGTTGTTTTCCTGCAGAAGGATCCCGCCGAGCTGTTTGGAAAGTGGTGCATGAAGTTCGGCCTTCTCACTTTGTTCGCAGACACATAATCCCTCAAGGAATGTCGTTTTGAAACCACGTTAATCTCATTTCATATCTGGAGGAAATAACCTGAACCAGCCAGACTTTGCGTGTGTGTGTGTGTGTGTGTGTGTGTGTGTGAGAGAGAGAGATATAGATACAGTGTGTGTGTGTGCTGAAATGTAATAACAGTGAGTAAACTAAATTAAAAAAGTGTCAGTTGCCCACCCTCCTTCCTTGAGGTCCCATACAGCAGAATTACACACAGACACAGGCAGCAGGGCTTTATTTTAGGAGGAGAGAAAGAATTAGAGCAGTGTGTGTGTGTGTGTGTGTGTGTGTGTGTGTGTGTGTGTGTGTGTGTGTGTGTGTGTGTGTGTGTGTGTGTGTGTGTGTGTGTGTGTTTTCATGGTGAGGAATGACTCTGGCAGCTCTGCTGCTGCTGGTACTGTTGCTGCCGCCATGTTGGGAGAGTGAAAGGTTTCTGCAGAAGCCAAAGCTTTTTAATAAGACAGAGCTGCTTAATCCCACCGGCTCCTGAATTTACCCCCTCCTCTTTCCTCCCTGTACCACACACACACACACACACACACACACACACACACACACACACACACACACACACACAAACACAAACCTTACTTCATGCCTATATACTCTCAGATTGGTAGTATTTAGGATGCAGGAAAGGTGCGTAGCCCGACTTTTACAGCAATGAAGATATGGTTTGCAAAACCCACTTCACCTGAACTGATCATTTATGGTGCTTAATGAACAGCAGGGGACTTAATACTCTTTAACATGCTGTCCAGCATAACTGGAACCTGCTAGCGCTGATTCGCTAACTGGCTGGTCGTATTTTAAAACTGGCCCCTGAATTGTTTTATACTGTAAATTGAGATGAATGCCTATATACTAGTCACAGAGGTGTTGTGTGTGTGTGCACAGTCACCGCCCTTCAAAATGACAGAAAAAAAGCCAAGATGCATGGTTAATGTGCAACCCATACAGTTGATTGGAATTGTACTGATTTGGATTTACTGACGATGTATTGAGTGCTAATTCCCCCAAAAAATCGAGTTTAAAGGATCTTTAGATTCCACTTTTACCCCCACATAAACTTTTGACCCCATTCCATCCGACAGCACAGTATGTCCTGTAAGGTCGCGTCGACAAAAGCCTGAGTGTGTGCCAGTGTCGAGACTGCTCTGGTTGTAAACACATTGATTGCGATGGCCGTGATCGTAAGCTTTGATGGATGCCGTCCAAAAGTGACCTCAAGGCCGGGTCGAAAGCAATTGGCTGGCAGTTGGCTCCCCGTGGTTCTTGATGGGTTGTGTTTGTTTGTTCTAGATTGTTCCGACTCCGCCCTACAGGAGTACGTGATTGGATTTATCTGTAATTTATGGAGCTTGGTGAATAGTAAAGATGTTGAATGAAAAGGTCATTTTGCTTTTACCGTCTGGCAGGGCGTAGTCTTTGACTAAGGCGTGGAGATTAAGATGTTATGGACTCAAAGGGAAAGTCGTAAATTCAGTGTGCTCGACTATTGTCTTTCTAAAGCTCAGAAGGGACCATAAAAATACGTTTTAGTCCCCAGTCACAGTGTCTTCATTGTAGATTTTAATATTTTGGAAGAATATCATTAATCTTGCGTTCATGCTCACATAGATGTTATCGTATGTGTTTTGTCTATATTCATCCATCTTTCTGCTCTTGTCAGTGTGTGTGTGTGTGTGTGTGTGTGTGTGTCTGTCTGTTTGAGTGAGCAACAGACTGGTGCCAAATTTTCTTTGGATGATTCCTGTCCAGATGGAACATTTCCACACACTGACACTCAAAATCAAATTCATCACCATCAGACACACACACACACACACACACACACACACACAAACACTCTCTCTCTCACACACACACACAAACACACACACACACTCTGTCTCACACACACACACACACACACACACACACTTTCACACTCACGCTCTCTCTCACACACACACACACTCACACACACACACACACACACTCACACACCCACACTCTCTCTCTCACACACTCACACTCACGCTCTCTCTCTCACACACTCACACTCACGCTCTCTCTCACACACACACATGAGCAGACAGGCACATACAAAAGCTCCCCTCTCAGAAAAAAAAAAACCCATTACAGTTTTTGACATTGTATTCACAGACCCGGAGACATGTGTCAAAGGGATGAAAGGAGCGAATAAACGAATAGAAAGAAAAGGAGGTGTGGGTGTTTGTCTTTTGGACGCGACCTGGGATAATGCTACTGATGGTATGCAGATGAAAACACTGCGAAAACAAGTCTGCATTATTCATGCAAAGTTCTGCGACTGCGCCTCGCAAAGCCCGGACAGATTGATCCCCCTCCTCTCTGTTGGCTTAGAGCCAGGATGCTGTGGACACCTCTCTGTCTCTCCCTCTCTCTTTCTCTCTCTCACTTTCTCCCCCTCTCTCTCTCTCTCTCGCCCTCACTCTGTATCTCTGTCTCTCTCTCTCTCTGTATCTCCCTTTCTCTGTCTCTCTCTCTCTTTCTCTCTCTCTCTCTCTCCCTCACTCTTTCTCTCTGTCTCTCTCTCTCTCTGTCTTTCCCTCTCTCTTTCTCTCTCTCCCTCTGTCTCTCCCTTTCTCTGTTTCTCCATCTCTCTGTCTCTCTCTCTCTCTCCCTCTCTCTATCTCTCTGTTCACTCTCCCTTCCTCTCTATCTGTCTGTCTATGTATCCACAACTTTACGATGGGTTGTTTTTCTCTCTCCAGTCTTCCTTGCACTTCTGTCCGTATTCTGTCGTTCTTTTCCACTTTTGATGGATACCCGTGTAATGGGACTGGGTTCTTGCCATCTGTCAGTCTGGCCATCATTCCGGCCATGTTTGTTCACCTCTTGCTCTCTCTCTCTCTCGCGCGCTCTCGCTCTCTCTCTTTCTCTCTCTCTCTCTCTCGCTCTCTCTCTCTCTCTCTCTCTCTCTCTCTCTCTCTCTCTCTCTCTCTCTCTCTCTCTCTCTCTCTCTGCCTGTCCAGCTGTCATTGCTATGACAGTGTGAGCGTGAGGAGGCGGGGCCGAGCCCTCACCTGTGGCGTCGAGGCTGAGCCCTCAGTCACGACAGGGCCCGGCTGCTGGGGCCAGCGGAACATTCTAGACGCCCAGCTGAGCGTGAACGTGTCAGAAGCCATACAGGCATATTCAAATCTCCGCTCACAATCTGGACAGGAATGCCCTTTTTCTTCTCTCCACACACACACACTACACACACACACACACA
>NC_137911.1:25779126-25784126 GCF_963457725.1 Sprattus sprattus | reverse complement strand
CTTGCCTGATGGGATTCTTGTACTAGCAGCATTCTATGAAGAGTGAACAATAATGCCAAACCTGCTCGAGAAGCTGAGGTAGCTCACACCAGCGAGATCTGTCAGGGGTTGTCTGTTCTACAGAGAGTGAAAAAAAAACAACCTTTATACAAAGCCAGGTACTTCCCTCTCTGGCACTTATAGGGTGGCTGAAGTTAATAATACGTACCCATTACCCGTCTAGAATCTCTCCACCCACCCATCCTTTTTTTTCTAACACCATTTCCTGTCCTCCCGACATACCTTTCTTTTTGTTCACAAAAGCAAATCAATAAAGGTAATATCAAGCAGGCGGTGGAGAGGTCTTGCAGCCTCACATTTGAAAAGAAATATTGTAAATAAGACATAATATGCTGAAAGCCCTTGCGGGGCTCACCTCACTGCACCGCGCTGACAGTTCTGGGCATGTGCTGGCCTATTTCCTCTGGCGTAATAAACGTCCGTGCGTTTGGCATACGTTCGTCCGCTGGTTCCTTCAACGCGCTGAGTGAATTAAGATTTCAAAAAGGGGGACACTGATTCTCTCGGAGGATGAGTTAAGATGCATTAGCAAGACGTCTGAAGGAGACTCGAATAAAAGAGGCCAAGACCTCGGTGCCACTCATATTTTGCGCCTCCTCACTTTCTCTCTTTCTCTCTTTCATTCTCTCTCTCTCTCTCTTTGTCAATACTTTTATCTATGTTCAAAATGCGCGGGTTGTCACACATGTAGCGTCTTGTTGTAGTAAATCGAACTCACTCCATTTGGAAAGAAAAAGAAAACCACACCATGCACCAAACGCACAATGTCTTCGCCATTTTTAAAGCCTTTCAATTATTGATTCTGCTTCTATTACCATACAAAAGCCTCCAGCGAGCTTCTCTTCAAAGATAAGGATGTGCCTGAAAAGATGGGGATTTCTATGGGATATATTTATACACGTCCCCATTTACCCCCCCCCCCCCCC
The DNA here is from genome assembly GCF_963457725.1 of Sprattus sprattus. Lineage (NCBI taxonomy): Eukaryota > Metazoa > Chordata > Actinopteri > Clupeiformes > Clupeidae > Sprattus > Sprattus sprattus. The sequence goes on along the minus strand of NC_137911.1, from coordinate 25,783,140 downwards.
AGCACTCAGCCACTTCTCCGTCTGAAGCGACCCTGAACTCACTCCATCTTTTTTTTTTTTCATTCTCCTTCCTGCTCTCTCTCTCTCTCCTTCTCTCTTTCTCTCTTTCTCTGTGCGAGGATGTGATTCACTGCGTCACTGTGTTTTTTCTTGAAGTCTGGGCTGGAGTTCACCGCGGGTCTCATCTGTACCCTCTCTCTGTTTTGGCTAAAGTCATTCGTTTATAAGGGTAGGGCCACTTGGTTTGATTCGGAAGTCTGTTTTTGACTGTGAGACATTTCACAAGTGTTGCTTTGTGTTTCAAAAGAGGGGGAGGAGGGGACCCGGGGGGGGGGGGGGGGGGGGAACCCAAGGGGGGGGGGGGGGGGACCCGGGGGGGGGGGAACCCAAGGGGGGGTGGGACTGTGACTACCCCAGGACCAGTGATCATGAGCAAAATAGGCCCCTAAGAAATCCGTTTAGTTTTTTTGCAAATGTGTGTTTGGCAGAGGAGCTTTTAGACGCCATGCTGAATGGAGAGGGTGTGTGTTGTTTGACAGCTAGCTCACAGTTAATGTTAATTACTCTCTCTCTCTCTCTCTCGCTCGCTCTCTTTGCTTTGCAGGAATCCGTGTTTATTTAGAATGAAAGCATTGCTAACGTATTTAAGGGGGAGATTACCTTCTGGGTTCTGAGTCAGTAAGTCACTGGAGTGATAATAGTCTACATGTACATTATTCTAAGAGTATTCAGAAGCTGCCCCAAGGGCCGGTTCCAGTCGGTCGTGTTAGTTTACGAGTCACCGTCTGTCATGTTCGGTTGACTAAGTATAGGGATGCATCAGTTCGCCATTACTGTGGGAAACTCTGTATTCGTTTAAAAACCATCACCTTGTTGCCTGCCGCGCCTGGTTGTCCGTCACGACCTAGCCAAGGCTGCGTGCGAATGTGTGTTTGGCAGAGAAGCTTTTAGACGCCATGCTGAATGGAGAGGGTGTGTCTTGTTTGACAGCTAGCTTCTGACAGCAACAGCTCACAGTTGATGTTAATTACTCTCTCTCGCGCGCGCTCTCTCGCTCTCTCTTGTTTTACATCTCGCTCTCTCGCTCTCTCGCTCTCTCTCTCTCTCTCTTTCCCTCTTTCTCTCTCCTTCTGTAATTTTGTGCGAGTGTGTTTGTGTGTGTGTGTTCTTGCTTGTCGCACTAATGTTGCAGAAGTCACATCAGGACAGGCCTCCTGAGGGAAACTCGCATAGAAACATTACTCCTTCATGTTCCATGTCCTTATTGAACCCGCATAGAAACATTATTCCTTCATGTTTCTTGTCCTAATGGCACCTTCCGTTGCCTAACTGGGGGTTCTGTTTTCAGTGCTGTGTGATTTAATGGGGCCAATAAAGGAAGCTGCTTATGGCCTATTTCATTTCTCAGAAGAAGATAGTGAGTTGGACTAGTTGGCTCGTCTCACTATGCTCTGTATATGACAGTAATTATACTGATGTAGGGCCTTGTGATGTGGTCTGAGGCTTAGTGATTTAATCATGATGTGTTCACATGATGTTTAAGAAGCCAAATGTGTTGCGATGAGAAGATTAATGGAAGTGGAAGCGAGTAGATTAACATTGTCAGATTTAAGAGCTGCCCTCCCATCAAGCCGCTTGGAACAGTGTTGTTTTACATGGAGTTGCAAAACTAACTACACTAACAGTGTAATTTCCTTCAGAGGACACCCTAAATCAAATGTCAGCCTGTACTGTCTCGATTATTTATTTTTATTTTTATATTTCCCATGCTGTCTTTTGTTTCCTGTGAACTGAAGGAAGCATTATGTGGAGAGAGGAACACGAGGGTGGTGTGTGTGTGTGTGTGTGTGTGTGTGTGTGTGTGTGTGTGTGTGTGTGTGTGTGTGTGTGTGTGTGTGTTGTAATGACACGTGAACACTGCTAGTTTAGTGTGAGGGATGGAAAATAGAGTTTGTCTGCTTCATCTGCGTTCAGGTAGCCTCCTGCTTCGTGTGTCTCTTTCTCTCTCAGTCTCCACTCACTCTATCTCTCTTTCTCTCTCTCTCCTTCCCTCTCTCTCCCAAAAAGCACACACACACACACAAACACACACACACACACACACACACACATGCCATCCCTTCATTTGAAATAATTATCCTCGTGAGTAAGAAGCAGCCCGTCCGTGGGGGTCTCTTCCTCTCCAGGCTTCAAAGGGAATAATGAGGCCGAGAGTGAGCCCAAATGGATGCGTTTAATATCCAGCTTCATTATGCTGTAGTGGAAATCAAACAAAACCTCACACCACTGTCTATTATCCATTACAGGCACCTTCCTGCATTGTGCCCGTGCCTTTGATGATGTGCGAGTCCTGATTTGACTCATTAGGTTCACCCACCCTGCTTATGTGCTGTTCAGGAAGGAAGGAAAAGAGAGATAGAGAGATAGAGAGAGAGAGAGAAAGAAAGAGCCCTTTTTTTCTCTTCCTTTTCTTTTTTTTTTGGTCCGGCTTGAGGCGTTGCGATTTATCCATTGGTGGGTTTTTAGTTTTTTTCCCCCAGGAGGACAGAGTGCTTGCAGTGTAACCTCTGTGCGCAAAACATCTTTATTTTGTTTTCTTGCCCTATGCTGCGTTGTAATGATGAAAGCCTCACCAGCCAACCTGAGAGGCACCCTATGCCTGGGATCCTAGTTTGAGTGGAACGCAGCCATGCAACCTAACCTGCAGCTTCTCCTTAAGTAAAAAAAAAAAACAAAACAAAAAGGTCCCTCCACTCCCACACAAATCCCCACCCCACCTCCTCCAGGCTCCTCCAAAATTGCCTTTGAATTTCGGGGGCACTGGTCGAGCGTCTAGCCCCTCGTCCTGTCCGTATCATGTCCTCACATCCATCACACTCTTCCCCCGGAATTATGAATCCCACACGTTTCGTAGGGATTGGCCACGGCCAAAACCCCCGGCAGAGATCCAGCAGACTTGAGAGAGCTCTGACCCAACTCAGGCGCAATACTGAGCTAGCCTCAGGGATGGCAGTGAGGCTATTAGACGTATGTGGGAAAGTGGGGAAAAAACAACACCACCACCACCAACAGAGCGAGAGAGCAACCTGCCTCAGAGTGGCCTCTGATATGAACCAGGAGCCTTGGCAGCCCAAAACGAGTTTTCTGTAATTAGCTTGGCGAGCCCCGCACAGCGGATTTAAACAGACAAGCAAACAGAGAAATGGCAGCGCTTTTCACCAACTGAGCATATGCCCCCTAGGTGCTGCTTTTGACTTTGTTTTCTATTCAGTGTTCCCATCCCAACAAAATAAAGTTGGGGCAAAAAGGAACGCTTGTGTTAATCAAAGCCCAGTTGGCCCCCGACTGCCTTGAATTGTTAGTGAGGTAACTTCCATTAGTTGTTTTTCTGACGCCATGCTGTGCACTTGCCTTTTCTTGCAAGCTCCGCATCTATGTAGACAAGTTAATCTGTGTTCATTATTCGCCAAGTTCTTCCCGCACCCACCTCGACTGTCTTTTTTTCTTTTCTTTTTTTTCTCTCTCTACCCCACAAGCAATTTTTCCTGACCTGAAACTTAAAAACAAACTCTGAGAGATAAAACGGTCTTTTTTTAATTTGGTGTTGTGCTACGCTTCTTACCTGGCGGTGCTAATCATTTTCTCGTTGTATTACCTTTTGTTGTTTTTGAGACTGCGGTACATACAATTGTGTGCATTTATAGATTTTGTGTTTTGTATGTTTGTAGAAGGTAAATAGAATGACGCAAATGGATGCAAAGCTTATGGGCCAATATATATTTTAAGTATGTAGCTGATCTATATGTTTGTGCTCATAATTGGTCATTCTTGTTCAAGCATGCAGACAGAGTGGAGAAACAATAAGCCAAGCCATTAAGCACTGCCATTAAGCACTGGTGATAAAAACAAGACAAGGCAAGATTTGTTTGCACTTTGAAAGTTTAATTAAGTCATTTCACTCATTCATGTTTAGTCTTCCTCTCATACATGTAAACACACACACACACACACACA
>NC_137911.1:25769126-25771626 GCF_963457725.1 Sprattus sprattus | reverse complement strand
CAACAGGTATAAACGAGTCAGCAGGGACAACCTGTGGAACAAAGGGAAAGAACGAGGGATGAAAAGGAGAAGAGGAGTTAGAGGAATGAGAGAGGGATTCTGCCTAGAGGTGGGTGAAGGCATCCGGAATGCAGGTGAGAGCGAGAGGAATGTCTTGAGTTGGAGAATCGGGGAGAGAGAGAGAAAGAGGGAGAGAGACAGAAAGAGGGAGAGACAGAGAGAGAGAGAGAGAAAGAGGGAGAGAGACAGGCGAAGAGGGAAAGAGAAAGAGGAAGAGAGACAGGGGAAGAGGGAGAGAGAAAGAGGGAGAGAGACAGGGGAAGAGAGAGAGGGAGAGAAACAGGGGAAGAGAGACGAGAAGAGAGAGAGAGTGAGAGAAACAGGGGAAGAGAGAGAGAGAGAGAGGGAAAGAGGGAGATAAACAGGGAGAGAAACAGGGAGAGAAACAGGGAGAGAGAGAGAGAGAAAGAGGGAGAGAGACAGGGGAAGAGGGAGAGAGAGAGAGACAGGGGAAGAGAGAGAGAGAGGGAAAGAGGGAGAGAGACAGGGGAAGAGAGAGAGAGAGAAAGAGGGAGAGAGACAGGGGAAGAGAGAGAGAGAGAGAGGGAAAGAGGGAGAGAAACAGGGGAAGAGAGAGAGAGGGAAAGAGGGAGAGAAACAGGGGAAGAGAGAGAGAGAGGTAGAGCAAACGTAGAATGTTGAGCAGGAAATCAGTCGTAAATCAAAGGCGAAGAATTTTTCAGAGGCTGAGAGTTCATGACTTTGGTGTAATTTAATCTCACAGTCTCACAAGGTGTGTGTGTGTGTGTGTGTGTGTGTGTGTGTGTGTGTGTGTGTGTGTGTGTGTGTGTGTGTGTGTGTGAGAGAGAGTGGTTGGGAAGCCAACTGGAAGCAAGTGGAGCACAGAGCAGAAAAGCTCAAACACGTTACAACATCCAGGCATTTAGGCAGCAGACAAAAGAGGGGGCTGCTAGTCCAAGGAAGGGGCAGAGAGGGGTGTGTGTGTGTGTGTGTGCCAGCCCAAGGAAGGGGCTGGAGTATCGTTCACAGTCACTCAATAGACGTATATGCACGTGTGTGTGCATTTGTGTGTGTGTGTGTGTATGTGTACATTTGTGTGTGTGTCATGAGAAAACATAGTAGGAAGCCAGTTCCGTTGTGTTTATATAGTCACCATGAGAATGGGTGTGACAGCCTCTCTGTTCTCTCTCTCTCACTCACACACACACACACACACACACACACACATTCACACACACACCCTTCAGCGATGCCTGAGCCCAAACATCTGTTAGGGCCAAGGTGCCAGGTTTTGTGTCATCTCAACTTCCTGCGGTGCAATTTGCCCCTTTGTCTGCTGGGTAATTTGGGGAAGCAGCCAGCCTGGACGAGCGGACCAGCACAGGGAGACATCAAAGTGGCCCTGCCAAACATAAACTGACACAACATCTGTCCGCCAGTGACTCTCTCTGTGTGTGTGTGTGTGTGTGTGTGTGTGTGTGTGTGTGTGTGAGAGAACGAGAGAAGAACGCCTTGAAAAGATGCACAACACACTGAGTGCAGTGGCGTGTGTGTAAGAGCACGAGGGTGTGCAAGAGGGATGAGATCACCGTGTCGCGGGGCGGAAAACGCTGCGGCGATCGAAGCAACAGCTGCTGGACAGACATCCGCCCCCGACTTAAAGGGCACACAAACACATGCATCCACACACACACACACACACACACACGCATTCACACACACCAACACACACACACAGACACACACACACACACACACACACACACACACACACACACACATTGATGCACACTCTCACTCAAAAATAAATACGATAAATCACTCCGCTCAGGACTGGACTGTGTGATTTACCTACTCCACACTGAGATAGAGCAGTGGATCAGATGTGTGTTTGCCTCTGCCTCACGTGGACACACACACACACACACACACACACCCTCTCTCTCTGTCACTCTCTCTCACCCCCTCTCTGCATTTCTTTCTCTCCATCAGTCTCCATCTCTCTCTCTCATCCTCCCTCTTGCTTTCGCTCTGATATATATCTATGTCGGTCAATACAGCAGATATCAACTCAGCCTGGCAAATAGCACGCCGCTACCAATCGATGTAAGCTTTTGAGCTGTCTGGAGTCCTGTGCTCGCAGACGAGAGGATCTCATATATATTAGTGTGTGTTTGGGGGTGTGTGTGTTTGGGTGTGTGTGTGTGTGTGTGTGTTTGGGTGTGTGTGTGTGTGTGTGTGTGTGTGTGTGCTTCTGTGCATATTTCACAGTACCATATTGACCAGTCTGCTGTGGTGCGTTCACCTGTGAGGTGCGTCTCACTGAAAGAATGCTCTCAGACATGAGCAGACAGACAGACAGACAGCTCAGGAGAGTCTCACTGATAGAATGCTCTTAGACACGAGCAGGCAGGCAGACAGACAGACAACTCAGGAGAGTCTCACTGATAGAATGCTCTTAACCCATGAGAAGGCAGCT
>NC_137911.1:25754126-25764126 GCF_963457725.1 Sprattus sprattus | reverse complement strand
CCCCCAGTTTAAAAATCCCATCTGCACCTCTGGGCACAGCCACGCTCGCTGTGGACGAAAGTGACAGTGGAAAACCCCATTATGACCCATCACTCATTTTTTTATTTTATTTTTTTTTACATTTTTTGTCATTTAGCAGACGCTTTTATCCAAAGCGACTTACAAGGATGTATACACATTTTACATTTACACTGATGGCACACTGCACATCAGGAGCAATTAGGGGTTCAGTGTCTTGCTCAAGGACGCTTCGACAGGGAATCGAACTAGCAACCTTCTGATTACTGAACGACTTCTCTACCTCCAGTACTCCGTGACCACACTCACCCACCCCACCACAATGATCCAGCAGCCAGACCTCCCCTATGAAGCACACACAGCACTTATCTTGTTGCCTTTCTGAAGGGAACATAGTGATGGCGGTGTGATTTCGAAGGTACATCATTTGCAACGATGTTGAGATGTGGTGCTCGGGGTGCTTCTTCTGTGCTTGAGTTGAGGGAATTCTTTGTTCCGGCTTCTCAAGTAGCAAAGCACACTCTTTTTTTTCTTCTATAAGATTCCGGGCTTTCATATTTCTTTTGCATTCAGAAGCCCTTTGTGGCTTTTTCGGAAAGCCCTTTTACTTTTTTTTGGCTTCGAGTTTTGTCACACCAGGGCTTTGCAGGCGGCGTCTAAGCCGTGAGGTGGAGAACAAAACAGAACAAAAACAGAACTCGACGTACACACAGCTCGCAAGCGGAGGGAACGATGTTGTAGGATTCTGGAGCTTGTTCCAAGTCCAAGGACTTTTTGCCTCTCCAAACAAAAGGGCGACTTCCTGGTTAATCCTCAGCAAGGGATGCGGTTCGCAGAGGCAGCCAGGAAGTGTGATCTTCGCCTGAGAATTGGGTTCCCAGAACACACTGCACCTCAGTGGCCCTCAGGGACGGGTGCAAGTACACACACATATTATCTCACACACACACACACACACACACACACACACACACACACACACACACACACACACACACACACACACACACAAACATTCTCTCTCACAGAAACACACACACACACACACACACACACACACATTCACATACACACACTCACACACACTCACACATTAAATGAGAAGCGCACACACACAGGTTTTTTTCACCGTGAACCTGTTCCATATTATACAAGGCAACAGGTGTAAGCTATTGAGCTGTACTCCAGCCCTATTGTGCTTCTCCTGAGGTGTGTGTGATGGTGGTTCAGCCTAGTCACGGTGAGGAGCAGGCAGACACAATGCCCTCTGGGTTATTTCCATTGGCTCTTTAGGCTGCGTCGAGCCAGGCTGTGCAAAGGCTAATTTGCATTTCCATTAGAAGCTGAACGGCGTAGTTGAGCCATGAGCTACGCTCATCTTGGACCCTCTCCCGATCGGTGCCAAACCACAGCGGGACCACCTCCAAACGACGCACTGAGTGAAGTCAGAGATACTCTCTTTTGTGATTTGCTCAGTCATCATTCAGCGCTTGCCACAGTGTGACTGTATTTTTGTATATGAAGACGTGTATGAAGAGCCGACACACTGCAAAAAATGCTTTTCTAACCTAGTGTTATTACTCTTATATTGAGATTATAGTTGGTCTTGTTTCTAGCTAAATTGTACTTACCTAGTGCTTTCTTGGTAAGGTTATTTTTACCTATTTCAAGCAAATATTACTTATTTTAAGAAATCTTAACAAGCCAAATTTGCTTAACGCACTGGCAGCCAAATTTGCTTGTTTTAAGCAAAATCCTGCTTAAATATGTAATTATTTGTCTTAAATCTAGAGGGGCATTTTTTGCAGTGCACTGAATTAACAAATAATAAGTGTGTGGTTAAGACACCCAGCAATCCATTGTTCCTGAATGAGATTCACCTCAGTTTAATTAACATATGATGTCAGCAGTGCTCTAGAACGTATTTAATCACGCAGGGGACCTGACAATAAAACACTGCCACATCCAGCCAGTTGCAAAGGAGATAGTTTATATGAAGTTTTAATAGGATTAATTAGCTTTAGTTTTATAGCATTAATAAGCTTGTTGAAGGCATCTTCAGAAGACCACTTCAGATGAGCACGCTGGAGCAGTCTTGTTAACCACATGAACCCCAAACACACACACTTAGCTGTCTCACACACGACATGCAACCCCAAACACACACACTTAGCATACTCGTAGACAACATGCACCCCAAACACACACACACTCTGCAGTCTCATACACAACATGCAACCCCAAACACACACACTCTGCAGTCTCACACACAACATGCAACCCCAAACACACTCAGCAGTCTCATACACGCCATGCAACCCCAAACACACACACTCTGCAGTCTCACACACAACATGCAACCCCAAACACACTCAGCAGTCTTATACACGCCATGCAACCCCAAACACACTCTGCAGTCTCACACACACCATGCAACCCCAAACACACACACTTAGCAGTCTCATACACGCCATGCAACCCCAAACACACACACTCTGCAGTCTCACACACACCATGCAACCCCAAACACACTCAGCAGTCTCATACACGCCATGCAACCCCAAACACACACACTCTGCAGTCTCACACACAACATGCACCCCCAAACACACTCAGCAGTCTCACACACGACATGCAACCCCAAACACACTCAGCAGTCTCACACACGACATGCAACCCCAAACACACACACTCTGCAGTCTCACACACAACATGCAACCCCAAACACACACACTCTGCAGTCTCACACACGACATGCAACCCCAAACACACACACACTCTGCAGTCTCATACACAACATGCACCCTAAACAAACACACTCTGCAGTCTCATACACAACATGCACCCAAAACACACACACACTTAGCATACTCGTACACAACATGCACCAAAAACACACACTCAGCTCAGTCATCTCATCCTTTGCAACAGGCGAACAGAACAGAAACAAAAATGGCCCTAAACCAAAAAAAAAAGGCATGAATGAAAAAATGAAGCCACACCACCCCCACCCCCACCGCCTCTCTGACTCATGCAAAGGCTGAGTCAAAGGCTGACGTTTATCGGGACTGATGGTTGGGAAAATTGGATTACGAAATGAGGTTACAATGCACATACTGTTTGCAAACGCCTAGCCTCCCCGTCCCCGTCCGCCGGATACATCAGTGGGTGAGGAACGGCCTGTTTGCAGCTGCTTAGGCGGCCCTGGAGGACCTCACACCCTTCTCTCCACCCTGTCCCCATCCGTTTGGTCATGTTTGTCAATGCTGATGATGTCAGGGCCACGGGCACACACTCACACTCACACACTCACACACACTCACACACACACACACACACACACACACACACACACACACACACACACACACACACACACACACATATAGCAGGCTTGGGAATTGAATGTGTGTGGGATACACACGTGTGTGAGATGCTCAGAAGGAAGATTTGGACTGATGTCAGTGGGCAACAGATGTGCTCTTTCCAGGGGTCAGTCAGGGGGGAGGGGGGGGGGAAAGGGAAATGAGGAGTTGAAGAAAAAAAATAGAAGAAAGAAAAACAATTTTCAGAGCATCCGCCTCAAAGATAGACAGCCTGTTATTGTCCTTGATGCCATTTAGAGCGAACAGCACCGGACCTTGGGAGTTCTGAGGCACTGATGCTTGTGTCAGTCAGAGTGGATGTGTGTGTGTGTGTTTGTGTGTGTGTGTGTGTGTGTGTGTGTGTGCGTGTGTGTGTGTGTGTGTGTGTCTGTGTTTGTTTGTGTGTGTGTGTGTGTGTGTGTGTGTGTGTGTGTGTGTGTCTGTGTGTGTGTCTGTGTCTGTGTGTGTCTGTGTGTGTGTGTTTGTGTGTGTCTGTGTGTGTGTGTGTCTGTGTGTCTGTGTTTGTTTGTGTGTGTGTGTGTGTGTGTGTGTGTGTCTGTGTGTGTGTGCGTGTGCGTGTGCGTGTGCGTGTGCGTGTGCGTGTGCGTGTGCGTGTGTGTGTGTGTGTGTGTATGTGAGAGAGAGGATGTCTGGATAACCACCTCATTTATAAAGGAAAACTCACCGGTGAACAGTGTTTCAGGCCCCAGCATGTATTGCGCTCCGGAGGGGAGGCCGTGTCCCCCATCGCTCATGCCCGCCGGTAATGAGTCGGGGCCCAGGCTGCAAGCCCAGGAGCCCCAGGCCTCTCTCCCCAGCCCCCGCAAAAAACCCCGCCGGCTCCGCTACAGGACGCCGCTAATTAACAAACGGCCACCCCCGGGGAGCCCCCAGGAGAGACGGATGCACAGTGGGAGAGAGGAAGCAGTATCGTGATGATAAGTTGTCTCGTGACGCGGCAGCCAGCCTCCCACATGGTGCGGGGTAGACAGGCGGTGTGTGTGTGGGTGTGTGTGTGTGTTTGGGGGAAGGAAATGGGTACTGTTCTTTTTATTTGTTGTCTCTTTTTTTGTCAGTCGGAATAAATTAATCTTTGTTAATGACTTCTGGAGACGAGCTGCGTTGGTCCGAAATTTCAATCGTTGTTGACCTCCGTTGAATTGAATTGAATTGATTGTTTGGAATGGAAACATTAGAGATTGATGATAAGATAAAGAGGATGGAGAGAAAATAGAGGGAGAGGGGGATGGGAGAGAATGAGAGAGGTGAGCAGGGGATGAGTATCAAATGAGGAAGGAAGGCTGGGTAGAGAGGGAGAGGGGATGGGAGAGAATGAGAGAGGGAGAGGGGATGGGAGAGAAGGAGAGAGGGAGAGGGGATGGGAGAGAAGGAGAGAGGTGAACAGGGGATGGGAGAGAAGGAGAGAGGTGAGCAGGGGATGAGTATCAAATGAGGAAGGAAGGCTGGGTAGAGAGGGAGAGGGGATGGGAGAGGGAGAGGGGATGGGAGAGAATGAGAGAGGGAGAGGGGATGGGAGAGAAGGAGAGAGGTGAACAGGGGATGGGAGAGAAGGAGAGAGGTGAGCAGGGGATGGAAGAGAGTGAGAGAGGTGAGCAGGGGATGAGTATCAAATGAGGAAGGAAGGCTGGGAAGAAAAGAAAAAGGAAGAGGCAGACCGATAACTGAGATTGAGGAAGGAGGAGAGGAATGGGGGGAAGAGAAGATATCAGGGAGGAAGAGAAGATATCAGGGAGGAGAGGAATGGGGGGAAGAGAAGATATCAGGGAGTAGAGGAATGGGGGGAAGAGAAGATATCAGGGAGGAGAGGAATGGGGGGAAGAGAAGATATCAGGGAGGAAGAGAATGGGGGGAAGAGAAGATATCAGGGAGGAAGAGAAGATATCAGGGAGGAGAGGAATGGGGGGAAGAGAAGATATCAGGGAGGAAGAGAATGGGGGGAAGAGAAGATATCAGGGAGGAAGAGAATGGGGGAAGAGAAGATATCAGGGAGGAAGAGAATGGGGGAAGAGAAGATATCAGGGAGGAAGAGAATGGGGGAAGAGAAGATATCAGGGAGGAAGAGAATGAGGGCAAAGTAGCTCTCAGGGAGGAGCGACTGGGCTGAGAAAAGATTAAGGGGCAATGGTGCGAAGCAAGGCATATCAAGAGGTGGAGGAAGAACATGAAAGAAATCACGGAGAGATAGAGAAATAGTTTTCAAGAAGGAGAGACAAGAGACAGAGACACACATAGAGAGAGAGAGAGAGGGTGAGATTGGGGGTGGGAAGGTAAATCAAATCAGGGAATCGTGGACAAAACTCCCTGGAGAGATGCAGCATTCCTTCACCCCTCCTCTCCTCTTCTCCCGGGATTCACATCCCTGTCTCTCCCCTCCCCTCCCCTCTCCTCCTCTCCTCTCGTGATGCACGTTCCTGTCTCTCCTCTTCCCCCCAAACTCATTCCATTCCCCTCCTTTAATAAGGAGCCTGAGCGGAAGTCAAACAGTTTGACGGCTGGGGGGAAATCCGCTTTCATATGCTGTGATTCATTCCGTGTTTGAGCGGTCTGTCAGCTCCATTCGTCCAGGGAAATGTGAATACACTGCCCGAGAAGAGACTTGATGAGATTCTGGCACGTGGTGGGTTCATCTTATTTATTAGCGAATTAGGAGGCGCTGCCTTTCCAGCTCGTGCCTGGCCTTTCTTTGAAATGCATGAGTGTTAATCACCTCAGTGCCCGTCTTAAGGCCACTGCTGACGCTAAGGCCAACTGGGATCAATAGGTTGTTGGAACGGTGTCTGCTGTCCAAATCTTCCGGTTCTTTCTCTGTTGTCACAATCTAATGTGATTTTAAACAGCAGTAGTGTGTTTTTTTTTTTTTTTTAAACTTGGGGACCTGTAGGTGGATAGAGCTCAGTTTTGTAGCTTCAGACACTCACAGAGAGAAAACAGCAGTGTGTGTGTGTGTGTGTGTGTGTGTGTGTGTGTGTGTGTGTGTGTGTACTGTGATGTACGTAGTGCTGTAAGCGTTAGCGAGGGAAGAGGGGCTGTCACTGTTCATCAAGCACAGAGGTGTTGTGCTGGAGGTCGCAGTTGATGCCACCCGAGAGAATCGTGTGGAAACATGTCACAACATGAAACAACACGAGGGGTATTCTTCTGGGATCGATGGCGGCCGAGAAAGAAAAAAGAAAAAAAACTCTTACAACTCTGTGCAAAGCATTTGATATGGCTGTCAGTCTGTCGTGATGTCCTCACACACACGCACACACACACACACACACGCATACACACACACACACACACACACACACACACACATATCTCCTCTGGTAGCAGCTTTCTCTCTCGTGTGTGGAGGAACGAATTCTCTCCAATTAGCCGGAGGAGACGGCAGCAGAGCCTAAGGCAGGAGAGAGGAGAGGAAATTCTGAGAGAGAGAGAGAGAGAGAGAGAGAGAGAGAGAGAGAGAGAGAGAGAGAGAGAGAGAGAGAGAGAGAGAGAGAGAGAGAGAGAGAGAGAGAGAGAGAGAGAGAGAGAGAGAGAGAGAGTAAAAGGCAAGAGAGAGGAGAGGACGTTCTGATTAGGGGGCAATTGGGAACGGGCCCCGGCGTCCCTTGATTGGCACTGCCTTTGGTCGCCGTGCCATCGACGACGCAGTCGCCTTGAGCTGCTGTGTAATTCTCGGAACCGCGGCTAATTGGCAAAATTAGCGTCCGGAATTAAAGACCTGGCTTTAGCGCGCTGACAGACCCTGGGTAATTGACGGCACAAAAGAAGCCAATGCTCCGAGGGCGATTTTTTTTTTTCTTCTCCTTCCTCTTTTAATTCTCTTCTTTTTTTCTTTCTCCCTGATGGATTCTGCCATTTTAATGCAATGAATCGAAGGCCACCATGTCTTTTCAACTTCAGGGCTTTTTCAACTGTTACAAGCGCGTACAATTCCAAGGCCAAGGCATGGGTGCTCTGAGGAGTGTGAGGCTGCCTGACTGCTGTCTGCTAATGACTACACATGAGGAGGACGTGAAAGTGCTTGATTTGCCATAGCTCGAGTACCATTCCGACGTCCCCACGTCACTGGCCACGCTACTGAACGCATAGGCATCAGTCATATTTGTTTGTGTTTGTGTGGCCAACATGGTGGTCAATACATGCCTCGAAAAAAAATCATTCTTTTGTTGAAGACAGATTGCAGTCATTTTTCCAATCAGCCCCAAGGCTGCATTATTCCAAGTCCAATTCTGAAATAAGCGGCTTGTTCTTGGAAGCCACGACGGAGTCTTCCCTGGAGGATCAGGGAATGCTGTGCCTGCTGACGCATAACTGGAGGCCTCCAAACAAGGATCCACTCAAACTCTTTTTTTCTTTGCACCTTGCGTTGCCATGGTGACCAGGAAGGACAGGTTTCTATAGCTGGGTCTCCTGCTAGAAGTCAGCAGTGTATCAGCAGTGCTAAGAGCAGTTCATGGGCTTCTCGCAGATCCCACCATCTATTTGAGAGTGTGTGTGCACAAATGTGGTCTATGGCAAGATGTTTCTGTGTGCATTAGTGGGTCTGTCTGTCTGCCTGTCTGTCTGCCTGTCTGTCTGTCTGTCTGTCTGTCTGTCTGCCTGTCTGTCTGTCTGTCTGTCTGTCTGTGTGTCTGTCTGTCTGTGTCCACTATGTTTATGTGTGTGTCTGTGTGTGTGTGTGTATACAGTATGTCTGTGCGAGTGTATGTGAGTGTGTGAGATTTTTTTCTTTAAGGCTATTATGAGTAATGTGTAACACTGTCCGATACCGTGACAAGATGTTTCTGTGTGCATTAGTGGGTATGTCTGTCTGTCTGTATGTCTGTCTGTCTGGCTGTCTGGCTGTCTGGCTGTCTGGCTGTCTGGCTGTCTGGCTGTCTGGCTGGCTGTCTGGCTGTCTGTCTGTGTACACTATGTTTATATGTGTGTATGTCTGTGTGAGTGTATGTGTGTGTGTGATTTTTTTTCTTTTAGGCTATTATGAGTAATGTGTAACACTGTCCGAAACCGTGAATAACAGCCACTGGGGGAATAATTACCGACTAACTGGAATGAAACAGGATGTCCTTAATGATTTGATTGTACTTTAATTCCTAAGGTTAATACATCCTTATTGTGGTCATTTGTATAATGCTGCATTTATCTGATAAATGGAATATTGCTATCTTGGAGTTTGCAAACTATGCAGAGAACAGCAGATCCACTGAATAGTGGGCCAGCCGCCACACAATGTGTTCTCCCTTATGTGCTGGGTTCCCCCTTATGAGATGGGTTCCCCCTAATGGGCCGGGTTCCCCCTTATGAGATGGGTTCCCCCTTATGAGATGGGTTCCCCCTAATGAGCTGGGTTCCCCCTTATGAGATGGGTTCTCCCTTATGAGCTGGGTTCCCCCTTATGAGATGGGTTCTCCCTTATGAGATGGGTTCTCCCTTATGAGATGGGTTCTCCCTTATGAGATGGGTTCCCCCTTATGAGATGGGTTCCCCCTTATGGTCTGGGTTCTCTCTTATGGGCTGGGTTCCCCCTTATGAGATGGGTTCTCCCTTATGGGCCGGGTTCTGCTCAAGGGTTCATCCCGTTCAAAGGAGGTTTTTTTCCTCACCACCATCGCCATGGTGATTGCTTTAGGGGATTCAGGCTCTGGGCTCTGTAAAGCGCCTTGAGACCATTTACATTGTTATTGGTGTCATCGATGTAAAGAAAATTACATTTATTTGACAACATATGGAAGAAAGATTCCTGACTTAACAAACTCACTGAATGCTCTCTTGTCCTCCAGAGACCAAGCCGGCGTGCACCTTCAACGGGGTAGAGTACCAGGATGGGGACATGTTCCGCATGGACGCCTGCCGCTTCTGCCGATGCCAGGGGGGCGTGTCCGTGTGCTTCACCGCCCAGTGTGGCGTCCTCCACTGTGAGCGCTACTACGTCCCCGAGGGCGAGTGCTGCCCCGTGTGTGAAGGTACCGTGTCAGTAGAAGTACACACACACACACACACACACACACACACACACACACACACTCATACATACACACACACACTCATACACACACACACACACACACACACACACTCATAAATACATACATGCACACATACACACACACACACACTTATACACATACCCATACACTTACCCCTGGATAGTATGAGTGTGACAGTACAGACATACAATGCATACACACACACACACACAGAGACAGGACATGATAGATACATGGGGCAAAATAAGTATTTGACCCCCTGCCGATTTCACAAGTTTGCCCACTT
The DNA here is from genome assembly GCF_963457725.1 of Sprattus sprattus. Classification (NCBI taxonomy): domain Eukaryota; kingdom Metazoa; phylum Chordata; class Actinopteri; order Clupeiformes; family Clupeidae; genus Sprattus; species Sprattus sprattus. The sequence continues at coordinate 25,754,458 of NC_137911.1, read as the reverse complement.
GCAAAGAAATGCGTGATCTATAATTGTAATGGTGGGTCTATTTTAACAGTCAGAGACAGAATATCAACAAAAAAATCCAGAAAACTGCATTTTATAACAGTTATGAATTGATTTGCATTTGATCGCAGCATTTCTTTGCAAGTGGGCAAACTTGCGAAATCGGCAGGGGGTCAAATACCCACTGTAGCTCATGCTGAAAGCTTCGTCTGTGAAGGACACCAATCCACAAGGTCTGCCTTTTAAAAGAGATGCGTTTAAGTCCGTGACCCCCATAGATTATACAGTAAGTGAAAGAAACCATTCCCGCATATCGGAAATTAGAATGTGTTGAA
>NC_137911.1:25729126-25736626 GCF_963457725.1 Sprattus sprattus | reverse complement strand
TAAAATGCACACTTTTTTATTACGTTGGCAGGGTTATTACGTTGGTGGAAAGTTATTACGTTGGTGGGTGTTACACAGGTCTGTAGGTGTGCCAACCCCACTGATCTCAAGCACCGCATGGTGCCCGTCCTTCCCACCGTAGAGAGGAATACCAATCTGGGCACGGCGTCTCTGAAAGAGTGTGTGTGTGTGTGTGTGTGTGTGTGTGTGTGTGTGTGTGTGTTTGAGGACAGAGAGACAGTGGCATAAAGTGAAAGAGAGTGATAGATATAGAGCAAGGGAGACAGACTGAGAGAGAGACCTTGAGAGCGATGTGTAAGGAACTAGCTGCCCAAGGCTACTGACACGCTTCCCAGTGTTATGCACACGCACGCACACGCATGCACGCACGCACGCATGCACGCACGCACGCACGCACGCACGCACGCACGCACGCACGCACGCACGCACGCACGCACGCACGCACGCACGCACGCACGCACGCACGCACGCACGCACGCACACACACAATCATTAAATTACACCAAAATACACATACAGACTCCCATGTTCACTCCAAAACACTGGCCACACTCTCTCAAGCACACACACAAACACACACACACACACATACTTGCAAGCATTTCCTTTTGAATGCAAGTTTTTGGACCACGAGCCAACCTGTTCTACACTAAAATCATAGCCCATTTCACAGTTACTATGGCGACCGGCACCTCATAATAATGGTGGTAATATTGGGATGATCCTTTTGTTCAATTATTTAACTCACCTTGTTCAAAGGTGCTACATCTGTTTTTGTCACTATAATTTCATCTAATGGCTTCAGTATGTGCTCTGTAAATAATCCAGTCTGTTTGATCTGTGGAGACAATGTAATGCCACTGAGTTAATCATTACAACCTTCAATCAGCGTCAGTGGAGGGTTATTACAGTACTTCAGTCGTTCGGTCTCTTTTATTTTTCCCAAATCGACGCACACAGATAGTAATATCTGAAAGAGGCTTTGTCAGGATGGTGTTCTTGGGAAGATGCTAGCTCGACGCCTGTATAGCCATGATCGCACGGCTGAGTTGCAGAACAAAAAATCAGATGCATTATCAGAGCAGGTTCAACTATAAAGGCAACATTTTTGTTGTGTTCCATTTCTATTGTATTATATTGTTTCTATTCTACTGTGTGTTCTACAATTCTTATCATGAAGGTCAAATACATTGGCCAGATAGATAGTCATGGCCCGGCATGTTAAGGCAGCTTCGGCTTAAGGTTTTTTTTCTGTCTAGGTCTAGGAGAAGGATTGTGCTGGTAGCTCGCAATGCATGGCATACATAATGACTCTTTCATGGGCCAGCCTCTAGTCCATGGTGAAGTCTCTGATGACTAATGATTCTCATTAAACACATGCTTTCATCCCCAAGAGACCTCAAGTGGACTCAAGCTATAGATGTTATCTGTGTAATCTCAGACAAAAAAAAGAGAACTAAAGGCAAGGGTGGCTAAAGAGAGGGGGAGAGGGTTCCTCTCAAGTGAATAGGGCTGAAAAGCTGTCATTGAAGGGTACTCCAAAACTAGACGGCCATCGAGGAGCTGTGAGCCAAAGACGACATGACACTCTTATTAGTTGGCAAGAACTCTTAGGCATGCAAATTACAATACATTTTTTTTTAGCGTTAAGTGAAAATTAAAATTCATAATCTTGGTGCTTCCTGGTAGTGTAGCGTACCCTGGCGAATAAAATGGAACGAAAATGTAATCATTTTCTATAGCTGCTATGTGCTAGTGAACCCTAATGCTAAGCTGTTGCTGATGTTCGTGGGTTGTGTGTTTGTGTTTGTGTGTCGCCCCCTGCAGGCGAGGAGCTGTGCAGCGGCCTGATCGCCGGCTGCACCCTCAAGTGCCCGTTTGGCTCCCAGACGGACGCCCACGGCTGCCCGCTGTGCCAGTGTCGCCCGCGCCCCAAGAAGTGCAAGGCTGTGGCCTGCGAGAAGGAGTGTCCCTTTGGCTTCATGTAAGTGTGTGAGTGTGGTTGTGTGTATGCGAGTGTGTATTTATGTGTGTGCACTAATATGAATGTGTGTGTGTGTGCAAAAGAGATTTGGAGGGGGGAGGGGTGAAGATGAGAGGAGAGGTTATTCCTCTTTTCACTCCACCCTACACCCACCCTAGGTGTGTGTGTGTGTGTATGTGTATGTGTGTGTGTGTGTGTGTGTGGGGTAAAGATGAGAGGATCATTTCTGCCCTTTCATCTTCTTAATATATCAGCATTCTGTGTGTGCGTCTGTGTGTGCATGTCTCTGTGTGTGCGTCTGTGTGTGCATGTCTCTGTGTGTGCATGCGTCTGTGTGTGCATGTCTCTGTGTGTGCGTCTGTGTGTATGTGTGTGTGCCTGTGTGTGCATCTGTGTGTTGGTGTGTCTGTGTGCTTTGTTGATTTACCTGTGTGTGTGTGAGAGTGTTTGTGCGTGTGTCTGTGCACGTGGCTGTGTGCAAGTGTGTTATGTGTGTGTGTGTGTGTGTGTGTGTGTGTGTGTGTGTGTGTGTGTGTGTGTGTGTTTGTGTGTGTGTGTTCTGTGCTCTGCCAGAAAGAGAGGACCACCTCCCCCCTTGCCATGACACACTCATTTTCTGCGCTGTCATCCTCTTTAACGCATCAGTGCTGTGAGTGTGTGGTTGTGCTCTGTGTGTGTGTGTGTCTGTGTCTGTGTCTGTCTGTGTGTGTGTATGTGTGTTTGATTGAGACAGAGAGAGCCTTGCTCCTTTTGTTGATATCTGCTTTTCACGTTTTACTTTTTTCATTTCAGTGCCTCACACAGTAGCTGTCTTGCTCTCTCTGATTCCATATCTCATTGTGTGTGTGTGTGGGGGTGTGTGTGTGTGTGTGTGTGTGTGTGTGTGTGTGTGTGTGTGTGTGTGTGTGTTTAACATTCACAAGGGCACATTCCACCCACTATCGTCAATTCCAGCCTCGTGGCAAAGGCATGTCACTGACCCCCGGCCAGCTGCAGGGTCAAGCTTGTACATTTCAGCTGATGAAGATGTCCTTCAGTTCCTCTTCCTCTTCCTCTTCTCCTCCTCCTCCTCCTTCTCTTCTGTTATTCCCTGCTTCAACGCCTCCTTTTAGGGTCCTGGCACTTCATTACATCCTTGTCAGATTACAGTCAGATGATTTAGCAAGTTAAAGGATGGAAACAGATTGGGGGGGGGGGGGATGTGTGTGTGTGTGTGTGTGTGTGTGTGTGTGTGTGTGTGTGTGTTTGACAATCGCAAGGGCACATTACAGATTACAGTGGGATGATTTAGCAAGTTAAAGGATAGAAACAGATTGTGGGGGGGGTGGATGTGTGTGTGTGTGTGTGTGTGTGTGTGTGTGTGTGTGTGTTTGACAATCGCAAGAGCACATTACAGATTACAGTGGGATGATTTAGCAAGTTAAAGGATGGAAACAGATTGCCAGAACAGAGAGACTGATCACCAGGCGGAGGGAACCCTGTCATCCCCTTGACTATCCCATAGAAATGCTGCCCAGTTTCTTTTTATTCTTCTTCTTCTGCTTCTTGGTCTGAAGAACAAGTAACGGCCTCTGTGAGGAGATTGTGTGTGTGTGTGTGTGTGTGTGTGTGTGTGTGTGTGTTTGTGTGTGTGTGTGTGTGTGTGTGTGTGAGTGTGAGTGTGAGTGAGGAGATCATGAAGAGCTGTCGGTAAGAACAGCAGTATGGAGGGCCAACAGGTTAGGCAGACACATACAGACTCACAGAGATGTACAGAGTTTAAGAGATGTGTGGGTGTGTGTGTGTGTGTGTGTGTGTGTGTGTGTGTGCGTGCTCCTCTGCTGCCTTCACGTGGTGTGCGATTAGTTTCGGCCTGAACCCATTTCGCTCCTGTCCAGCTCTTTGTGTTTCGCAGGATAAATCCCTCGTTCTTCAGAGCACAGCGAATAACGCACAGCCATTTGTAAGAAGTCTAATAAAAGAGATTTATAGCAAGATGGATGTTTAATAAAAGCCCATCAGCAAATGGAAAATGTATCATCACAAATCATGCTCAATTAATCTCCTTGTGTTCGCACTAATAGAAATGCATTCTTACTTGCATCTGTCATGTGCTAACAGCATTATGCAGTTACTATTGCTACTATTGCTATCATACATTTATTTATTTATTTATTTAAACAAAGACGATAGGCTGCCGCACTAGCTTATATGTATTCCCATACACAATAGGCTACAGCAGGAGCGCACTCTAAATAATTTTGCGATGATGGGCTGTGACGCGTAACGATGTGGCAGACGAATTTATGTATCTCACCAATCATGCTCCATAACTCCGTAAAGGGGCCGTGTGAATGGATTATGGACGCTGAAGGCAGGCTCCGTAGGTCTCCTTGCTTTAGAGTGGCTGACATGCCTTTTGTCACGGCGTGGGTCGGACATGTCTGTGTGTATTTACACTGAGGCTCTCTGGCTGGTAAAAGCAGGAGCGAAGCAGCCCTTTTTTATATGATGGTGACACATAAACTATACAGGCTCTTTTGCCTGGGTGATGGGGAGCGGATAATAGGCTCTGCCTTTATGCGCCCTGAATGCCGTATCAGTGCTATTACTGAGGCAGGAGTCCGGTCGGAGTCTGGGGGCGCCCTGCGGAGCGAGATGGCCGCGCCGGCGCCTCATTTGAACATACATACACACACACACACAGCTCGCCCCTCCAAACAGCCTATTATAGATTATGGTCCCCATTATAAAGGTGTGCACTGCATTGGGGGGGGGGGGATGTTATCTGAATCACGTCAGCGACAGACTCTGGCCCTCGGTTTATGTCTCTCTCCCGTTCTTTTTTTTCTTTTCTCTTTCTCTTCCCGTCCTCCTCCTCCTCCTACTCGTCTCTTCATTCTCTTCATGAATGAGCATGCGGCGCGGAAAATGCTTGTATCTAAGATTCTAATTTTAGATATATCTTATTTTACGCCCCCGCAAAGTTATGGCTCGCGCGCCCGAGCCCCCGTATGTCTGCGCTGAATTATTCATGGGCCCCAAAAGCCGCCTTTCAACCACCCCCTCCCCAATCCCCCTCCTCCCCCCTCCCCAATCCCCCTCCCCCCCTCGCTCCTGTCCGGCCTGGATTGATACACCCAGCCACTGAATCCTCACCTGATAGCCCCTTATCATCGCACGCCGACTGCACACGGCTGCTTCTTACCGCCATTATACAGTCGATAAGAGAGAGAGAGAGAGAGAGAGAGAGAGGGAGGGAGGGAGGGAGGGAGGAGTGAGGGAGGGAAGGAGAAGAGGATGGCGGGAGAGAGAGAGATTTGGCGAAATAAAAGAGGACGGGAGGAGAGGGTGGGGGCTGTGTTGGGGCTGTCTGGGACTACTGAGAGCAGTGAGACTGGAGGGGGGAGGGGGGCGGGGTTCTAAAATGCGAACTTGAGAAAGGTGCTTACACAGAGGGAGAGAGAGAGAGAGAGAGAGAGAGAGAGAGAGAGAGAGAAAGAGAAAGAGAAAGGGAGAGGGAGAGGGAGAGCGCGGGTGCGTAGCAGTGTTTTTGAGTCGGGCCGTGTTAATGCGCCATCTGCCACGCGGCGCCCGTTGGCGGGGGCATCAAAGATGGCTGTGGCACCACTGCTTGTCAGTGGCACCTGGGACACGGCGCCAGCAGCCCGGTGCAGATGCTCAGGGGGGAATGACAAAACACACACACACACACACATACACACACACAGACATACACACATACACACACACACACACACACACACACACACAGACATACACACATACACACACACACACACACACACACACACACACACACACATACACACATACACACACACACTACAACTACAACTGGATGTGAAATAAATGCAGACGACAGTAAGATAAACAGAAATTCACCCAACATCATCACTTAACTAACCTCACTGGAGATGTGCACTTTTGCCTCACTGAGACACCCACACACAAGTTTGTGTTTCTGGTTCCGTGGAGTAAACAATCTGGAATGTTCTTATATTATATTATTATTATTATTATTATTATTATTATTATTATTATTATTATTATTATTATTATTAAGTTCTGTGCCCTCAGTGAATATTCATTAGGGGTTTTTCCTATTATCATGTGAGACTCTGGGCCCTATAGAGTAATACTAAGATGCATCTCAAACATATCCTCTGTGAGATATCTGAAATTGGATCTATAAAGGCTTTTTATGCGTCTTCCGCTCCTCAGACATGTAGAACAGATCAATCATGGCGTCTCTGTCCTCCTTCTGACTGTAGAAAGAATAAACACGGCTGTGACCTGTGCCGCTGCAAGAAGTGTCCCGAGCTGCCGTGTGACAAGACCTGTCCAATGGGCTTCCAGCAGGACCAGCTGGGCTGTCTGATTTGCCAGTGCAGAGGTAGGTCACCACCACCACAACTAGAGCTTTTTGTTTGTTTGACTGTTTATTTGTTTGTACGTTTGTTTCTCTCCCCGATGATGATGATGATGCTCAAACACATGAAATATTCATGTCATCATTATGAATTAATTAAAAGAATGCTAGTATTCAAAGGAGGCCTGCACATCCAGTGTTTTTGATGAATATTGCATGCTTTGATGGGAATGCTAAAACCGCTAATTGCCAAATATGAATCTGAGGATCTTTTGTGGAGGAGTGATTTCACTGCGTTCTTGATGGTAAAAATACCATGTAATAAAGTGAAACCATATTCATCCCTGAGGCAGTAGCCTAGTATTGCTCTAAATAGACTTAATACAGATTTTTAAAAGTAGTGTGCTGTGTTGACGAGTGATATACACGCTGTTCATGAAGGCATATACACTGGGGACTGCCATTGTAATATTGGAAGGATATCCTGCTCTAAAAGGCCAATTCAGATGAGAATTGTGAACAGCGACCTCCTCATAAGCTGTTTAATGTAATGATCGTGTAAGTAGTTTAATGTCTCACACTGGCTCCATAGCCCACTCACACCAGTCTCCTCAACGACAGAGGTACACACACACACACACACACACACACACACACACACACACACATACCGACACACACACACACACACTGGCTCCATAGCCCACTCACACCAGGGAAATGAACGAACGGAAGAGAAAGCCAGAGTTTGGCCTGTACCTATCTGTGGGGAATTCATCATGAGATTATTTCCTGAAATTGCGAGTAGATTTTTTTCTCCTTCTGTTATTTTTCATTTTTCTATCTCTCTGTTTTTATATCTATTTTTTTTTCCATCACCAACACAGCTAGCAGTTTTGTGGTCCGTTTTTGCCAAACGTCACCTCTTCATTATTCATATTGGTTGTGTGTTCCTGTTTGATTTGGCCTAAATAAAACATCTCCGGCCATCAAACATGGATGAGCTCTGACTACGTCAGCTCAGTGTAACGAGAGCACAGGCAAAAAAAAAATAAGGAAATTAAAATCCAATCGAAGTGGTTCGAGTTTGGCAGAGAAATGGGTCTCCCTCCTTAAATTGCAC
>NC_137911.1:25721626-25724126 GCF_963457725.1 Sprattus sprattus | reverse complement strand
GGTAGTTCTCCAGTGACACTAGGGTAATTCTCCAGTGACAGTAGGGTAATTCTCCACTGACACTAGGGTAATTCTCCAGTGACAGTAGGGTAATTCTCCAGTGACAGTAGGGTAGTTCTCCAGTGACAGTAGTAGGGTAATTCTCCAGTGACAGTAGTAGGGTAATTCTCCAGTGACAGTAGTAGGGTAATTCTCCAGTGACAGTAGGGTAATTCTCCAGTGACAGTAGGGTAATTCTCCAGTGACAGTAGTAGGGTAATTCTCCAGTGACAGTAGTAGGGTAATTCTCCAGTGACAGTAGGGTAATTCTCCAGTGACAGTAGTAGGGTAATTCTCCAGTGACAGTAGGGTAATTCTCCACTGACAGTAGGGTAATTCTCCAGTGACAGTAGGGTAATTCTCCACTGACAGTAGGGTAATTCTCCACTGACAGTAGGGTAGTTCTCCACTGACAGTAGGGTAATTCTCCAGTGACAGTAGGGTAATTCTCCACTGACAGTAGGGTAATTCTCCAGTGACAGTAGGGTAATTCTCCAGTGACAGTAGTAGGGTAGTTCTCCAGTGACAGTAGTAGGGTAATTCTCCAGTGACAGTAGGGTAATTCTCCAGTGACAGTAGGGTAATTCTCCAGTGACAGTAGGGTAGTTCTCCAGTGACAGTAGGGTAGTTCTCCAGTGACAGTAGTAGGGTAATTCTCCACTGACAGTAGGGTAATTCTCCACTGACAGTAGGGTAGTTCTCCAGTGACAGTAGGGTAATTCTCCAGTGACAGTAGGGTAAATCTCCAGGGACAGTAGGGAACCTCCACTATCAGTAAAACTCAGTCCGGTCAAACGTAGCCGTTTGTTGTAGCAGCAGACAGAGTGGAAAAATGCGAGGCCTGACCGGCCCTGAAGGGATGAAAGTGCAGAATTCACAAACTCTCTCTCTCACATACACACACACACACACACACACACACACTCACACAAACACACATACACACACAGACACACACACACACACACACACACAATACACAAACTAAAAGTGAAAGAATGTGCGGAAAAATATGCATTGCACAGAAGTCAGCAGGTTTTGTGTGAAAACAGCTTTGAGAAAACCAAGCAGTCTGAGAGAGAAACTTTGTTTTGAACTTGTAGGAGGCAAAATTGGCAAAGCTCCTCAAATGATTACAAGCTTGAAATATTTGTCTGTCTCAGCCCTTTGCCTGGGCAAAATGCAGCATATTAGTAGGGTGTTAGTGAGTCTTGTTTGAATGTCATTACTATTTATTCACCGTCAAATATTTAGAATGTTTTATAACAAAATTAATGAGAAACAGACAAAGCAGGAAGACATGCGGCAAATAAGCTAGCTAGTTAAAAATGTAATGCACCATTGAATAAGAATTAGTACAGTGTTCCTAAATAAATATTGGTTGATGGAATGTATAGTTTGATGTTTTACATGAATCAATATTGGAATGAATGATGTGTATTTCAGTTTTAGTAAAAAAAAAATGTTTGTTTGCTTTTGTGAGCGCCATATATAGTCAAAGGTTTTCCACTAAGCATGTTGCTACGTGTTACCAAGTGAATGACCTTTGACCCCTTTGTCCCCAATCTCCCCACAGAGGAGCCTGTGACCCCGCAGTCGCCTAGCAACGACAGCATGCCCAGCTACTGCCGCAACGAGGAGGGCGACATCTTCCTGGCGGCCGAGTCATGGAAGCCCAACATGTGCTCCAGCTGCGTGTGTCTGGACGCCACCATCAGCTGCTTCTCCGAGACCTGCCCGCCGGTGGCCTGCGCCCGGCCCGTGCTCAGGAAGGGACAGTGCTGCCCCTACTGCCTGGGTATGTGGGCACAGGACCTGGCATCCGAGCATACGTTACATAGGTCATAGGCAGTGGTGTAGTCCTGGGTATACGCAGGTATACGGAGTATACCCACTTATTTTTCAGTCAGCATTGAGTATACCCACTTCTCAAAACAGGGCGTTTATCCTGTGCTGTATGGGCTGCTTAAAAAAAATAAGAGTATACCCACTTCTCCAGGCACCACTACACCACTGGTCATAGGCATCCCAGTCATGTCTGCAGTTCTCAACAGTATTGTTTCGCCTAGACCAGTGGTCCCCAATTTTTTTTCCCCAAGGGCCAAATTATGTAAAGCAAGTGAGGCTGAGGGCCAACAAACCCCCCCCCCCCCCAAAATGACAGCGGTTAAAAAAAAATAACAGTTTTTATTAGTGCTGTCAAACGATTAAAATATTTAATCACGATTAATCGCAAATTAATTAATCGCAAATTTTATTTTAATGCTCTTATCATGGAAAAGTGGATTGGCTTGCTTTATGCAATGTTTTATTTTATTGAAAAACAACATTGCCAAACAGGGGTGTACAAAATAAAATTATAAAGTGCACATTTCAGACTCTGCTGAAAAGCTGCCCGTTGACATTTTCAGACAACAGTGAAGCTTGCTTCTTTTGCACAACTTTTAAAAGGTAAACTTTC
>NC_137911.1:25696626-25711626 GCF_963457725.1 Sprattus sprattus | reverse complement strand
CACACAAACACACTCCACACTTTTTTCAGACAATGTAGAGCACTGGGAAGCACTTCTCCAGTTATGCATTGCCCCATGCCACCTAAGAGCGTCATTATTATTACATTATCCCCTGTAACACTTTGTAGGGTGTGTGTGTGAGAGAGAGAGAGAGAGTGTGTGTCCATGTTCATGCGTGGGTTCATGCGTCCTGTGTGAGCGTGTATGGTGAGAGCATGTCTTTTAGTGTGTGTGTGTGTGTGTGTTAGGTTGACGATGACGGTTACCGAAGTTTCTGTTTAGCAGACGACTGGTGTTTTTTTTTCACACTGATGATGGTGGTGTACTGTGCAGTTAAGTGTGAGCTCTTCACATGTATGTGTGTTAGCCATGGGTCTTGTGGGGACGAAACGTGTAATTTTTTTTTTTCTTTTTCAGTGCATCTTCCAAGTATTGTTGTAAATACTTGGGTGTCACTTGCCAAAACAAAATAAAACAAAAACACAAAAAAAGGTTGTAAAGAGGGGAAAAAAAGATTTAGATTTAATTTATTATTTTAATGACCTTTTTAATAATTTATTAACAAGCAAAACAAGTAAAAAAGAAATCATACCTGAACGTTCGACAGGAGCATGTAAAGTACCATCGATGCAGCTGAAATTGTGAAACTTTTTTTTTTTTTTAATTTTTTTTTGGTGGTGGTGTTCTGTCTCTGGAAAATGAGAGTGTGGAAGAAAAACACAAATGAGGGCGTGTACTGTATAAAAAAAAAAGACGACGAGTGCAAGAATACATGTTTCTCATTTCTGTCAGGTTCCTTCTTCATTTTGTCTGCCTAAATCCCACCCTTGCCCAGGCCACTATTGATTTGCGTTGTCTGAGCACAAGAAGCTGGAAAAAAAAGACAAGCCTGCACTTCAGGTCCCATTTTAAAGAACAATCCCACACACGAGCTTGGATAGGAATCCTTGTGTTTTCCTTCTTCTTTTTATCTTCATTTCTTATCCCCGTTTCTTGTTCTGTTTCTCTTGTATTTGGCAGAGAAGTCCTTATAGAGTCTGTATACTACTGGTGTTCTATGCTTATGTATAAAGAGAGACAGAGAGAACAAATATGTTGATATTGATAATATTGCAAAAAAAACAATATTTTTAAAAAGGATAGATGAAGATTCGACTCGGAATTCCTGTAGCACAGCAGATTTTTTTAATTCTCTTGTATTATTTTGTTTGTTTCTTTGCAGCACAATAAATAATTTGAAAATATCTTGTGTACTGTGGTTGTATTTTTTCTGGAAGTTATATACTATAGGTGAGCTGAAGAGCTTATTCAGTGCAGCACGTCCACACAGTGTCTTGGTAATAGTTGAAATAATAGTAGTAGTAGTAGTAGTAGAAGTAATAACCGTGTATAAACAGTAAAATAAAAGTCTTGATGCACTTATTACAGTGTAGTAATAGATAGTGTAGTATACAACGCAGCATGGATCACAACCCCAAAGTCAGGTATGTACTAGGTTAGGTCTTTCTACAAAATAGCTTTAAGGTCTTTCTTACAAAGCATAGGTCCTGGGTCTTTCAAAGCATAGGTTTTAGGTCAAGGTCAAGTATCCAGTCCACAGTCTTTGCCCTCATTTTCCAGGACTCAAATCTTCCAAGCTTACCTGTGTTCCCAGCAACCCCCACCTGTTGTGCCTGGAGCCCTTGTCTATGTACACATGATCACCACTTGGGGGAGACAAAGCTCTTTGCATTCTCTTTTTAGAGCGTGAGAACTTCAGTTTTGGTTGAAAACTAGCAGTTTAACTACTGAAAAGTTATGCAAAGACAAACAAGTTGGCACTGATACAAGGCTCGCTAGCATGCTAACTCAACCCTTTTGGTGATATATATTTTTTATATATCCTCAAGGTAGCTCTACCCGAACCACAGACTCTGCAGATAGTACATAGCCGAGACGAATAGTTGGAATGACAGACATGTTTATATCTCTTTCACATGACCATGAAAATTCATTTGAAGATGATACCAGTACTTGCTTACAAAGACACTCATACAGTCTCTTTAAACAGGGAAACATATAGGCCTCCATATTGTAGCTGACCTGGTTGTCTGCAGGAATAGAGTAAGTTAGAGAATGGATTTGTAAACGATATCACATACTGAGGACACCTGGGATGGATACTAACCCTTTAATGAGTCCCCACACATGGTAAATGGTGCTAAATGCACTGACATTTGATCTTGTCAGATACGGTTACACTGTATATGGGTTCTAACGCTCTAGCTCCCCTACATAACTGTTCATGTTTTTGTTGAAATGCTTTTCTAAATATCTTTGAAGTGTGCTCTGTGATATGACCTTTGGTGACCTTGTGACTGCAGTTGTGGCATTCAGGGTCCTGCCTTGGACCCCATATATACTACAAGGTCACTAACGTGCATTTAGAGGTACAGTATGACTTTGACTGACCTCATCACCCTGAATAGTGACCTCTGACACTCCGTCCAAAGCCTGAAGTTATCCCAGATAATGTCTGCAGTTACTTCTGATCACCATGGTAAATACCTCTGGGCAATATAGCCCTTTATTTTTCAATAGATGCATTAAAGAACTATGGCTGAAGGCACAAGTGGTCATCAATCCCCCAATGTGAAAGCTATGTAAGCTGTCCTTGCCAATGGATATTGCCCTATATTCCAAATCTTTTTCATCATTGCATTGCTTTGTAGAGGTTATTGACTTCAACAGGAAGATGAAGATAGACTAAATATGGCTGTAACAGAAACAAGTGCTTTGACACTTCTTCTAATTCGATCTGTGTTCATTCTCCCTGATTGCTGACACGGCCACCTTAGTGCCATGCAGTGTCGGTGATGGTGTGCTTGCTTTTGGAAATGAAAGGACACCAATCTGGTATTGTTGTCCAAAAAAAAACATTTCTGGGGAATTCTCCATCATTTCCACTGCCAAGTCGCAGCGAAATCGTGTGCTAACGCCAGGCTTGGCTTCAGGCACCAGAGTGCTATGGATCTTCCCCCGAGGCCTTTGTACAGGAGGGATTAGCACCCATGATGCCAGCACGCCTCCTGATCGTGACCTGCTTCCTGACAGCCAGAGGGGTTCCTTGAGGCGTCCTCAGCCCCAGCTCTTAACAGGCTTGTTACACCTCCACTCCACACAAGTGCACCGGTCGCTTTTAGAGATGCTACTTCCAAGTACACCGGCATTCTGGGATGACCTGGAATGACTGCACAGAGAGGGGGGGGGGGAGTCGTCGCTTTTAGAGATGCTACTTCCAAGTACCTGGGATGACCTGGAATGACTGCACAGAGGGGGGGGGGGGGGGGGGGGGGGGGGAGTTACCAACAGAGAGTCTTTGCTACACTAGACTGGTAGACAGACAGTGTTTGACAGACTTATTGTGCGGGTGAAGCTCACATGTTTACATTCAGTGGAACTTGGGTGCCTTGGGATTTCAAACTCTAACCTTAGCTTTAACATCTAGGGTGATCATATTTGAGTTTGAGAAAAAGAGGACACTTCGTTGTGGGAAGGGGGCGTGGTCAGTGGTGTAGTCCAGAGTATACCCACTTATTTTTCAGTCAGCATTGAGTATACCCACTTCTCAAAAAAGGGCGTTTATCCTGTGCTGTATGGGCTGCTTAAAAATAATTAAGAGTATACCCACTTCTCCAAGGACCACTACACCACTGGGTGTGGTAGTGTATAGCATACAGACGACCCAGCCCCCTCCCCCTGCGACGATTTTGCCGTCTTTTTTCACATGCAGGTGACCCCGCCTCCTCCCCTCACGATGAGGTTTTGCCATCTTTTCCACATGCAGATGTCATGTGCTGTTTTAAAGAATCCAACTAGTTGCACGGTTTACAACAGCACATGACATCTGTGTAGTGTGCTGCTGTAAACAATGCAACTTGTCACTACTTGCATGTTTTACAACAGCACATGACATCTGCATGTGGAAAAGATGCTAGTTACTAGTGGAAGCGGCCAGGTGCTCAGTGTTGCCAGATTGGAAATGGCGAAGTATCGTACCAAATGCTCAAAATGATCGTCTTTGGAGGATAATCATCGTGCATCTGGCAACACTGAGAGGGCGGTCGACCAATGACAGTCCTCTCTACAGTCAGAGCTCGCGCAAGAAGGTGGAACATAAGGGAGATACCCTTTCCAAAACTTGTAAGGGTCTAAAAACTAGCTTGTGAAAGACCCAGAGAAACACAAATATCCGACAAGGCAAAATCCCGGACAATTTTGGAATCCCTGCCGGACGAATTTTTTGTCCGGGTAAAAGAGGACGTCTGGTCACCCTCCCTACATCTTGATCTGAAAATAACAACCTTGGTACTCACACTTCACAGGCATGCCTTTGATTTTAATAATACACAGGATAAGATGTTCTAGTGTAAGAAGTCCTTAGAGAACTGTACAGACAGACCAGCTAACCTCACCCTACCAGCTTGTCTCAATACACAAAGAACATTTGAACTAGCGCTAATCTCATGTGGCGCAGCGTGTGCCTATGCGTCATCTGTCCTGGGGTCAAAGGGCATGACGTAGCACATGTGATAATGGGTGAGTGTGTTGGGAGACTTTTTCTTCAACTTTATTGTTATAGGCACAACAAGCAGCAGCGGTAAGAACAGTGCTGGTATTTTGTAAAAGTAGCCAACATTTGTAATGGCACCGCCCTTGTTTTTGTTTTATTGTTTTAGAATGAGCAATTGTAAAGAAATTAATTTGGTAAAATACTTTGAATTTCATCGTAAAGTGGTAATAACCATTTGTACATCAAATGTTTTGCATCAAATGTGATCATTTCATAACAATATGATAATTTGTGCCTGTCTGTGTTGTCTTCAAAATAAAAATAAAACAAAGATTAGTGACATCAGTATAAAAGTATGTGGATATGTTTATTAATAAAATGTTCCTGTTTAAACTTTATTGCTTCCTTCTCAGCAAGGTTGTTTTTTTCTACTCATTGTATTTAGCTTCATGTGTCCCAGTGACGTGATGTGTATTAAATAAATGCTTATATTTTCTGGCATAAAATCGACAGTTTTTTTTATTTCTAAGCTTTTGTGGTATTACAGTATGGCTGTAATAGCGGCTTAGACATACATACAGATGCTTCCGGCAAAGGGCATTATGTCTTTCCATGAAATACCAGTTTCCATGTATATGTTTGAATAATCTGTGCTGGAAAAGTCATTCAAGGTTCACAATCCAGTGTTCCCTGTAGCCTTATTTAGAATTTAACTGGAGTGACAGACAGACTGACTGTGTGTATACGTATACAATATACGTGTGTGTGTGTGTGTGTGTGTGTGTGTGTGCGTGGTGTGTGCATGCATGGGTGCATGCATTTGTGTGTGTGTGTGTGTGTGCCTTTGTATGTGTGTGTGTGTTTTGCACAATGCATCTGTGCGTCAGAGGCAAACAGCAAGCCAGTTCAAGCCTTCTGACCATTTTCATTTTCATAATTGACCAGGCATGCCAGAACCATCCATCAGCTAATCCTCTTACTTGGCCCCTAGTGCTGACTCCTGTCACTGGAGCCCCATGTTAATGTAACAAGCTGCTAAGCCTGGTCACCGCATGGACACCTGCCAAAGAACATACGCCCCCTACAGGCCAGTCCTGACCTAGCAAGGTAGGAGCCACAGTAGAAAGTTGTGAATGGTGTGAGGAGGGGGGGGGAATTTCACACCGCCTCAAGCGCTTTTTCTACAGCTCTTTTTCTCTCTCTCTTTGCCCCTCGTTTGTGTGTGTGTGTGTGTGTGTGTGTGTGTGTGTGTGTGTGTGTGTATGTTATTCTTCAGTTAAGGGGAGGGATACATCAAAACCTTTAGCGAACAAACCATATCAGTACCATACCACACCATAGCCAATGCCCTCAAGATGTGTCCTAAAGTTCTTGTCAGTAGCCTGGCTGGTATGGTAGGTATTGCTAGGTTGGTAGAGATCTTGAGTGGGTTTGAAGATGCGTGTGATGACTGCATGTGTTCAGGGCCAGCTCTGTGAAGGCCAGAGCGTACACACGGTGGAAAAGCAGTGAGAATCATTAATAACCTGTCGAGCGCAGACGCAGACGCAGACGCAGACGCAGACGCAGACGCAGACGCAGGTCCAGGTGCAGGCACAGGCCTTGACTCAACCCAGACTGTAGCCCAATCTGCATCGGGCTATTGTGGAACTTCTTTAATCAGCATGCCTTTGATTTAGGCTGGCTGATCTTGTCCTCCCAGTGTCTTTTTATCTTTCTTTCTTTCTTTCTTTCACCTGTTCTTTTCTGTGTTTCTCTTGTTTATTCGTCATTAATATTCATACCCTTTTACCCACACACACACACACACACACACACACACACACACACACACACACTCACACTCACACACCCTCACGGGCTTCTCAGCTGATCAGCATCCTGCTTGGGCTCAGTGCCTTGCACAATAAATCCCCATCAGCTGACGGAGCATGCTGAGACAAAGTCAGAGGCCGCAGTCTCAAGATCCACTTTCACCCCTTTATACACACACACACACACACTAACACACAGGCACGTAAAAACAAACACATTTAACACTTCTGAAAATCACCCCCTACCCCATACATGCACACACTTAGACATCGCTGCCTTTGGTCAACCCATGTAAGTATGCACACACAACCGTTTAATTTCTCAATGCCCTTACCCTTCACACTCACACTGATACACGCACACACACACACACACACACACATGCTCTGACTTATGTTACTTCCCTGTATGCAACTTTGAAAAAATTGTACTCTGTATGAGCAAAATTGACCTACGTACACCCAACGATGACTTCTTGAGGACAGTGACTCGACACACTCCCCTCTGATGAGACAGGGGTGGGTGGGGTCATCTCTAATGAGACAGGGGGTGGAGTCCTCTCTGATGAGTCAGTCAAAGCATTGACATGTGCTCAGTCTGTGTCTCGACTTACACTTGGCTGCCTTACTCACAAATGCACAAGCACATGATATAGTATAGATATATTATACAGTGAATATCACTATATATACGTATATCAGTGAAAAACACACTTCACCCAACGCAGTACAGGTTCTGTTACCATAGAAACCCTTTGATCCACAGACACACACACACTCACACACACATAAACACACACACACACACACACACACACACAAACACACACCCCTACACACACACACACACACACACACACATCTACACACACACACACCCACACACACACTCTTCTTTCTCTGTACCCTTCTCTCTCTCACACACACACACACTAACACACACACACGCACACACACACTCAGTCAGCCTTCTCTCTCACACACTCATGGAGAATGCTAAGCATTCACATAATCAGTATCTGGAGGTCAGCACCTCCAGCCTTTCTGCCCAGTGACTTATGCTCCCACTCCATGCAGGCGTTCCCACTCCAGGCAGCACCTCCAGCCTTTCCTCTGCCCAGTGACTGTGCTCCCACTACAGGCTGGCGTTCCCACTCCAGGCAGCACCTCCAGCCTTTCCTCTGCCCAGTGACTGTGCTCCCACTACAGGCTGGCGTTCCCACTCGTGGGAGGCATTCCCACTCCAGGCTGGCGTTCCCACTCCAGGCAGCACCTCCAGCCTTTCCTCTGCCCAGTGACTGTGCTCCCACTCCATGCAGGCGTTCCCACTCGTGGGAGGCATTCCCACTCCAGGCTGGCGTTCCCACTCCAGGCAGCACCTCCAGCCTTTCCTCTGCCCAGTGACTGTGCTCCCACTCCATGCAGGCGTTCCCACTCGTGGGAGGCATTCCCACTCCAGGCTGGCGTTCCCACTCCAGGCAGCACCTCCAGCCTTTCCTCTGCCCAGTGACTGTGCTCCCACTCCATGCAGGCGTTCCCACTCGTGGGAGGCATTCCCACTCCAGGCTGGCGTTCCCACATGCAGCTCTGATCCCAGCAGGAGTTCAGCTGGAGCCAGACCTCACAGAACTAACCCCAATCCTTCCTCTCGGAGATCAGTGGAACCGAGTTTGTCTTTAGTTCATGGGTCTGCCTACACCCCACAGTTATTATGACCCCAAGGGAGGGTTCTTCTTGGACTGGCTGAGAGTCCAATGACTAAACAAGAAGGATGTTTCCTAAGTGTGCTGTTCAAGCCTTCATTTATTTAGGTGTGGGCTTTTTGGGGATTTCATTCTTTATTCTTTGGTTACTCTACCTTCTGAGCATCAAAGTAAATGTGTCTGAACATGATAGATTACGTCTTCAGTGCGTTCTGAGACATGATCAATCTGTGTGTGTGTGTGTGTGTGTGTGTGTGTGTGTGTGTGTGTGTGTGTGTGTGTGTGTGTGTGTGTGTGTGTGTTTTACCCTGGGTTTGATTCACTGACCAAAACATGTGTCACCATCACAGTCAAGGCTACTCTCTCATGCCATTTCTGATTCATTGCAGAGACCGTGACCGTTTTTACAAAGTTCAGATTCATTCTATCTCGCTGAACTACTCTGCTATTGTCAATAGACACCACCATCTTGGCATGGCCACTCACTTTACAGCCTCTTCCATCATGTAACAAACCTTTCAAAGCCACTATATCAGCATTGGTGTGTGGTTGTTCAATGATAAGGCCCCTGTTGAGTGTTTTACAATGAGGTCTCCAGCATCTCTGTGCTGTTGTGCCTCCTCCATCGCACATACGTCACGTTTGCAACCCATTCTCTTGCCTGTGTGAAGGTAAAGACGGGGAATAGATGACTACTGAGGGAGATGTCGTCTCGTGCTATGTCTGCTTAAGGAGACATCACGGGAAGGACATTGCGTGGAGCTCCAATATAACTGTCACAATGCATGTCTGTCATTTTGACACATTATGCTTTATAGGAGGAGGTCAGGCAGCATGCCGCTACCAAGGCAATCACCTTGAGAATGAACGGCGTCCGCCCTACTGTGTGAGAGAGATTAAATTCTGCCTTCCTCAATATCCACCCTCACCTTTGACTCGCTACTGCAATCATTCAACAGGATGTTTCATTTCATGGTGCCTTGCCAGATGGTTTTGTTGCCAAGTGTGTTTGGAGACAGATGGTTTTCCTCGGAATTACCCATACTGTATTTCTTCCGTTAGGTCCCATTCCTCCATACTCTACGTCAAGTGTGTTTACCATGGTGAAAACATCTTACATTTTAACACATAGTATGTTGAGTATATCCAGGTATGAACCTCTGATGGTAAAAACATCTTAAATTATAACAAGTTTTTTAAAGCTGAAAGTGTGTGACAAAAAGCTTAACTTATGAAAGCCCTTTTAAAACTCAGTTTTGCAGACAAGGCCATTTGGTGCAGTGTAGAAAGTAATCCAGGACTGAGGAGAAGGGCCAATTAACCTATTCATGCACATCTGAGTCTCCTGGTTATTCATTATCCTCTTACTAAATTCACTATTTGAATTTGCATAGGCCCTGCTTAGACCATTCTGCTTAGTGTAAGTAGGATTGTTTTGTGCTGACGGGTCAAAATGGGTTTATAAGCCACAGTTTGTGCTCCACTGTCTGGGTCATTTCTGCTAGCCGTGCCACTGGCTGATATACTTGTGCCTATGAAATTTATCTCAAACATCTAACATAACATAACATAACATAACATAACATAACATAACATAACATAACATAACATAACATAACATAACATAACATAACATAACATAACATAACATAACATAACATAACATAACATAACATAACATAACATAACATAACATAACATAACATAACATAACATACAATAACAATAACAATAACAATAAGCACTAAACATAAGATATCCTTGTCTTCTTTGTGCTTGTCCTCCTCTGGTGACCCTCCTGATGTCTTTTTATGACATGTCTGCAGTGTCACAAGGTGTGCCCATTGACTTCAGATGACAATGCCTCTGGTTAATTCTATTGATTGCATATGTTTACTAAATTATGTTTACACATTTAAAAATGTGTGAATAATGTTTACAGTAACAAGAATACATCTTAAGTGATAAAAAAAGTTATATCTTGGCCAGATTGTCAGATCAGTCTTTATCTGGCCTTTTCAATCACAACTCACTCTAGCATCCCAATATGTTGAGAAAGGTATACATTTAAATAGCCAAATCCAATATTATAAATATAACGTAAACTCTACAGGGAACCTCATCTCTTCTCGTGGTAATACATATCTTAACAGCCTTAATCCTCATGTCAGAGCCGGAAGACTTGCCGGGCCAACTCTGGGATAGATGCTGAGAAGCAAACAAGGAGCTGAGGGGAAGTGTGGTTGCGAGAGGGGCTGAGAGTCACAGGATCAGGGACGTGCACAGAAATTTTGAAGGGCAGTTGCTCTGCCCCGGAAAAAAGGGGCAACACGTTCCTTTTTCTCACCGCCGCTGCCACGCCCCCGTCCCCTGAACGCAAATTTTGCCAATATAATTTTAAACTCTCACTAACCGCCACTGCCACGCCCCTGTCCCCTGATTGCAAATATATATTTCCTTCAAAGGGGCAATTCAGTCGAGGATGGCAAACAGGCAGTTGCCAAAGCAACCTTAGCCCCCTCCTGTGCACGTCCCTGCACAGGAAGATTACATTTAGATGTGTGTGATTACATTTGGAAGTGTGTGATTACATTTGGAAGTGTGTGATTACATGTGGATGTGTGTGATTACATTTGGATGTGTGTGATTACATTTGGATGTGTGTGATTACATTTAGATGTGTTTGATTACATTTGGATGTGTGTGATTACATTGGGATGTGTGTGATTCAATTTGGATGTGTGTGATTACATTTGGATGTGTGTGATTACATTTGGATGTGTGTGATTACATTTGGATGTGTGTGATTACATTTGGATGTGTGCGATTGTGAGCCACCTGTAAGAACGTCAGCAAGAGTCTGAGAATGTCAAAACCTAAACGGAGAGGCATTCTTGACCTTTGGCCCAAAAATGTCCTGACGCCTAGATGTCCCAAACGGTTGGCTCTACGTTAGCATCTGCCTTGCAAGGTTCAGGGTGATTCCATACCGGTGATAGCTTGTTCAGTCATTTTCAACCCATAAAATGCAAAATGTGTTTCATTACATTTCAGTCATATTACATTTTAGGGGTGTACTCACACTTTAACTTTAAAAAGAGTCTTTGCGCTGCTCTGTCAGGGTAGTGATCACGTGACAGAAGAAGAATGACTTTGGAGACGGGGGGGGATGGTTCATTCCAGAATGACGGTATTATTTTTTAATGAAACTGAATGATAATGAGACACTTGCATCTATAATGCATAGTCAATGCACTCTAAACACCCCCTGATGCATCCAACATTCATTATAGCAAACCATTTCATGACTTGCAACTAGTCATTAATCCTCCAAATCAGGTGTTAATAAATGATTGGAGGCTATATTTAGGGGTAAGCGGCATTACAAATATTTAATGGTGTTGCTTCTAAAAGCCAAAACATCTTGCAGATTCTCCCAGTAATGAATAATCAGTCACAGCACATTGTGGTACATAATGAAATGCACAGAAACCAGCACATAAACTCCTCATTCAGCAATGCCACGCAGTCATAGTGATTATCTCAACAGTGTTTCAGATGTTTCCTCTTCTACTAATGGCTATGTGTCTGTGCTGGGATGGCCGTGTCCCCATTGGTGTAGTGGTCCCTGGAGAACTGGGTATACTCTTAATTGTTTTAAGCAGCCCATACAGCACAGGATAAACTCCCTTTGAGAAGTGGGTATACGCAATGCTGACTGAAAAATAAGTGGGTATTCTCCGTATACCTGCGTATACCCTGGACTACACCACTGCGTGTCCCCCATTTCCTCACTTCTCATGTGTACCCCTGGCCCTCACAAACCACCACTCAGTGACTGACTGTGAGTGAAATATCCCATGCATTAATAAGCTGCAGCACCGTTCCCTACTGGCGCCCAGCATTGTCTTCATGGGATAAATCTCAGCGTGGGCATTCCTGTTTCTTTCTGCCCACCAGGACCTGTGGTGATTACTGCTTAGAGAGGGGGAGAGAGGGAGAGAGAAATAGAGAGAGAGAGAGAGAGAGAAAAATAGAGAGAGAGAAAGAGAGAGAAAGAGAGAGGGGGGACCCAGAACCTGTGATAATTACTGCTCAGATAGCTGGGGAGAGCAGTCAGCTGAGGGCAGAGCCCTGGCCCAGAGCAAAGCCTTAGGGAGGGAGCACATGACCACAGAGAAAGAGAGCGAGGGGGGGGGGGGGCTACATTTGCAATGGCATGGGAGTGCCAATACAGACTT
This sequence comes from Sprattus sprattus, assembly GCF_963457725.1. Classification (NCBI taxonomy): domain Eukaryota; kingdom Metazoa; phylum Chordata; class Actinopteri; order Clupeiformes; family Clupeidae; genus Sprattus; species Sprattus sprattus. The sequence continues at coordinate 25,699,316 of NC_137911.1, read as the reverse complement.
GTAAGATTTGAATAAAGAAACGCTTTGAAGTCTATATTTAGACGACTCAATCCATTTGAAGAGGATTGCAGCATTCGGAGAAACAATTGTTCAAGTCTCCGGGGAGAGTGAAGTTATTAATGTGTTTTCTTAGATGTCCATCCATGGTATGAACTGGACTTGAAAGCCCTTTAGCTTATCCTACACACTAAGTATTGAGTGAACAAACAATCCTACCAATTGTTCTCAAATTGTTATTTGTGTTGTAATTTGAATTTTAAATGGAAGATAGCGACTGCGAGCTGTCTGTCTCTAATTGTAAAACATTTTTGCAATAGCCTACAGTAGATGTCCAACCTCTCACACGCGTGTTTAAATTGTTTTCACAGATGACACGCCCCATTTTTACGCAGCCCAGCTCGCAAGACAGGACCGGTGGTACCCGCTAATGGCAACAGCACCAGCGCGAAAGACTGTTTGCTGTCAAGAATCACGTGTCCAGGCGTAACACTCACTCACATGGAGAAGTTGCTACGGCATGTGGCAGTCGGAGTACATCTGTCCGAATGTAGCCTACAGCACTCTATTGTGTTTTAAAATAATGTTTTACCAATCAGAGCTTTAATGTCAATTCGGCTGAGCACAAACAGCCACGATGCACGTCACTATCAGAATGGAAACACGTGTGGGCAGGTGCAACACTTCATTTCTGTGAAGGAATCTCTTCTGGCTGGGCAGAGGGTAGTCAAATGGGGACAGACCACGGGGCTGTAGGCTGTTTGTGTACAACACACACACAGAGAACTGAGGGAAAGCTATTCAGTATATCCTTTGGAACAAATACACCAGATACCATATGCAGTGATTGATATTTCAGACGTTTGAAAGAAAGACACGTCGAGGTTTGCTTGACGCGGGACAGCAGTTTTCACCGACGGCGTTCATAAACCCCAACATCTTAAACGACGTTTCGGCGGCACCTGAGACTGAAAGCACACAAATGCGAGCTGCAAGCCTGGCCGCAACACTCGGAATTTAACTATACGTTCCGACCCGTGGAATGAGGACCGCACACGGAGGTAGGGCTGTGTGAACACCGAATTCGGACGATCCTGACAGTCCCTATCATCTGCGGCTCAGGCGGGACGAGAACCACACCGAAAACGTTAACCGTCGCCTGAGCATCCGACCATGGATCCAGTGGCGGACGCGAGCGGCACCATGTCGAAAAAGACGATGATTGCCAAAATCTTCAAAGTTCGAAAGAGAAGAGAAATGCTTTTGGTACAAGTCAGTTTCATCTGCAGTACTCTCCTCTTGGCGTGGTGTATGTCTGCGGTCCTAACAAAAACAGGTGAGTTTCGAAGAGATTAGAGAAGCCAGAATGGTTTATTATAGGTAATATATTTAGTGAGGAACCACACCACGGAGGATACGTCCCGTAAACAGTAGTAGTTTGGTAAGGGTAAGCAATGGGCTAATGCCACGATAAAGCGCAATCTGACACGCACTGGTATGAGTGAGTGATTATCTAAACCTAATGATATTTTACTAGCTACGTGCGTGTTTTAGGATTGACACTTTTAGGCTTGACACTTCGTTCGTGTTACGTTGCACACAGGACATTGTCAGTCCCATTGTAGCCTTATTTAGAAGATGATGAGAGATGTCATTTTATTTGTGAAGCGCGCTCCCAACGTTTAATTATTTATTTACTATTTTACCCATCTTGGCAAATTCATTGGACAGAGCGGGGGATTTTCCACAAAACGATTACACAAGACTTGAGCGCCGACAATACCAGTGCAGAGGCTTCGACGCATATACCCCGCTACATTGAATTTGCCTCTCGCCTCGGACACCTGCTGTAGGCTTGAAGGAAAGAGGGTTGGTCTCAGCTCTCGTGGGGATGGCAGGGTATCTCCCCTTCCTCGTATTGTGCACGTCTCCAGCATGTGCCCGACTACATCTACATTTTAGTGTGCCGCAGTGTGAAAAGATTGCTCTCTCCGTTGCGATGAGCTGACAATCAGGCATTATACAATAGGCGTTCGTTCCGCTTGATCCTCATGCCCTCTCCTACGTGATTATCTGATTTCGCGTTACGCGGCGCCCACCGTAGATGGCCTGCATGGGGAATTGTTGCGGAGCGGAGTCACAGGATGGGGAGCTGAGGTTTGCAAGATCTCAGATCAGAGGCGGCTTACTCACCACCACCACTGATGGAATGTGAACTCTCTCTCCCTCTCTCTCTCTCTCTCGCTCTCCGTGACAACACTTGATCCGTTCACACAACACTTAAAAAACCGGACCGTAGGAGTGAATGTGTGATGTCCCCATGGTACAGTAGGGCCTGAGTGTCGATGCCAGTCTTAATGAGTATTATGCTTAATGCACGATCGTCACATCAGGAACAGTGTGTGAGGCTCGCGATAAGACTCCATAGATACAGATTTTTCAAGTAATTAAAAAACAGACCCCCCCCCCCCCCCCCCCCCCCCCTGTATCCAATGACAAATAGTCTTTATTATCCACTTAAAACATCTGAACACCTGAGTAATTCTTGACAATATCAGGGTAGGTATTACATGTAGATAAATAAATATATGTTTGTGTTTTAACTGACCCAAGTGGACCAGTGGGTTCTAGCTGGCAGTGTACTGCACCCTGACATCAAGATATCCAGGTAGAGGCTTCCCCATAAAAAGACC
>NC_137911.1:25679126-25691626 GCF_963457725.1 Sprattus sprattus | reverse complement strand
ATGAGGAGAGGGAGTCATGGTTCTGATGAGGAGAGAGAGTTATGTTTATGGTACGGTTCTGATGAGGAGAAGGAGTCGTGCTTATGGTACGGTTCTGATGAGGAGAGGGAGTCGTGTTTATGATACGGTTCCAACGATGAGAGGGACATTGCACAGTTAGCACTTTGGCTTGACAGGAAGAGGATATCTGCAGGGTCAGATTCTTTATTTATTTATTTTTTATTTACAGTAACACGGGGCGGGATGCTTGACTATAAATGACTGCTGTGTCAGAGGGAAAAGGCCATGTTTGCAGATTAATGGATTAGTGTGTGTGTGTGTGTGTGGGGAGGGGGGGGGGGGATTTTTATTTTATCTTTTTTTTTAAATCTTTTTTTTTTGGCAGCTTATCCATGGCAGTTCAGGTTTAGGTATATGGTTGCTTGGACCACAGCTGCAGTGATGGTTAATCTGTGCTGCACTCTGACTTTCCCCAATTCATGCATAATTTTTATCAAAACCACATTATTATTATTCAGTATAAGGAAATGGTGAATAATGTACGCACATGGATTGCATAACATGGACAAATCTGCACTGTCGTAGATAACAATGTTCAAACAATTTGTCATTGAACCATACATAATTGAGCAGTCTTTTTTCTGAATGGTTAGTCAGACACTTTTTTAAAAGATTGGTTGAATGGAGAAATGCAGGAAAATGATTATAACAGAACATGTGACTAGTTAAGTCAATTGCTTGCTCATAAGCTTGAAGGAGTGAAAGCAGATGAACTGACACTCCATCTGGTTCACAGGGAATGGATCATTAAATCCCCTTCTCTTGTGGGAACACTGAACAGTTCTATAATGTCAGAACTCATTCAAAAGAACCAGGGCTATCTATCTTAGTTCATCCTCTGCGTAACGTACAAAAAAAACGGTACATCCCTGACTACTGCATTCATAATTTACAGAACTAACACAGAAGATTGAAAACTCTGTGGTATTGCATGTTTTTATTTTACAGGCATTATAAGAAAGTGACTTAAGCAAAAAAACACAAACTGTGGTTTATACTGTGTCTATCCTTGGTGACATATCCATATTGGTATGCATTCAGTGTGATGAAAGTAGTTCCTGTTTGCCAACATACAATGTCAGGGGTGGATCAGTGCCTGTGTAAGACTTACTGCTGCTGAAGTAGCATGCTAATCTCCTGTCTCTGCCATGTGCCTGCCACTGCCTTTGAGAGGTGGTGAAGGCCTCGCACCATCACCATGATGATGCTAAGCATATATGACAGTGACAATCCTAACCTGTTGCAAATGTTCAGGGGGAGTAAATTGCATTCACAAGTCGACATGCTATCCAAACACAAACGCAACACCAGCACATTATTGCCACCGGCTGCAATCGCCCTCTCCGTCTGACGTTAGTCTAACGTCGTCAGACAGCCTGCTCGCTAAGTGCGGACGAAAAGTCCCTGACTAAATGTAAACGAAATGTCAAGCGTCTCGAGGCTGATGCTCTCTCCCCCGGGAGTTTGCCTGACTGGCCTCAGAGGAGGGGCCGTTTCATGAGAGAGGGCTGAGTGACGTCCTGTCCGCCCAGTAAGAGTGTGGGGTGTGGGGTGTGGCTGAGTGACGTCCGGTGCACCCAGTAAGAGAGTGTGGTGTTGTAGGAGCCTGCTGGGCCTCGGGAGAGGGCAGTAGGGTCCTGACGTCCTCCCATCAGGAACACGACCAGAGGCCCCTATGTGAGGGAGCAGACTGGCTAATGGAGAGCCTCTACGAAGGGCAGCGCAGAAGAAGGTCATTTAGCATCCCCTGGAGATCTCCTCACTCTGCAGATGTCTTAGAACAGCATAGCACAGGGCCAGTACACCACTTTCCATATGAGATGGCCCAGGTCTAGCCCAGAGAGGTCACTCATCATACGAGTTGTTTTGTTGGGTGGGGGGTGAGTGATGTTGGGTGGGTGGGGGGGGGGGTGAGTTATATTGGGTGGGGGGTGAGTTATGTTGGGTGGGGGGTGAGTTATGTTGATAACAACGCACTTCACCCATTACGGGCCTGGAAGTAAATTGCTCTTCTTAACTGATCTCTGATACCAGTGTGCAGTGTAGTTATGTAAGCTTCATCATGTCAGGGATAATGTATAGTCCGTCGGCCATTATTGAAAAATACATCCCGATGGGACAAACAGGATCCCAACGCATAGCGAAGGCTAAATTACACAATTCTCCTGATTGCTAGCACACTGTAAACTGTTCACCTTAGAAAATAAAACCTATACCGTTGCCTTAGTTCTGAAAAGACATGCACTTTTATCATAACTGTAAACCATATTCACACATTTTTCAATGTGTAAACATGATGCTGTTTTATTGAACACCTGCAATCAATACAATAAAGGCAGGGCATCACCATCTGACCTCATCTTTTTTAAATGATGGAAACACTAAGCCACATAATGATTAACACATCAATAAGAATTGCAGAATCAATAAACAAGGTATATTGGATTGTCAATATGTTTTGGACCAATGGATCCTACAATGTTGAAAGGCAAGACAGGAGGTGGAGGAGGTCAAGCACAAAGAGGACGCGGACGAGGAAGACTGACGTGGTTTGCTCCTGGTTCATTGACCATCGCAGGGTCACAAATCGTTTTTTTCACTCAGTGCATTGGAGGATATGTTCTCGGTGTAGTTTTACGCACACCGGGACATATTTATATGTGGGCAGGGTGTGAGCATGGTATTTGTCAAGGGCAAACGTCTCGTTTTTCTAAATCAGTCCAGAGAGTAGTTACAGTATGGAGGATGATGCTGAGTAGTTTCATTTATAGATTCATACTGTGTTGTGATTTTATTCCTCTTTACAACTGTTGCATTTGTTGATCTTTCCAAACTGATTTGTGAAGCAACATGCTACAGAAAAAACATGCTAGAGACAAAAACATTGGAAAAGATGTGCACTCCATATCATCAGAATGACATTGCAAAGGTCTCTGATACTATTGTTTTGACTGTCTCTCAACAGCGAGCTCCTGCATGAGTTAACAGTATGGTGAAATAATGTAGATTATCCTGACAAAAATGAATGTGAAAAAACCTTTTGGTTGAAGTGTTTTAATATAATCGCTCCGGTGTGCAAGAGACAGTCATTCAGCGTCTGTTTTTGACCTACTTATGTGTGTCTTCTGAGAGCAAAGTTTGATTTCGACCAGGAAGTTAGATGGTTGTACCGATGCGATTGCCGTTTTTGTGTAGTTTTGAATAAACGGTGAGCCGTTTATGAAAATGTGTTTTTCGCAATCTGTGACAAGAATCTACACTTATGACTCCCGCAGTGGCCAAGTGCTGGGGACAATCACAGTAATGTCCGTAACCTTTCCGCCGCCTTTTCACTATCGATGTGGCCCCCCAGGGAACCCTGAGTGCCCGCGCACAGTGAGGCCAACCGCTGACTCCAAGCCAAGCATGAAACGTGGCAAACGGCTATAAATGCTGGCCAGCTGTGAAAGAGTCCGGCTGTGAAAGAGTGAGAAATGTTCACACGGAGCCCCGGGAGCCAGGGAGAGAGAGTGGCACCGGGGGGATGTGGAGCATGACAGCAAATAGAGCAAAATCATTGTAGTGGAGCCAGCTAGGCATGAACCGTATTAAAGCGTGGTTTGATCATTTATGAGGTGATGATGAGGCTTTGATCTGTAACAGAGCGGCCGTCTAAAACCTGACAACAAAGCTGGGGCACGCAGGCAGAAACGAAAAGGCGGCAAGAAGAACAGCCCTTTAGTTAAACAGTGCCGATGTAAAGCTAGCAGAGAAACGCACTGCCACTCTGTTCTATAGGGTTCAAGGTTTTTCAACTGTTTCAGAAAGTGGGCAATAGCTGCTTTATACCTGTATCCAACAATCGAGATGACCCCCCCTCACTTGGGTAGATGTACCATCGCCTGTATATAGCATAGGACATTATAACTGCTTCCATAATGATGTTAGGCATAGATCTTCTGTGTCCTTCCCAATGCTTGCCAATACTGCGCCCTTGTTCTGTAGAAAGGCTGTAGCAATTATGTTGATGGTCAGCGTTGTCGAAGTGTATTGATGCTCCTTTTTCTCCATGGTATTTCTCACCAAAGGACTCGATAGCTTTTTGTTGTTAAATCAATACAAGGGGCCAATTGGGCCATTACAGGGACCCATGTAGACATATGGCAGAGGTCAGTGGTTGAGGGTTCGAGCGGGAGCGGAATGGTGTCTTTGTCAAACTGGTACTCAGGATTCTAAATGAATGCTACTGAGTATCTGTGTCCTTTGTGTTGGCTACTGACAGCCCTGTTGGTCGGGGGCTTGTGTGTCGCTCGGTTAATCTGTCCCCATCTCGTGACTTTCCTCCCCTTGCTCAGAGGCAGAGAGAGCGGATGCAGTGTTAGCTGGGTGAGCTGGGAGAGACTTTGTTCACTGCAGCACACAAGCAGACACAAACAGACATAAATGGACACAGGCACACACACACACACACACACACACACACACACATACACACACACACACACACACACACACACACACAGGCATGAGCAAAAAAAAAGGCCATGCAGAAACAGACACACACACTCTCACACACACACACACACACACCCACAAACGCACACATACACACTCATGCACGCATCCGTAGTCAACAGAGCAGGATGTGACGCGGGCTGTCGAGACCTTGGCATAACACATTCAAACATTTTTTGGCCTCCAGCAATAGACAAGCAGTAGGAGAGAGTTGGAGATCTCTCTCTCTCTCTCTCTCTCTCTCTCTCTCTCTCTCGTGTTCTCTTTTTCTCTCTTTGTGTCTGTCTGTGTGTGTCTGTGTGTGTGTGGGTGCCAGGGTTCTAAAGTCAGTGCCAGCCATATGAGGTTCAGGAGTGTAGCAGAGGAGAGAGAGAGAGAGAGAGAGAGAGGGAGAGAGAGAGAGAGAGAGAGAGAGGGAATGGAAAAAGCAAGAAAGTCAGATAGCTGTGAAAAAAGAGAAAAGACATGTATGAGAAACGCAGAGGCAGATTTTCAGAGACAGAGAAGCAAGCTAGGGAAGGAGAGCCAGAATAAGAAAGTAGGAAAAACAGAATAAGAGGAGACAGTCTGAAATATAACAGTAGGAAGAGGGAAGAGGGGGAATAAAAGGACAAGAAGCACTGAAGAGAGAGAGAGAAAGAGAGAGATAGAGAGAGAGTGAAAGAGAGAGAGAGGGTGGGGGAAGCAGGGAGAAAGAGAGATGAGAGATGATTCCATCCTCCTTCACTACTTGGAGACCTAAAGGCCAAATAGAGGTCATCTGACCTGTCACAATCATGGAATGTCTTTTTCTGTCACATGTGTGTTTGTGTGTGTGTGTGTGTGTGTGTGTGTGTGTTCACATGCATTATGTGTGCATGTGTGTGTGTTGTACATGAGTGTCTGTGTGTGATGCATTAATGGTATGTGTGCATGTGTGTGTGTCAGTGTGTGAGTGTGCTTAGTGACGCATGAGTGTATGTGTGTGTGCGTGTCTCTGTGTGTGTGTGTGTGTGTGTGTGTGTGTGTCTGTGTGTCTGTGTGTGTCTGTGTTTGCTGTGTGGTGCATGAGTGTCAGCCTTTGTGTAAGTGTGTGACTGTATGTGTGTGTCAGAGAGAGAGAGAGAGAGAGAGAGAAAGAGCGAGTTAGTGTGCCAAGTATCTCCCTCAGGATTGTGACTGATCACACGGCAACCAGGGAGTCTCCTCTCCTCTTCTCCTGCGCTCCCAGCAAACGCTGCTTGTTTTGGGGCAGCCTCAATGAAGCCCCCCTCCTCCTCCTTCAGCATCTGTCCCACTCAACCTCAGCTGATGAAATAACAGACACTAACACCTCTTACTGTTAATGACGGCACGTTATGGTCGAAGACTCTCAGGAACTCAGGAACACTGCACAGCCAGAGATTCGAAAAATGGAAGAGAGTGGGGCTGCAGTGCAAAGATCTTGCTGATGCTGTGAAAATGTGATATATATATTGGCAAAATCCAAAGGCTAATGAGGACGCACTCTTGATCTATGCACACTGTACTCTCTGTACTGCGCAAACCTCTTGTGTACGAGTTACTTAAAGGGGAAACATTCCCTGAGCTGTTTATTTACTCTCTTCCGCAGAAGAAGCTACGTAGCTGCCTCCACTGCAGTGTTTTCTGCTGTCAAAGCTAATGGGACGCTGCTGTTTACATCAGCGGAGAAAGCTACTCTTCCTGCTTTTTACTTCATGTAATTTAATGTTTTTGAATTTGACAGCTGGAGAGGATGGCTCAGACCAGACGAGGGTGGAAACAATTCATCAATGGCCTATGTTCCGAGAGGAATACAAAGGCCTTACTAACTAATTGGATGTTTGGATGTTGCATTTTTTACTAGGAACATTCATTTACTTTAAGATTGGAATACATGTGATTTTCATTTTGCAGATTCCTCCTTCTCTTCCAGTGACAATACAGTACAGATATACATTTTCATATGTATTGATCTCTGCGATCAAAGCCATGATCTATTAGGTTATAAGAACCTTGCTCTACCAGTTCAGCTTCCAATTAGGTTCCACTTTATTCTCGTGGTGCAAAGTACAAGTGCAATGGCGACGAACTGCCATGAGCATCAAATGTCATTAGCACCAGTAGGGTGACCAGTAAGGTGACCAGGTGCCCCATTTTGTGTTGCACCGCAAAGCATGTTGACCCTTTGGCCTATATACACTGTAGAGATAATGTACCGTGTTTCTAGCGTGTTCCTATTGCTCATTTGGTTTTTCTAATCGTCAGAAATAAGAACACATTGACGCATTCTTTTATCCGCCCGTCATATGAGCTGCTTACACTGTTGCGGCATAGTTTCTACTCTATTTAATAGCGCTACGTCAAAAGCCGCAACCTGACTCGTACAAATGCAACATAGCCAAGCTTTTCTAAAAGCCTGGCTTTCATCCAGTGGGTGAGGCGAGAACAGTGACGGCGGGTTCAAGAGGCTGTGTCGGCTGTCAATCAAGCTGTGCAGGTGTGGAGCCAGTAAACTCCTCTGCTACGCCACAAATAACAAACGTGCTCAAACTTTGCTCTCAGACGACATCATGGACCCGTGTTTGCTTAGGGACAGCTGCCTCTGACGGGTTTGTAAAGGCCAACGCATGCTGGATCAATAAAGACATGCCAAACGTTGCCAAGTCAGTGTGCCTTTGGGATGAAAGACATGATGCCTGCTGCTTTATTTAAGGACAGCTGTCTTTGATGGGCCTGTAATGGCCAATGTATGCTGGAAGTCTATCAAAAAAGACGTGTTTTATTGGATGTCCTTCAGTAAAGACATGTTATATTGGATGTTTATCAATAAAAGACATGTTATATTGGATGACTATCAAAACAGACATGTTATATTGCCAAATCAGTGAGCCTTTTGGGGTGACAAACAGCACTGTGCTCATCAGATCTTTCATAGAGCAAAAGCTGTAACCTGTGTCATTCATGGCCAAACTGGTGTGCTGTGGAATCAGCTAGAGCAGGGGTCTTCAACGTTTTTCAGGCCAGGGACCCCCAAACTGATGGCGAGATGAGCAGGGACCCCCTACTATATAAATTGCATACAATTTTGTTTATAATATACTGGGCCTAGTGCCAAATAAACATAGCTACCCTGTTATTGTGTCGATGGCACACATCCTCCCACATTAGTGAGATGTATCTTCTTTTCAATAACTCCTGACTGACACGATCCAACGGATGACGGAGCAGGAGTCTGGCGCATCGAGTTGTGTTGACAACATAGATGTTATAGTGAGATTGACAGGTCAACAAACCAATCACACCGCTAGCAAGTTGTTAAGATTGTAGGTAGTAGCATGCTTACATTAGCTAGGAGGCTCACACCCCTCGCAAATCCTCACTTATTTTTCAGTTACAATTTACGTTTTTTGACCATATACAGTGTCTATTTCTCTTTTTAAATTTTTTTTTTTTTTAAATCTAAGCAAAAAAATTTCGAACTAACAATTTATAGCTACAAACAAGACCAGCCATGGAGTTTGGTCCGCCATCTTTTATCTTTGATTTTCGCGCTCTTTAGACTTGGGCATAAACGCGATATGATTGGCTAGTGCCTGTGCATGAAAGGTGCTGTGAGTGAACCGGTGCCCAGCTTGAGAGAGCTCCTGTGGGTAGCTGAATGTGTCGATTGGACTGAAAGATAACGTCTTCTTGATCAATTTATACGTTCGCTACAATATGTTGGATTTATGTTAATGTAAATTTAAAGGGAATAAATACAATTCTGATTTGGAAGACATTTAAATTTTTTTTTTTTTTTTTTTTTTTAGAAATATTAAAAAAATTATCTTATCAACCAAAGATTTCGCGACCCCCCTGCAGTACCTCCGCGGACCCCCTGTTGAAGACCACTGAGCTAGAGGACAAAATATAGGTGTTTTCAAGCCGAAAGGAACATTGGAACACACAAACATACTACTCGTTCCACACAAACTTACTACTCATCCCACACAAACCGTACTACTCCTCCCACATTGAAACACACAAACGTACTACTCGTCCCACACAAACCGTACTATAAGTCCCACACAAACGTACTATAAGTCCCACACAAACTTCCTACTCATCCCACACTAACGTACTACTCATCCTGCATTTGGTCTGTATGCATCTGGACACCCTAACCAGTAGTATTATAGAAATATCAAGTATGTAAGTCCTCCAGAAGAAGTGTTTTAGTGGATTTTATGGTTTTAACATTATTAAAGGAAACCATTGGTCATGTTTCAATGACTGATGTAACGTTAACAGCATCAATATTTGCTCACTATATTGTTTAGCTAGATGTGTAGTTATGGCCAAAAAGTATTTATGTTAACTAAGTTAATCTATACATTCTTCGAATAGATAAAGAGTGGCTGTCCCCAAATTGCCTAGTGCTCCTGTTGTCAGTGGCAGTTAATGTGAATCATTGGACATTGCTCATGGGTACACACACACACACACAAACACACACACACACACACACACACACACACACACACACACACACGCACACACAAAGCGTCACTGCACAGTATGACGCTTTCTGTCAGGGCTCAGAGGCAATACATCTTAATATTCCCAGCCTCCAGTGAGCCTCTGGGTGTATGGTAGAGGTGGTGGTCAGGGAGGGGGGGGGGGGGATTTGGTGGCTGTGATAATTAAGACATGTCCTTCATCCTTGTCATTCCCACTCCACAGGGAGTCCTGCTGGTGGAATAGCTACATTGCAGGGGAACACGGGCAGAAAAGACCCATTGCTCCACTCACACACACACACACACACACACACTCAAACACACACACACACACACACACACACACACACACACACACACACACACATTGCTCCCCTCCACGTTATAGCTGATGCTGTTAGAACACAGATGCTATCAGTGAAAACAGCAGTGTAAATAGCCACAATATCTACAGGCCGGGGGGAGCACACTTAATGATGGAGCGTGTCCTGCTGGAAGACAACTTCACTGCCATTACACAAAATCCCTTTCTCTTACATCCCCCCCCCCCGCACACACTCTCACACACACACACACACACACACACACACACACACACCAGCATGGGCAGCAGCAGTAGGGGGTGTGTATGCCTCTCAAACTCCTGCTGAGCGAATGAGATTTTAATGTGGTGAGCTGAGACCAGCTAATGGACTTCCTCAGAAGTAAGAGGTCGCACAGGCATTTTCCCTGTCCCAACACGCCCCTCCAAGACCCCGCAAACACCCAGAGCCATCAATACAAAGGCCATTACTTCACATCAGCTATTAAAGATGTGTTTTTTATTTCTGCTGTGGCAAAAGAAAATTCGAGGCCTCGGTTTTAGGATCTGTTCTCCTTGTTTCCCCAACACAAAACGGAGATATGTGTTCGGCAGGGAGCCAGCAGTCATAATTCATGAATGTGTGAAATGGAAGCAGGCTGCTGTTAAATGATTGATCCTGGGCGGTCGTCTTTTTTCTTCTTCTTTTTTTTTTCTGCCCTTCCCTTGCGTGGTGCAGCCTCTTTTGGGAGTACTCTTTCTCTTTCTCTCTCTCTCTCTCGCTCTCTCGCTCGCAGCTGGGAGCCAGGAAGAAGCGACGCTCCGGCAGACGCTAAGTGGAACAGAAAGTTCTCGCTCACTCTAGCTCGTGTGCAGGCCCTGTGCCGGGTGGCGTTTCGCCGTCACTCTCGCATCTCGTTCCTCTCCCGGCGCGAATCAGATGAATGACGATGTCACCGATCAATAGCGACAGGTCTCACTGATTCGGTAGAGCGCCAGCGAGATGCAGAGCGCAGACAAAAGCATATTTCTACGTGTTGTTTTGAGAGACAGAACAGCTTGGCCTGAATTCCAAAAAGCTTGTGCCAATTCAGGACAGTTTTATATTTAAATCAATCAGAACAGTTAGGGCAACAAGGTTGCATCTGCTAGGTATGACCATAATTCGGTAATATTTCCATTAAAAGGTGTTGAGACTCACTGACCTAATCTGTTATGTCCAACACTTGATGAAGCATTCACCTTTTGTGCTAGCTGATTCACAGAGGAATCCCCTTTTAGTTTTTCTTTCGTTCGTTCAGAGGAGATCAGTGAAGATGGCAGTTTGTCTTTCTTCTATTCAGAGGAGATCAGTGAAGATGGCAGTTTGTCTTTCTTCTATTCAGAGGAGATCAGTGAAGATGGCAGTTTGTCTTTCTTCTATTCAGAGGAGATCAGTGAAGATGGCAGTTTGTCTTTCTTCTATTCAGAGGAGATCAGTAAAGATGGCAGTTTGTCTTTCTTTCATTCAGAGGAGATCAGTAAAGATGGCAGTTTGTCTTTCTTTTTATTCAGAGGAGATCAGTAAAGATGGCAGTTTGTCTTTCTTTTTATTCAGAGGAGATCAGTAAAGATGGCAGTTTGTCTTTCTTTCATCCAGAGGAGATCAGTGAAGATGGCAGTTTGTCTTTCGTTCGTTCAGAGGAGATCAGTGAAGATGGCAGTTTGTCTTTCTTTCATTCAGAGGAGATCAGTGAAGATGGCAGTTTGTCTTTCTTTCATTCAGAGATCAGTGAAGATGGCAGTTTGTCTTTCTTTCATTCAGAGGAGATCAGTGAAGATGGCAGTTTGTCTTTCTTCTATTCAGAGGAGATCAGTGAAGATGGCAGTTTGTCTTTCTTTCATTCAGAGGAGATCAGTAAAGATGGCAGTTTGTCTTTCTTTCATTCAGAGGAGATCAGTGAAGATGGCAGTTCGTCTTTCTTTCATTCAGAGGAGATCAGTGAAGATGGCAGTTTGTCTTTCTTTCATTCAGAGGAGATCAGTGAAGATGGCAGTTTGTCTTTCGTTCGTTCAGAGGAGATCAGTGAATATGGCAGTTTGTCTTTCTTTCATTCAGAGGAGATCAGTGAAGATGGCAGTTTGTCTTTCTTTCATTCAGAGGACATCAGTGAAGATGGCAGTTTGTCTTTCTTTCATTCAGAGGAGATCAGTAAAGATGGCAGTTTGTCTTTCTTTCATTCAGAGGAGATCAGTGAAGATGGCAGTTCGTCTTTCTTTCATTCAGAGGAGATCAGTGAAGATGGCAGTTTGTCTTTCTTTCATTCAGAGTAGATCAGTGAAGATGGCAGTTTGTCTTTCTTTCATTCAGAGTAGATCAGTGAAGATGGCAGTTTGTCTTTCTTTCATCCAGAGGAGATCAGTGAAGATGGCAGTTTGTCTTTCGTTTGTTCAGAGGAGATCAGTGAAGATGGCAGTTTGTCTTTCTTTCATTCAGAGGAGATCAGTGAAGATGGCAGTTTGTCTTTCTTTCATTCAGAGGAGATCAGTGAAGATGGCAGTTTGTCTTTCTTTAATCCAGAGGAGATCAGTGAAGATGGCAGTTTGTCTTTCTTTTTATTAAGAGGAGATCAGTGAAGATGGCAGTTTGTCTTTCTTTCATTCAGAGGAGATCAGTGAAGATGGCAGTTTGTCTTTCTTCTATTCAGAGGAGATCAGTGAAGATGGCAGTTTGTCTTTCTTTCATTCAGAGGACATCAGTGAAGATGGCAGTTTGTCTTTCTTTCATTCAGAGGACATCAGTGAAGATGGCAGTTTGTCTTTCTTTTTATTCAGAGGAGATCAGTGAAGATGGCAGTTTGTCTTTGTTTCATTCAGAGGAGATCAGTGAAGATGGCAGTTTGTCTTTCTTTCATCCAGAGGAGATCAGTGAAGATGGCAGTTTGTCTTACTTTCATTCAGAGGAGAGATCAGTGAAGATGGCAGTTGCATTCTCTTCTGTTGTGTCATGTCTGGCTCACACAGTAGATGAACATGGACCCTCTCCTCCACAGGCTGCATAATAGCCTTATGGCTCCATTAACGGGGCTGGGATTGTGTTGGGTCGATATCATGTCTTCAACTCATGCAGACCAATCCCTCATACCTGTTGTACATGGCTACGACGCTTACGGCATCATGTTTCT
>NC_137911.1:25664126-25671626 GCF_963457725.1 Sprattus sprattus | reverse complement strand
GAGAGGCCATGCTAGTGAATTACCTTTGTTTAAATCTACTACTCACAGAGAGAGGCCATGCTAGTGAATTACCTTTGTTTAAATCTACTACTCACAGAGAGAGGCCATGCTAGTGAATTAGCTTTGTTTGAATCTACTACTCACAGAGAGGCCTAGTGGAACTCTTAGGACTCTTGGGAGACATTACCGTCTGGTGAATGTCGAGAATGTATTGCAGCCGGGCAGGCACCAAAGGATACCAGATTACAATAGACTCTCAAAATCTAGATTGTATTAGTTTGAATAGAATAGAATGGTCATGAAAGCCCAGTTTTTCTCAGTCTCTTGGGTACATTTCTCAGATCTGAATTGAAATTTGAACGTTTTGCAAGTGCACATTAATGCAAAAAGATATGTACAATCAGCTGCTGTTTTATCTTATCCCCCAAAACATCTAGGTATATGTGCATTGTGTAAGGCATGACATGCAAGTGGGTTAAACCAGTGGTCATTATGGGTCGACCATACACATCACCAGTTTCAGTGGTTTTGTAGTGTTTGTTCGCTGAATGACTTTTCATGCAAACCTTGCTTGTTTACATTTGGTTGATAATGATTTATTGATTCAATTTCAAAGGCAAATTTAGTTTTGTAAAATCTGATAGGATGATTCGAGAAATGCACCAACATGACTGAGAAAAGCTCTCTCTTTCTCCCTCTCTCTCTCTCCCTCCCTCTCTCTCTCTCCTCTCTCTCTCTCTCCCTCTCTCGCTTTCTCTCTCTCATGCACCAACATCACTGAGAAAAGCTGTGAAAGCGAGGGATGGAAGGGGGTTTCAAGTATGTGCCCAAGGCCTGTCACTCTTCTTCAAATACATTTGTTTATTGTCTGTTTTTGTTTTGACGTTGTGCGCTGTGGTACGGGGTTGTCATATGTGCATTCCTTCAGATATTCCCTAGTTGCTTGTTACCCAGAATACACTGCAGAGCCTCATTCATTCATTCAAAACATTTTCTAGTTTCTCCTCGGGTCTCGCGTCATCATGTGTCTGATTTAGCAACTTAACCTTCGGGCTTTTGGCTGAGGTCACGTGTGTGTTTTTTTTTGTATGTACCTAACACAAGTTCAGCACGCACAGTGGATTACAAGTGCCTGACATGTAGTGCTAGACAGTACCACCCCTGCCCCCCTCACCCCCCAGCCCCCCACCCACTTGCAGTTGTTTTTTGTGCGTCTTCCTTGCTGAGGCAGGGATGGCGCTGTGCGCAGGGAGCCTGGGAGGGCATGAGCGGGCAGGGATGACATCATGGCATGGCGCAGGGAGCACAGCGCATGGCACATGGCGTCCCGATGCCCCCGGAGAGCAGAAGGGCTCAGTTGGG
Organism: Sprattus sprattus; assembly: GCF_963457725.1. Taxonomy (NCBI): domain Eukaryota; kingdom Metazoa; phylum Chordata; class Actinopteri; order Clupeiformes; family Clupeidae; genus Sprattus; species Sprattus sprattus. The sequence continues at coordinate 25,670,264 of NC_137911.1, read as the reverse complement.
TCAGGTTGTGAGCAGCAGATGGCATCACGCTTGGCGTGGCCACCCGGCCTAACTTAATTCCGATGCCATGGGTTTGTTGGCCGGCATCACAACCGTGGCAAAAGGCGGCACACACTACACCCTGTCCTGGCTCGGGGCCCTTTATACAGCGGCGGTAGCAGTAGCTTAAGGTTGTGTGTGTGTGTGTGTGTGTGTACGTGTGTACGTTTGGTGTGTGTGTGTGTGTGTGTGTGTGTGTGGGTGTATTTGTGTACGTTTGGTGTGTGTGTGTGTGCGTGTGTGCCTGTGCGTGTGCGTGTGCGTGTGTGTGTGTGTGTGTGTGTGTGTGTGTGTGTGTGTGAGTAGCAGTAGCTTAAGGTTATGTAATTGTCGTGTCGGATAATAAGGTGTTACATTCCTATAGGCCCCTTGAACGAGCAGTTGGCCAGTCAGCAACACAGAATGTGTGTGTGTGAGTGTGTTTGTAGGGCAGGTTTAATTTGAATGTTTGACATTTTTATGTGTTTTTGTGTGTATTCAAGAGGAAATGTGTGTATTGTCAGACCATGCTGATCCATGGGTTTCATTATTTTGTGACTGATTGTAGTGGAGGGTACAGCAGGGTGTAAATGTGGGCCCACATAAAGGTGAGCAATGTGTTGTTGTTTTATATGTCTCTGCAGACATGCTGGAGGGCCAGTGTCAATACATCATGTCACACCACAACTGTGTGTGTGTGTGTGTGTGTGTGTTTGTGTGTGTGTGTGTGTGTCAGTGTGTGTCTGGGGGTATGTGTTTCAGTGTGTGTATGGGTGTGCGTGTATGTGTTTGTGTGGGCGTGTGTGTGTGCGTGTGTGTGTGTGTGTGTGTGTGTGTGTGTGTGTGTGTGTGTGTGTGTGTGTGTGTGTGTGTGTGTGTGTGTGTGTGTGTGTGTGTGTGTGTGTGTGTGTGTGCGACTGTGCGTGCATGCCAGCATGTGTGTGTGAAGGCTCTTGTGTCTATGGTGTTGTTTGTTGTGTTGAGTGATTGCTGTGTTCTCTCCCCACAGCCATCCATGAGTTCCCGGAGGACGTGTTCACTATCAAACAGCGCGCACAGGGAGCCATCGCTCTGCACATATTTGCAGTAAGAGAAGCATCTGTCTGTCGGTCTGTGTGTGTCAGTGTGTGTCAGTGTGTGTGTGTGTGTCTGTCTGTCTGTCTGTTAGTGTGTCTGTGTGTGTGTCTGTGGGTCTGAATTTGTCTGTGTAGCTATGTGTGTGTGTGTGTGTGTGTGTGTGTGTGTGTGTTTATGTGTGTAAGAGAGAGAGAGAGAAAGGGAATATGCTGCTGTTTTTGTCTCTGATGGTAAGCAAGAGTGACAAATGAACCTTATGTATTTCACTGTCCAAAAAGTCCATCGCTCATGTGGGTAGCGAGCTACTTTTCTACATATGGCAAAGGCATCGCACAGAAGTACAGTGTGGTTTCTGAGTCATCATACCATTAAAACTACTGGGCTTAGCATACAAGCATACATATCATTAGAACCACTGGGCTTAGCATACAAGCATACATATCATTAGAACCACTAGGCTTAGCATACAAGCATACATATTATTCAAAAACCTCTGTGTGAAGAAAACATAATAACTATTCAGGCACCAGCACTGACCATACTACAGACTTCACGGCGCGTCTAAAGCCGGTTAAGAGGCAGGTTAACCCTAACCCCCACCCCCATGGAGAAGGTAGCACTGCATTTGACACACGCTTGGTCTTCCCGCGGTGAAGTAGCCCGTCTCTGTCCGTCGGGGGGGAGGGGGGGGGGGGGGGACCCGCTGGCAGTTATAAATACTCTGTCATCTCGCTGTCAGGTCTGCGTGACTGGTCAGTCAGTTCTGCTGAAAACAACAGTTGCCGGTTCCCTGAGACTGCCCGTGGCCCGTGCTGTCACCATGTGGGGGCTTGCACAGCAAAAAGACATGTGCGACCTTAAGTAACTTCCTCCTCCACTCCACAGTGCTGTGCTGGTACTGTGCAGACCACAGCCGTGAGCATAGACATCACACTGATAGAGATTCGATTCGGCCTCACGTGAGCTTACAAGATGTTTTCTGTTGTTCTGATTGGCTACACTTAGTAATATAGCACTGGTCAGTCACTTTGCGTGTGTGTGTGTGTGTGTGTGTGTGTGTGTGTGTGTGTGTGTGTGTGTGTGTGTGTGTGTGTGTGTGTGTGTGTGTGTGTGTGTGTGTGTGTGTGTGTGTGCATGTGTGTGTGTGTTTGTTTGTGACAATTTGACAGTATGACATGTTATTAGTCATGGCAGTGTTATGAGTGTTTTCTCTCTATCCCCTACTCATTCTCCCCCCTCTCTCTTTTTCTCTCTGTTTCCTTGTTTCTCTCTCTGTCATCTTCTCTCCCATAGGCACTCTATATGTTTCTGGCGTTGGCCATAGTCTGTGATGACTACTTTGTGACGTCTCTGGAGAAGATATGCGAGGTGAGTTCAAGGACAGGCTTATATCCAGAGAATGTCTGTCTGTCGGAGTGTGTGTGTATATTACTTTTGCATATATGGAATTGATATAGCTAACTTGGCAATAACGCTACATAGAATAGTCTAGAAATCCTAGAAGGGACGTTATTAAACTCTAAGTCAGTTAATCAACGTTAGCTTGCCAAGTAAACCAAGCTGCATCTCCAGAGTATATTTGGTCAAGTTCAAGGAAGTACTGTTCAAGTAAGAAAATTGTGACGTGAAAATATAAATAAATCTGCCATATTTTAAATCATCTAAATAGTTTTCATGAGTGAATGTCTATTTCTAAAATGATACAAATCAAGTTTTTAATGCCCTGTATGTACAGCAGTACCCTATCATAATATCAGATTAATTCCAGTACAGGAGAGACTTTTCAATCATTAAAAAGCAGAGGTGTATATATCGGTATCGGCATCGGCATCGGCAATCGGCCAAAATGAGCTTGTAAATATCGGCATATCGGATATCGGCTGAAATGTAATATCGTGCATCCCTACTTGTTGCTGTGTTTGTGAAATAAAGTGATCTGTTGTGTATTGAGGCTAGTCTTCTCAATAATTTACACGAGGGGGGAAATAACTAAATGGAATTTGAAATCCCTCTTGATGAATATTTCAGAAACTGCACCTGAGTGAAGACGTGGCGGGAGCCACCTTCATGGCTGCCGGGAGTTCAGCCCCGGAACTATTTGCTTCTATTATAGGTGATGCACGCATGGACACATGTACAGACACACACACACACACACGCAGACACACACACACACACACACACACACACACACACACACACACACACACACACACACACACACACACACACACACACACAGTTTACTTCTTTATTTGGATTTGATAAATTAGTACATATCAAGCAAAATCCAAATTTGGCTAAAGGGAAGTCTTACACACTCACTCACACACACACACACACACACACACACACACACACACACACACACACACACACACACACACACACACACACACACACACACACACACACACACACACACACACACACACACACACACACACACTCACACATGCAGAAATACACACGTTTTATGAACCCTTCCTTGAATTGTGATCATTCCTGTAAGTATTGGCCATCGACTTAGGGTATGCACTGTGTAGACTGTAACACCACTATATTAAGTATACTGACAAAGATTCATGGGTCTTTTGGATCTGATTTAAAGAATTAGTTTTACTTCTGAATGTTGCCATATGGTTTCCATAGTTGCCATGTGTTTCCTCTATTGCAGGGGTGTTCATCACTAAAGGAGATGTGGGTGTGGGTACCATCGTGGGGTCGGCTGTGTTTAATATCCTGTGCATCATTGGCGTGTGTGGCATCTTCGCCGGGCAGGTGAGCTTGTGTTCTTTCTATGTGTGTTGATCTCTGTTGCAACATAATTTAACTTAGGATGAAAAATAGGCTTGAGGAACTGACATTTTCAGGTTGATATGATTACAGAGGAATGTGTAGGGGCGGTTTCATGAACTTTTTTGAAAAAAATGCGATAGAAGACTCTAGTCTGCCTTCATGATTATTTATGAACATTTTCTAGAACATTCCAACTGGTCTGCTATCTCTTTGCCTCTCTTCCTCCAGCTCTGAGTTATTCATAATTTTTTTTTGTGCATATCCTCTGTTTGGTCCTCGCAGTCTTTGTAATCTCTGAAAGTCCGATATGTAAATGCATATATATAAATATATACGACCTTACAATGCACGCAGCTGCAGCGTATACCTCACACAAGCAGCACGTCTCTTTGGTCACATTACAGCGAGCCTGGAATCCCCTCGTTCCCTAGTCGTGTTGACATAAAAGGACTGCTGGCTCGTGAACAAAGAAACGGCAGCAAAACTATGGGCTGGAGCGCTGTGCCAACTTCAGTTGTTTTCAATAGGCTCTGAAGAGCACTCTGGTAAAGCATGGAGGTAGCGACGCCAGAGTCATAATCTCATCTCGTGGAGGGCTCCCGTAGGTCATTCAGTGTGCTGTATCACTACGGCGTAAGCCTCAGCCAATGGGAGAGTGCACATACACTCACACAGCTGGCCCAGTTGGATTTCAAACCCATAGGAATCATTGTTCAAGAGAGTCAGATGTCAGATGAAATGTATAGTGCTGAAAAAGACTGTTTGGTTAAAAGCTCTGGCTACATGGGACTGGAACTGAAGCACATGGACTCTATTTACACCCCCTTGCGTGGAGTGAAGGCCTCTTCTCATTGGCCTAGATACACAAGCCACATCCAATGGCACTCTTGTGAGGAGTGAAGGCCTCTTCTCATTGGCCTAGATACACGAGGCACGTCCAATGGCGCTCCAGGCTGCAGGGGTGGAAACCAGCCGTAGGCTGTTATTGGGCTGGGCTTGTTAGTGTGGGGGGTGTCATGCCCGGTGGTGCTGGGGGAAGACCAAGCACAGGCACACATCTGTGTATGGATACCGCTGTGGAAGGTGTGGAAACCTGCAAATCAGTCAGGCTGCCTACCCCCAGAAATATGTTGTTAATGTGTTCACCCGAAGCACTGCATCTATTTTTAATTTTATATTTCATAGCTGTTAGATGTGGTAAGGCAACAGTACTATGCTAGTCCCTGCAGATTAATTACACTACAAAGCCAGGTCATTTGTTTTCAAATAAAGGGCAGTATATATATTTTAAAAAGCAAGTGTAGTATTCATTTGAGAATTTTGCATTCTACACACTGGTTACAAGACTTGGAGCGTACATGAATAAAATCACAGGGGCTTTGTTACATTTCAGTGGGCATTTAAACATCCAAACATTGCAACTTATCCAAATTCTTCTTTGTACCCACCGTATGTACAGTTCCTTTGAATTACATAAAAGCCTTTTTTTGTTGTTGTGCTGCCTGACCCAGGCTTTTGATATACCCCACAACTGTACTTGTGTAGGGTGCCCTGTCTCCACTGCAGCCTTTGAAATGAAGAGCTCCAGAAAACGACTTGTTTATCTTCCATTTTTTAAAAGGCAAGCAATTAAGAGTTAGATCTTTTGCCACCGACTGTTTCCCCTGCAGTATGTGAGCATCGTGCAGTGGGTGGTTAATTATTTATGACGAGCTGTTTTAAGCGTGGGCCTTGTTTGCCTCCAGAGCAAATGAACGAACGTACGCGCTACCCTTACATCATACGTTTCGTGAGATTTGTTTTGGTAGGGAGATGCCGGGCTGGAAAGTCATTAGACCTGCTGGTGTTTGAGTGTGTGTGTGTGTGTGTGTGTGTGTGTGTGTGTGTGTGTGTGTGTGTGTGTGTGTGTGTGTGATTGTGTCTGTGTGTACATGTGCGTGTGTGAGCGTGTTTGTGCTCTTGCGTAGCTGGTCTGTTAGTGTTAACACTGCGTAGCCCATGGGCATCTCCTGTGACAGTGACATAATTCCTCTGAAATCCCCCACTCACGCTGCCATCTGGCAAAGCAGGTGAAACGCCCGGTCAGTGCGCCAGGAGCCAGTGAACAGCACAAGCAAACACAGATTGAAATCTCAGGTGCAGGGAACACACCACACCAGGCAAAGGGAAGTGTAGAGAACGTGAAACACACACACACACACACATATGGAAACCGTAATGCAAGCAATCGCAGCAGGATTTTGA
>NC_137911.1:25629126-25659126 GCF_963457725.1 Sprattus sprattus | reverse complement strand
CACTAAAAGAACAGCCAATCCTTATATAATGGGGGCTGGTGGAAAGAGCTGAGCTCACCTATGTGCCTGACTCTGACATCGCTTTACGTGTCCTCATACTGCCCATCACTCAAAGGCCCATCCATCTTACTGACGTCAGAAGTTTGATTTGATTTGTTTATTTGATGAAGAGGGACAGTGTACATTAATAATCATTAAAATGTAAATGCACCCAATTGTAGCCAAAAGGCTAGTTTCCACTGGCAGTCCCCCTGAAGTGTGTCAAGTATGAACTTCATTTAATGTAGAATTAAGCTTTGGAAAGCAAATAGAACACACACGCCCATAGAATCTTTGGGTTTGATTTTGACTTACTTACTTGACTTAAAAAAAACCCACTAAATTATTAAAGTTTGGCTTTAATCATCAACTAAGCATGTGTTTGCCACCTATCAAGTCTCATCTGTCTCTGCCAACCCATTTTCTCACGTCACTGGGCATCTTGCTGGGGCGTCGCTGTGGGTGTGTTGCCGGGCACACAGCAACAGCGGCTGGTGCAGGTGTCAAACGGGATGGACGGCACAGCGGTGGGCGACGGCAACGCCCTGGAGAACGGCTCGGTGCCCGAGGACAAGCTGGCAGAGGAGGCGGAGGAGGGGGAGCTGTCATCTCCTTTCAGTGTGCCAGGTGATAAATGTGTGCTAGGGCGAACACACACACACACACAAACACATGCACGCACACACACACACACATGGAAACAAACACACACATACACACACACAAACACACACACACACACACACAAACACATGCACACACACACACACACACACACACACACACACACACACACACACATGAATGCAGTGCACACACACAAACACCTTAATCAAGCCAATTTACTGGGATGGCTGTCACAATTTGCTCCCACATTTTCATTATCTAAGGAGGCGCTGTATTTAGTGCTCATGGACACGTCTTAATGTCCTAACAGGACATTTAACATCTAAACATGTCCGCAGTGCTTATTCAGATAACTGTAGTATCATTGTATAGCCCATTTCGCTTCAGGTGTACTGGACATGAGGCCATGTTCCTTATTTCCTCACGGAATACTTGGTAGTTGAATGAAAGGCTTTATGTTATTAGTTTTTTATCTCATTATACCTCCTAACCCAAACCCCCAATGACTGAGCGTGATTCTGAATTTGACCATTTACCCCTGATGCCCCATAGGGGGCGCCATGAACAAGTTGAAGTGGTTCATCTGTTGGCCGATCCTGCTGCTGCTGTACTTCACGATACCCAACTGTGCCAAACCGCGCTGGGAGAAGTACTTCATGCTCTCCTTCATCCTCTCCACCGTCTGGATCGCCGTCTTCTCCTACTTCATGGTCTGGATGGTGAGTGTCGCCGACAGGCTTCAGAGAAAAACCTCAGCTCAAGTCATTGTCAATGTTTCTGTAAAAGGACCATTTCAACGAACCTCTTTGTATTTGACGTTTATGTTTCTGTAAAAGTACCATTTCAACGAACCTCCTTGTATTTTACGTTTCTGTTTCTGTAAAAGTACCATTTCAACGAACCTCTTTGTATTTGATGTTTATGTTTCTGTCAAAGTACCATTCCGAACAACGAACCTACCTCTATGTATTTTTATGGTTATGTTTCTGTAAAAGGACCATATGGAACAACGAAGCTCTATGTATTTAATGTTTTTGTTTGTCCAGGTCACCATCATTGGCTATACTCTGGGAATCCCTGATGTCATCATGGGCATCACGTTCTTGGCTGCTGGCACCAGTGTTCCCGACTGCATAGCCAGCCTCATCGTGGCTCGGCAAGGTGCCCGTCCTTCTCCAGTCCTATCTCTTCCATCTGACTCTCTCTCTCTCTGCTTTGATATGCTAATGTTTCCTCATGACCATAGCAAATGGCCAGATACCCCCTCGGACTCTTTAAAATGACACTCTTTGATTTACCCCCCCCCCCCCCCCCCTTCTTTGTGCGTGTGCTTGGGTGTGTCTGTGTGTGCACGCACGTGCGCGTGTGTGTGTAGGTTTGGGAGACATGGCGGTCTCCAACACCATCGGCAGTAATGTCTTTGATATCTTAGTGGGTCTTGGGGTCCCATGGGCGATCCAGACTATGGCTGTCGACTACGGTGGTGCGGTACGTGTGGTCTTTTTCCTCGTCCTATTTCATTCTGTCTCTCTCCTCCTCATTCATCTCAGCTTTCAGCAGTCAGTCTGAATCAGCATGTGTTTATCTGCCAAGTGAACATGGTTGTGTAATAACTGTGTAATAACTGTCTATCTGCCAAGTGATCATGGTTGTGTAATAACTGTGTAATAACATCTTTATGTTGCCCGTTACAGGTTCAGATCAACAGCAAAGGGCTGGTCTACTCAGTGGTGTTGTTACTCGGATCAGTAGGGCTGACGGTGAGTAGAGGCCGAGGTGTTGTTTTATACAATCATGTCTGATTACATAACTATGTTCTTGTGTGTACACGTGCACATGTATGCGCGTGGACAGAACGTGTGTGTGTGTGTGTGTGTGTTTGCACTGCGTGTGTTTTCTATGGTAGTATGCAGATGTTCCTGAATGCATCTATGAACATGTTGTTCCCATCCCCCAACCCCCCGCTGTGCTGCAGGTTCTGGCGATCCACGTGAACAGGTGGAAGCTGGACTTCAAGCTGGGCGTGTACGTGATGGTCCTCTACGCCGTCTTCCTCTGCTTCTCCATCTTGATCGAGTACAACGTCTTCACCTTCGTCAATCTGCCCATGTGCACGGAGGATCTGTAGGTCCTAGAGGGCTTGGCCTAGACGGTGGCGGTGGATGTGCGTGTGGGGGGGGGGAGGCGGGGTGTGCTGGATCGCATCCAATCAGCTCCAACCCTTCACCACCACCTCCCTCTCTTCTCAGAGTCAGCATCAAGAACACACCCACACACTTGGTCTTCCAACCTGGCAGCTGCTGCTGCTTGGAACAAAACAACAACAAAACCAACAACAAAAACAACAACATCAAATACAGTTACTTTTTTTCTTGTTTTTGAGAGCTCTGTTTTTTTTTTTTTTTTTTTATCTAACGTGATTGGTCAGAACCGGAACCCTTTGCGACTAAACAGGCAGCGGTGCCGTTGGACAGGGAGCTTTTTTCGATTCGGAGCTGGTGTGGATATTTCTTCGAGCGCCCTCTTGGAACCATGCCTACATGTTCTCTCTTTCATGACTTCTCCTTTCCTCCTCTCTTCTTTCGCTCTGTCTCCTCTCCTCCTCTCCGCGGCTTGCGTCTCTCTCTCTCTTCACCAGCCCCCTCTCCCGTCAGTCCTGCGCGGCTCCGCGTGTGGGGGCTCTCGTAAGATGATGCCCACAGGGAGTTCTCACACGTGTCCACACCCCTGCATCAAAAAGAGCAGCTCGACTGCATTATTTATACCCGTCTGAAGGACTGCTTCAAAGCCCCCGCGTATTTCATTATACTGAGGAGTAAGCAGAGCACCACGTCGCCATGTATCACTCTTAAAGAAGACAATATCATCCATTTCACAGCGCTACTGATTACATCATAATCCATCTCCCTCCTGAGAACTGGAAAAGACATTTGTGAAATCTCCAAAGAGTGGTTCTTTTTGTTATCTGTATGTTCATGAACAGAGGACTGAAGGGAGCTACACTGTCCATCTGTCTTTGAGGAGTAGTGCACTACCATTCTCTCTGAAGAATACTGCGGAGAAATACACATCTCTGGTCACAGTCTACTAAAACACGCCCAACACAGTCCTGTTTGCACAAAACAGGAGGATTCTGTTTGTTTGTTTGTTTGTTTGTTTGTTTGTTTTTCGCACCTAATCTCTCTACGCCACACCATGGCAGGCATTGACGATTACTGCAGGCAACCATTTCTATGTCGTTACTTCTACCGAAAAGCAAAACTCATACTTTAAAGATGAATTGGTGAATGCGTTTCAAGAACATGTCTGAAACTGCTTCAAACACAGAAACACCACCCCGCATGAATAAACAAGTTTTAAGATTAAACAGATCCCCTTACTGTCTCACCAGAGCTGTGAATACTTTAGAGGAATTCACGAAAGTGTTCTTCAAACATATTTGTATTTATTTGTAGTGCTTAGCATCTATTGACGGTACTGTGAGGCTGCCAGTAAGCTTCCGTCATAAGTGGACTCAAAGATGTGTCAGTTATGTTCTGAGACTCAAAGATGTGTCAGTTATGTCCTGAGTACACAGGGATTGATGGAGATGATTGTTTGCATGGTAGTCATCAGTTCAGTTGTTGATGTGGCAGATAGAGATTAGCTTAGGGCCTGTAGTACCTCTTCAAACCACTGATACCCAAGACCTCTAGTGTCCCTTCAAACGGCTGATACCCAAGACCTCTAGTGTCCCTTCAAACGGCTGATACCCAAGACCTCTAGTGTCCCTTCAAACCGCTGATACCCAAGACCTCTAGTGTCCCTTCAAACCGCTGATACCCAAGACCTCTAGTGTCCCTTCAAACCGCTGATACCAAAGTGGTTCGTGTACACGTAGTATCCCTCACATATCTCTTCTTGGGTGAAAACAACAGCACTCAGCGAGGTCGAAACCCCTTTGAATCAGGTCTGGTGTTGAGCAGTGATGAGTAAACGGAACTGGCAAGCCCAGCCTGACGCAGCAGTGTGTGTGTCACAAAACATTATCTGTGAGTGCCGAAATGCAGACTCCCATGCGAGGCTCGCGATGACGCACACTGGCTTAGTGGCCTGCAAGCTGCTTAGTAATCCCTTTGAAAATGTTGTACCATTTTTGCTCAATTAAATCTAAAAAAATTAGATGGAGTTGATCTTTTTGCGCTTCGCGCTGTCTTAGTTAGCTGACTGATAAAGTGGACATGTTATCCAAGTTCATTCAAACACACACACACCGGTGTCACTAAAAGAGTTGTTACAGGCCCAGGAAACCTCAGTTTTATTAATTCACCTGTTTCTCTTTAAATGGCATTTGGCAAGATATAATGTAGAAAGCACAAAGCAGTCGTATACTGTATCTGCCACTACTAAAAGGCTTCTGTGTTATCTCACCATGACCCTTTTGTTTCCTGACGGGCCGGTAGTTCACTGGCCGTGGTTTAATAGACTAAATGGAGGTTGTGTATCACAATCTGTTATGTCTGAAAGCAGTTAAAATCGTGATCCATTTTAATTCTGGTCAGGCACAGACACTGTGAATTTGGGGCTTATTGGATATTGAGACCTACTGAAATGGACCATAACCACCTGAAAAACCAACATGTTCGTACTTCTAGGTATCTAACATATACACCGCAGAAGAGAACAACAGAAATTGCACTATCCATCTCTATTGAAGAGTTCAACAAACAATACAAATATCACCCTGAAGAAACAAACAGGTGCAATATTATCATCTATTTATTCACCAGAGACACCACCACTCCTCTCACCAAAGACTCTGACAGACAATTTCCATGTCACGTCACGAAGCTTCCTTCATGTCACAAGTGGACGGAGGACATTTTGTTTTCTCTGGCACAGGAACGGTGTCAGGGGATGAGGCCCAGTCCGCACGGGCTGGCATAGACCAATCCGGTTCAGTCACCTCGGAACCCATTAAGTGGACAACCATACAGCGTCTTCTTTCGCTCATGTATCCCACACTTTCCCCCTAAGCGTCCTCATCCTCGCTCTTCCTCTTGCAGTTGGTGTGTTCGACATATGGGAATGCTGCTCCATGCTAAGGTCTCAGTCGAAGAAGTTTTATGCAAATGCTTTTTTTTTTTTTAAGGTTTGCAGTACTTTTGTGTTTCCCGATGTGACATGAACATGTTGCACTTTATTAATGGATTAATGTGGACACTTTTAAGAGTTTGTTTATTTTTTAAAAAAGGGTGGGGGACAGTCCAACCCCCTCACTGTGCAATAAATTACATGATGATGACGAGGAAGAATATTGTGATCTGCATGGCAGATCCCTGCGCAAAAGGAAGACATTTTGTTTGTGAGAGAATTGTCAGAGGAAAGAAAATGTTAACATGGCACCAAGAGTGCCATCTGTGGTAAGATCTACACTTACATGAGAAGTGATTTGTGACATTTTTGTTTTCCTTGGCCCTCTTGTCGGTCTTGTCTTGGCTCCCATGAGCTTGACAGGGGGGGTAAAATGACAAGCACAGAATGACGTGAAATCTGCATGGGTCTGTATGAGGTTCTCCAATGTCTTGTGATGTTTCTTTCATGATGTGTTGATTGCTCGTCGGTCCTCTCCACCTCTCCATGTATCTACTCACATATGCATACAGAACTTCACCAGACTTCCTGTCAGTGTGGAATGCAGTGGAGATTCCAGAGGGATTGACCGCCCCCTGGTGGTTGTCTAGTGAACAAATAATTCCATCACTCCATGTTTGCTACCGTGGGCATTCCTTTGAAAAGCCAACACACACAAAAAATGACATTTGGGGACTACAACTTTTATTCAGTAACTTTAATGTTACAAGTCCTGTTTAATGTGTACAGACAACTCACTGTACAGGTTTACTGTGTTGTACAAATGGTCATTACCGCTCACTCTAAAACAGTGCTTCCTTCCCCTATAGAGTGAGTGCATAACTCCTAGAAGTTCTCCAGTGTTCTGCAGTGCATCCTTTACCATTTTTGTTTTGTTTCACATTCTCGCCCTGGACCATTTGTGGTGTTTGCGATGCCTGCATACCTAAAAAAAAGAAGCCATTTCCTTAGGGTAGGGAGTGAGCTAAGACCTCCCTTAAACTGGCAGCTACAAGGCAACTTCTGGGCCCTTGATTCATTCATGTCTTTATTTTTATCCTTGAAGCTGTAGTTGGGGGTGACAGGGTGTCAGTACGTATCCTGTGTCGTGTCAGTGAGTCAGTAACCTGTCGGTGTGCAGTGTTGAACAGAGTGCTGTCGCTGTTGTGTTGGAAGGCTATATTAAAGTGTGACTGTATTAAATGTGCACTGTATATAAATATATAGATATATATATATAAGATATAAGACGTATAAAAATATATATATGTAAGATGATATGAATTTCCATAAATGCAGTTTTACGCAGAGGGAAGAAAGTTCTGATAAGTGTGCCCTTTAGGGGGCACCGAGTGTTAGACACACATCTTCAGATACAATACACACATACACACACACACACACATACACACACACAGGCAAACATACTCACACATACACACACACACACAGGCAAAAATTCTCACACACGTTAAGCATCTCACTCTGATGAACCTGTGTTCTCTGACTTGGAGGAGGAGGAGGGTGTTATTTTGTGGGAACTGGAAACCACATGCGACTGGTGGCGGCTTGATGACTAAGTGTCTCTGTTTGTTTGCGTCCCACTTGCAATCGCAAACAATGACGCTGACGGTGACACACACAGCCAGCAGCAGTGATAGCAGAAGGTCCTCGAACATGTGCCTACGAAGCGGGATGACTTCTCTCTGAGACAGCAGTGTTTCAACACAGAGCCAGTTGCCCTGTCATCTCATACAGCAGACAGCAGCTCCAAAGCTATATGGACCTCACACGTGTGGATAGTGCATACTGTATAGGGAGAGGAAACTTTAAAACAAAAGCCACAATGTTTTGATTGGACACCTAGATAGGCTGATTGAACACCTAGATAGACTAATTGAACACCTAGATAGACTGATTAAACACCTATATTCATCCGTATTATAAGGAGGAAAACATTCCAAGAATCTTAATGATAATTGTTCCTGTAACTTCTGGCCCACTTGTCTCTTAGAGGAAACCGTATCAAAATGAATATTTGAATGACTATCAACCTGGTCATGGGTCCCTTCAGTTCAGCTAAGGGGTGCATTAACGTGACACCACTTTGTGAAAGATGGGAAATCATCATCAACTCCTCATCTTCATTTTGCGTATGCTTTTGGTTAATGGCACCTCCCTTATGTTCCTGGATTTAGACTTAGTCTTTGGTGCACACATTCAACCCACAAGTAGAGGCATGCGACATCTCATTTATCATGTAAAAAAGTGGCCAAATCTGCCCATGTGGTTTTGTACATAGAATCAATCTTTATCATTTTGCCATTTACCTCTCAAAACTTCTTCTTTTGTGTGCCATGATGATTATAATTACTCTTACAAATAATATAACTCTTGGTATTATTATTATTATTATTATTATAATTGATGATGATTATTATTGTAAATGTTAGATTTTATGATTAGTTTTGAATTGTTAGTCGGGTATTTTTATAGATGTATACATAGTATTTTTCAAAGCTGAACGGTGAGCCTCATGAAATGACTCAGTTAATTGTTTTATCCCCTGCAGGGGAGAGAGTCATGTATGAGGTCACTTCCTGTTGCCAGTGGAGATAAAAGGCTGAGGTTGACTGGCAGTCTTGTCTTGTTTCTGTCTGCACCTGAATTTATTTCCACCTTATACCTCTTCAAAAGAGACACTTTAAAGAAGTGAGGAAAAAAAGTTGCTCTTTGCTTGACTGCACTGTACAACTTGCATGAAGACGCACACTCACACAGAGACAGACTCAAGCACACACACACACACACAACTCTGTCCTAATCAACATTCTCACAGTATCTCTCGGACACACAAATACAGAGGAATATGCTTTTTAGACTGAATGTGACCTCATGCACTGTGAGAGAATCACGGTGTGGGATACTTCTGAAGAAACCAGTGAAAAAGGCAAAGGACTTTGTGATGTGTGACATTTTAACTCGAAGACATTGGTGTGTAACTTGAATGTATTGTCTTGCTATCAATGGATGTATCCAACCAATGCATTTTACTGTTAAGCAATAATATGAAGATGATTATATAAATTGTTATTTGAATAATAAAAAGTATATATGGAGAACACTTAACAACCTCTGAGATGTGGAACAATACTTGATGACAGTGTCTGCTTTAATCTTTGTGTTAACTCCATCTTTATCTTATGACCATTTCCTATTCCAAGATGCAGAGTTTCCACTTCCCAGAAGATCACAGCTATATTTTGTTCCAGAAAACATAAACCAATGATATTAATAAATCACCTGCTCTAGGCTTCATCCCTACGTTTTACTCACAAGACCTCAAATGCTACCAACGTGCCAAGGCCTTGCATTGCATTGTTTATTTTAAAGAGCTATCAAAAGGGGCACTTTGTCATATTTTCTTGCCCACTATCACCCTATTACTAGCACACTTTCCCTCCTGAAAGGGCAAGGCATCCAAGAAGGCACTTCCTTTCACAAGTTCAAATATCAAAGCAAACTATTAGGCACACCATGCTGCTTTACTTACAATTAAGACATCCATTACATGATTGTATGTTCTTGGTCATACTTTATTTGGGTGGTTCCCTATACACTATCTACAGATGCTCAGATTATAAACAATCTATCTGTTGAGACTCTGTTAACTACAGTTTATGGTTAAGGTAAGGAGGTGTGCTTGGTTATGGTGATGTTCAGTGAACAAACAGAAAGATTGAACTTCAATTTCAACAAACCATCTGTAAAGGTTCTGTAGAAAGTGTTCCTGTTTTCTCATTTGTGTGAGCACCTGAGATGGTGTATGTGTGTGTGTGTGTGTGTGTATGTGTGTTTCTGCATGTGTGTGTGTGTGTGTGTGTGTGTGTGTGTGTGTGTGTGTGTAGCTCTGTAGAAAGAGTTACTGTTTTCTCATTTGTGTGAGCACCTGAGATGGGATATGATCCTGTTTGCTCCACTGTGGGGGCAACATAGAGAGCACTTGCAGTATTTTATTTGTTTTGGGAAACCAGAGGGGGGCGGTTACACCCCTGAGTCTACCACTGGAACTAGCTAATTAAATGCAATGAACAAAATGAAGTCTCGTAGTTCAGTGTGCATAGGAGAGTTGAGCTTCTGTGTACATAATAAAAGAGACTCAGGGTTGGTTCCCATCATGCTTTGCACTACAATGGTGTGGATAGCTGTGTTCTAAGTTAGAATTCTATGTGTACTGCCCTCCTTTTGTGTCCAGTGTGACATGAATGATTGGTATTATTTAATCCGATTGCTCTGTGGTAAGATGACTACGCCAAGAAGAATCGAAGAGCTCATCGACCAGCTGTAACAGAGCGAAGCACGGCCATAACCTTCTATTCCAAGAGTCTTCAGGAGGCCCAGCCCGGCTGAGTCTCCACAGGACAACAGGAAGGAGCGACTGATGGAGACAGCGCTCCCCGCTCAGGGCGGCAAGGAAGCAGCAGGTCACCGACGCCGCCATCCTGCCAGGACCAGCGGGACCAGCTGACCGGCCATTGACCGCTTTGGCCAGCGGATCTTCACAGATGACAGCAGAGATACACTGGTTGGCCAGCCCCGGAGAGAGAAAGAGAGCTTGGGTGCCTATGCCACTAATCTTTGTCTGTATGCCCGGCAAGGTTACCCTACCTTCAACCAGAGCAAGCAGGGTCATCTGCAATGTTCCTGTGTGTCTCCCAGGATTTACTCGCTGAAATCTGACCTTGTATTGTCCCCCCCTGCAACGAAATGGCATCTCCGCCCCTGCATAGAACATGTCCTGGTAAAAGATAAGGTAAAACCTTACACCTTATTTTTCCTCCATATTTGGTTCTCACCTGTAGCCAATGTGTTAATTCATTTTAGTTCTCACCTGTAGCCAACGTGTTAATTAAGTTTAGTTCTCACCTGTAGCTAATGTATTCATTGAACTCCTATGTAAGCCTTGGACTTTTCCTTTGTCTTTGTGTGTAATTGTTTTGATCAGCAAGACATACTGTGCACTCCAGTCCTGTGAACTTTGCCTTGTTTGCCCATCTTGGCACTTTGATTTATCTAAGTAAAACATGCCTTGAGCGTTTGCATCCTGTTTCTTGTTTCAAGTCTCCAGTTTGTTATAATACCCCACTGTTGCAAAAATGAAGGCTATTTTACTTTAGCTTTATGGCTACATGCATCATGTGCTTTAAGAGAACAAAACAAAATGAGAATTATAGATCATATTCTTATTGCAATCACGGCAGTCTTTCACTCGTACTAGGAAGCAGTCAATTGGACTTAAGTATTATTCTATGCTATTGGGAGTGGAAAAAAAAGATTTAATGAGATTCAGTGTCTGTACCTGAGACATGAGAAATGTCTCTCATGGATAAATCGTATTCATTTTACTTACCATATATTTGTTGGAGACTCAGTTCTGAGATATGATCAGTCCAGGAAACAGGTTTAATCTTGTACAATGGTGTCCACCAAGGGAGACAGACAATCGTTCACTCAACAGAGCTTCACCTAAAAATCTTCTATTGCCTCTATCTTCTATCTATTCTATTGCCATTGTAACATTTCAGTTATATGCCCTCTGACTATAAAGCTAATAATCTGATACATATTTATTAAGGGGTGGAACTTAAGGGGTGACACCCCTTATAGTCAGAGGGCATATAACTGAACTATTACAATGGAAATAGAATAGATAGAAGATAGAGGCAATAGAACATTCTTAGGTGAAGCTCTCCAACAAATATATGGTATAGAAAATCAATTCTACACTCTGGATGGGCTTGTGGCCTCTGGCTCTTGGCTCAAGCCCCAAATGTCTCTCTGTTAGCCATTTTCAATCAACAAGGAACAGGGCCTCGTTTCCCGAACGCGCACTTTGCCTAAAAAGGACTTGAAATCGTTCGTAAGAGGAATCCTACGTTGCAGACCGGTTTCCCGACGCGGCACTTAGCTTAAGTTTATCTTTCGTTGAGAAGAATTGTACGTGTGGTCAGGACCAGTAGTAACTTCACACTTAGGATGCAACATTGGCTTATAATTAATTTAAAAATGATGACAGTCTTGTTTCGTGCTCTACACAGTTGTATACATATATATTTGCAACCATGTTCTTCATTGAAACTTTTTTTAGATCGCTAGTTTCATAGCTCATACAGTCACGCATGACGTACACTTCAACCACCTCGACACCTTATCCAGGGGCGTCGTTCGACGTTACTATCCCCGCCCCGAATTCAGTGCACATTGCACATAGGCTAGCTAATTTCACAGCAATTAACGTAAACAGGTTAACCTGACGTAAACAGCTCTTAAGAGATACTTAAGAACTCGTGCACGTTGCGCTCGTGCACCTGACTTTAAGTTGATGGTTGGGAAACACTCGTAAATAGAAAGTGTTACTGAGTCTACTATGTCGCGAAAATCCTAGATACGTCGTTAGATACGTCGTTATCGGGAAACGAGGCCCAGGTTCTTAACTTAAAAAAATTAGAGCATGGAAGATTCACCAAATTGCCTGAATCAACCACCACCCCAAGGCTCTTGTAAATATTCATATTTGTATCATGTTTTAATCCTGCAATTTTTGTATTATTTGTGTACTAGTAATACATACTACTTTTAGAATTTGAGTGTTCAGACTAAATGGTCACACATGCTTAATAACACCAAACAATCTTTTGACAATAAAGCCTTTACTTTTGAGGTCTTGCCTATTTTATTTTGTCTCCAGCAGTATCAGTGTTAACTAAAGTGTTTATATACTGTATGTTGTGGTCTGTATACTGGGCAATGTACTGGCTACTGTTGGTTTTCACTCAGCAGATTAACCTGATTAGACATTGAAACAGTCCAAGTTTAAATATCCTACACAGAATAACAGGTGTCAACCAATAGCCCTGACATTACATGAAGATGTATCAGTCTTTCATTTTGAAACTTCCGTCTATAATACAAATCTTTCCATGCCAGATTTGCTTATAGGCTATTGCTGACACTTTTAAAAACTGGTTTTGAACAATGGTCTGATGAAAATAGATTAAACCGTGATAGATTAAAGTGTGGCTTGTTAATGTCATCCCTTTCATAACAAGCCTGTTATCAACATTTAGTTTATGTTGTTACTGTTATGTTGTTACTGTTATAAAGTGACGGAGCAGGGTTCAGGCTGAGGTTGTGAGGCGGGGCGTTCACGTGGGGCAATGACATCATCGCGTCAGAAAGTATGCGGATCAATCGTACACACGGAAACAGATCCGTGGGAGAATATAAATGTAGCCTCTGTACCTGTACTCTGTGCAATGACAATAAATTGAATCCAATCCAATCCAAAAAGTACCCGATTCGGGGACCCAACACGCCGTGTTCATGTGGACAGATGGCAGTTCCGACAAAAAATGGGCCCGTTTCCAGGCAATCCCGTTTCCTTATACTCTGATATCCAGCCGTGAGCAAATGTTTCAGAGGCCTGTATTCATGGGGGTGGGGTGTATAAGGAATCCAATGACACCTTGAAAGGAGAGGTGGTGAAAACACATCTATGGCCTCACACCCCTCTTGGACAGGGGTTCTCAAACTTTATTGGGGCCAGGGACCCTTCAAAGGGCAGAAAATATTCCTAGGACCCCCTCATAATCGCATCCCAAATTAAACCATATAGGCTTATAGCTATTTGTAATGTATTGATGCTTTTGGACTCTTTTACTCTAAAATCATATAGTACTTAGATCACAAGAGTTTTAGATAGTCATTGTATTACATTTGGCATTACTTGACAGTATGTAGGACAGATTTTTAAATTATCTTTTTGTAAAATGTGCTGAGAAGCTAAATAATGTTTACCTTACATAAAACATATTGATGGAAACATTTTTTTGATCAAAGCAGATTGTAAAGTTTCTCCACTAAAACTCAGATTGTAGGGTTTTCCAACGGAGATGATTCTGAAGATTTATTTTTAACAAAAACATTAACAAACACTAAATATTCACCTAATGCTATCAAAAACGTGTATCCCGACTGACACTTCGTACAAATCTCTTTACAACAAGTATGATTAACTCTTTTCTGTGGTGGTGTGATTCATATTAGTATTAGCCTCCAGCAAGATATTAATGAAAACTAAATGGTGACATTTTAGAACACTTAACATTTGGCCAAG
This sequence comes from Sprattus sprattus, assembly GCF_963457725.1. Lineage (NCBI taxonomy): Eukaryota > Metazoa > Chordata > Actinopteri > Clupeiformes > Clupeidae > Sprattus > Sprattus sprattus. Next base: position 25,645,172 of record NC_137911.1, on the reverse strand, counting down.
GGACAACAGGTGAAAATAAGTAATTTGGTAATTGTGAGAAAAACGGGAAAAAAGCAACTACTAAACAAGGTGAGTAAGTGTGGGAAGATGTTGGGTAGCGCAGTAGACTTCAGAGAAAGAAATCTACAAAGACTATACAAATGTTTTATCCTGACTCACCTGACTTTAAAAATGTGCATTATTAAAATGGAATGCTTTCTACAGTACATTGGTAAAAGAAATGACACAAAACTGAACAATTATATTTATTTATCAGCTGATAACTTCACAACGTGTTTTGACTAAAGTAGTAACTAGTTATACGCATGCAGTAATTGTCGACACAAGTGAGGAAGAGTTCTGAGAGTAACTAAAGAAAGAGAGAGAACCCACACAGCTTCTTTCACAAGCACAATAAAAATGTGTTAATAAATGGATCAGAAAAAGTGGACAATGATTCACCAGTGATGTTAATCTTGTACGATTTGACTGTATAGTGAAAAGACACAACATACAGCAACATTAATGAAACATCACATCTGAGAATAACATATTTGATATTTGAAAAGTGATCACATTTATACTTATATAATAATCATAATGGAGTAATCTTCTCTGTCTGGTCCCAATCTTCACTTACATCACTACTTAATGGCCAAACTGCTAAACTGCTTTCCCTGCTGCTCTACCATAGCAGTACCGCACTGCTGCCAGCACTCCCTTATTCTCGCGACTTTTCATCTCCTCCAGTTTCTGGACCTTCTCTGTATCTCCTTTGTCCTTCATCTTCTCAATCAGGACATCCAAGTGGACATGAGTGGACATTGAAATAACATTCAGGGCAATCTGATCCAGTGTGACAACATGGTTGTAGGCCTCATCTAGCGACTTTTTCCAGTCTGCTGTCAGGACGTTCAATTCCTCCTTAAGATTTTCCAAAAGGCTTGACTTGTTGTCAATCTCTGTTTCATTCTTGCCGTAAATTTTTTTAATTTGTTCCAAGGTCTTCTGAACCCTCCTTGATTTGACCTCATAGAACCAGTCTTCATGCACATGACTGGATACTGGACACTTATTGGTACATGAAGTACAGTAGCCATCTTGCATGACCTTACACAGTGCAGGACTAGTGGCCATTGTGCATCCAGGATAGTGACAGTTCTCTTCACAGACAGTACAGCAGGTAGCGCCTTGCCTTTTGCCCAAAATGAACCACCACCAGCCACTATAATCGATCTTTTTTTTTTTTTTGAAGGCCTCATTAAATAGTATAGTGAACTTCTTATTTTCCGCCATCTCTTGTTTATGTTCCTGCAGAGCTTCCTGAATCTGCGTGATTTCTGTTTGTTTCTGTTCACTCAGATCGATTCTTTCTTGCAAGTTTTGGATGCAGGCAGCCAGTCTGATGCGTTCATTCAGAACCTCAAAAGTTGTCCCCATTTTTTGAGGTTGAGTTTTTTCCAGAAAGCCTTTGAAACCTCTCATTCCTTTCAGTGAAGTATCATGAGCAGTTTTCAATCCTTCGTAATACTCTTCTCGTTCATCTTTCAGACAGTTATCAAACAGGAAGTAAAGAGGCTGATTCTTCTCATTCCTGGCACATTTCATTTTTGCAGCTTCAAGGGCTTCAAGAGCATTTTGAGGTCGTCTCCCACTTGAGTGTGTGATGAGAGCTAAGATGTTTTTCTCTATGTCTTTTCCAAACAAAGACATCAATGAATTAAAGATGTACTGCATTCGGTCACTCAGTCGATTAGTTGTTGCCATCAGCACCAGAGCCACTGCATTAGCTTCCTGAACTCCCTCCTCTGTTGAAAGTAAGTCACATAATCTTTGACTGATGATGACATCATGTTCAACCCCACTGGTGTCTCCAAATCCAGGGGTATCGACGAGGGTCAGAGAGAAGGGAAGAGTTTCATCTTCAAAACCAAAGATGTCGTACACAATCACATCTGATGTTTGACTTTCGGATGAGCCTCTTTTGTCGTCTTTAACAAGCTCAAACCAGAGGTTATCCTCCCACTTCACTCCCATGGCATAGTTGACCAGAGCATTGATCATAGTAGATTTTCCTGTTCCTGTTTCACCCACAAAGAAGATGGTTTTATTCATCGTGCCCACTTTCTTTTCACCAACAGTCATTCTTGTCATAGTTCCAAACTTCTCTTTTTTTGGTCCCAGCTGGTAGACACGAGGAGATCCTGAACTGATCAGAATACTCCTGGAGATGATGTCCTTGTATTTGGATGAGATGTTGCTAATCCTGAAAAGCAAAAGTACATTTACACTTAAAGAACATGTTATTTGCAACCCAGTAACTGTTTTGTATATATAGTATAGTAGGGCTGTGAAACGATTAACATTTTTAATCAAATTCATCACAGGTTTCTGTGGATAAATCATGATTAATAACATATTTTTCTTGGTATATTTTTGTGAGAAAAAGATGTATGACAAAAGACGGATATATATGTACTTTTTCTTTTTTTATTCATAAAAAAAACTAAAACAATGGTGCTGCAACTCAGCATTAATCTTTGCTATTCCAGATTGGGCATTAATACATCTAAAATGATGATCCTTATGTAATTATATGGCTTTGTATCAAATTACCAGGTTATTGTTCTCAAGTTGTGCCTCATGCATACCTTGGGATACTCAGGAGCAGGTTGCCCGTTCCCAAAATACTACAAAGATTAAAATAAAAAAAAGTTCATAATGGCCTTTTGGGAAGTTTTGTTCAATATTGATACAGTATATTAAGCTCCTTGCAACTTGATGGCGTTTGCTGTCGCTAGCTAGGATAGCTAAGTGTGCAACCTTACAGACGGTAACATTAACATTTTGACAGTAACATTAACATTTTGCTTTAACATTACCACATTTGTTGGAGAGACTAGTTATGTACCTGTAGTCGTTATAATATAGTTGACATGAACCACAACTGTTTAGGGGTGTTCTCTCAACTAGATAGTTAGCTAGATAGCATAGTTCGCTAGCTGGCTAGCTGCAAGAAGCTTCATTCAGCTTCATCTTTGATACATTGAGTTGGGAACGGGGTCTCCCACACTGTTAAATCCACAGCCGGCTCCTTTCCTCCTTTGTTTTGGACTTTAGAAATGCGGAAAAAACGACGTGTCGCTCTAAAATCTCACGGTACCTTGTGTCCATAGGCGGAGATCACGGGGGGGACGGGGGGACGTGTAAATCATTTTTTATTTTTTTCTATAGTTATATGAAATAAATGCAGAACGACACAAATGGTGCGTATTATAAACGTAAAACAATGTGCTTTTTAAGTGTTGGAAAATCATGATCCCCCTATTCCTCAAAGTGGTTTGGTTCCCATGCTGTTTCCAACGGGAGGGTCTACGAACTTGCACTTAACCTGTTTACTCTCGGTTAACAGTGTGTTACTGGCTAACGAGAAATCTTAGGCAACTGCTGGAAAATATTGCATTGTGTCTGCAGGTAAGAGAGATTAGCAGCTTGTATCAGGTTGTTCTGTGTGACTTGGGGTCTTGTCCACCAGGTCAGGGGGCGTAGTTCGGGTGACATCAGACAACAATGATTGATGGAGGAGAGGCATTGACCATTTACGCAAGTTCCTCATAAAACAACATGCAAGTTCCTCATTAAATCACACTGTGAATGAATTCCAGGTGTACCAACAACAACCTAAGCATTATATTTGATTCCACACTTACGTTTGAACCATATTTAAAATCCATAATCAAATCTGCTTTATTTAACACAATCAGGAAGTGGTGGCTGGCGTCTGGAGATGTTCTTCAGGTGGAAAAGACCCTCATCCATGCCTTTGTTACACCTCATTTGGATTACTGTAACACCATTGGATTGCCCAATAAAGCCCTGGACAGTCTCCTTATGTCCAGAATTCTGCTGCCAGTGTTCTCACACACAGCAAACCCTGGCAGCACATCAACCCCAGCATCTCTGCCCGGCTCAACCCGTTTTTCGTGTGACATTTAAGGTTCTCTTCCTCATCTACCTTTGCTCCTAAATACCTGTGTTATCTCCCTGCCTCAACCCACAATGCTGACTGCATTTGTTATAAAATCTCGACTTACCATCTTTTAACCATATTTTATATGTGAAGTGTCCCTGGTGTTTTGTCCAGTCCTGTTTACTAACTAAGATGGCCTGATTTTTATAGTTTATGCTTCTGTTCTGTGTTGTGTTTGTTTACTCATGTCTCCTCTCGTTTCAGACTCCTCATGCCCTGCCCTGTGTGTTCTCCACCTTGTTGATTGTCTGCCCCATCTTGATTGTTTGCACCTGTCCCTCATCACCTAGTGTAATTAGTCTGTGTGTGTTCCTGTGTCTTGTTGCGAGTTCGTCTTTGTTTCTCCGTGTTTCAAGCGCCCCAGCAATTTTCATGTGTAGTGAGCTCCAAGTAATACCTACCCCTGCCTGCCTAATCGGCTCCGCTTTTGCCTCTCCCCTGCCGGAACCTCTGCCTGATCTTCGACCATCTACCTGTGTACCCAACCTGGACCGAATCTACATCGAACCCTGCCACTGCCCGCCACTTATTGGATTTGTTTGTTTGTTATTGAACTGATTTACTGTGTATCGATCCCGATCAGTAAATGTTTATTCTTTTCACTTCTGACTTCGCGTCGATCATATGAATCGAAATCTTCCCCGTACATTACACTTGGGTTAGCTGAAAGGTAGGCTTATTATTATTAGAGTCTACCTGTCTCCTCTTTTTAGTGCAATGTTGGTTGTTTAACAACTCGCTGTTTCACAATATAAGGAAGTCAATGATGTCAGTAACAGACTTTTAAACTAGATTGGTTGGGCATCTAAAATGAATTGTAAACGATTTCTTCCTCATGTTTGGTGCCCTTCCAGCTGGTGGCGTCCTAGGCCTCGTCTTTGCTTAAACAGTGTGATGACCTTCTGGTCTATCCCTGCAGGAGTCTGCTGGGTGGAGTTGGGCCATCATGGAGATTCAGCTCACCTTTTCTTGCTCCTTGATAGTCCATCTCTCCATCTCGGTTCCCACCTTATTTGGCTTTGTTTTGTTCGTACTTATTTCCCATTGAGTTCTGTATAATTCTCCTATTTTTAGCTACAACTCATGTGTGGACTTGAGCCGTGTTGTGTAATGTGTAATGACATAACATGACATGAAGACATTTAGCATTAGCACAGATAGCAGTGTTAAATCTGTAATTGTGCTTATCTTACTCACTGTGCCATGATAATGCTTGAAGCACTTATGTCTTGTGAAGTGTCAGTGTAGTCTGGTCTCTGGATTGAAACAAAAACAAACATATTTGAAGATTCAAGGAGTCTTCACATTTTTACAATAGACAAGTGTAGAGATGTTAAAGGCAGAAGTTAAAACATCAAGAAAGTGTTTTAACTTTATCTTTACTGCGTTCAGAAATGAGTTTCATTGTTTTCTAAGTGTTTGTCCAATGTATATGAAGCAACAACATTTTATAAGATTACATACTCCACATTCAGTGAAACTATTTACAAGCTAACCGAGTAAGTTGTCAAGGTTGCAAACCTCCAAGGCTTAGATTGACAAAGACTGATCATACTTTTTGATGTGAGCTTAGTTTATTTCTATTTTTAGCCCTCGCCAACTAGTAAAGGCCAATCCGTGTAAATTATTTAAGAATATATTAATTAAGTGCATGTATTAATAATTGCTTTGTATGAATCATGTGCTTCTGTGTTCCTGAGTTTATGGTTAACTTTGATTATTATGGTACTGGCGCCACTAAGTCTCCATATGTGGAGGAACAAGTGAAGGAACCACTTGTTTATGTTTGGGTGAGCTCAGTGGTGATAGGGAGGGTCGAACTGTGCCTTTTCCGACCTTTAAGAATACAAATCTTTGGAAGACAGGAAGCACAGTTAGAGATCTTAGTCAAGATTTTTATCTCACATTACCTACCCACCTGGTCTACTGCCAACTGCACTACTCTTAAACCAGTCATGTCTCTTCACAAACAGGCTCTAAAAATACTTGACAAAAAAAATCACACCACCAGTCCTCCATAAGTACACACTTTTAAGTTGGGACAACCTGATCACATTTAAGAACTGCTGTTTAATGTTCAAAATCCGGTTTAACCTGCGCAATTTATAGCCCCATAGATACATACTGTATATAAAGTGCTTAAATGTGGTTCAATGCAAAAATAACATTGATGTGTTTTTTGACAGACCCAATATTTCTAATAAACTGTTTTTCTAACATTTGTCATAATTGGAAGTCTGTAGCCTCCTCATTCGCATGCCATTGACATGTAACACAAACACGGTACGGTAAAATAGCTTACATTTATGCGCTTTGGTGCAATTGCGCAATGGCACATATTTTAATAACCGCGACATTCACTTTTAATGATGACATGGGGTATGATTACAGACACAAATACTAAAGTATTTTATAGCTAGAAAACTATACAAAAATGATTGGTTTTAGAATGAAAATATACATCGCGGAAATATTGTGGTTCTATGAGGACATTTTTTCGGACATCTCCGAAGAATTTCGTTAAAAAAAGAATAACATTTATACCACAAAATAGTCTGTGAGCAGAAAATTAAAAGAAGAAATTAAAATACTTACGTATGTTGCTGGCTGGTGTATCACTTCAGGCTCTCTCTGGTTGTCGACAGTATAGATTTAGCCGCGAGGATCGCCGCTTTTATGCTGTAAAACTGAAAATGAAACAATTTGGGCTACCTCCCTACCACTGTGTGACCTACTTCTTATGGCTTTACCCTTATACAGATGTCAACGAATCGTCAATTCCACAAATACCTATACTCGAGTGAAATCAGAGGCAACATAAAAGACTTATAAGATAATATAAAGCATTAAAAAAAAGTTTGCATAAATGTAGGCTATTTGAGCTGAGCCTCTAAATAGATTGATAGTATTTCGTCTAAACATTTTGTACATTTTGACTTGTCTCTTTCTCTGTTCTATTTGTTTTCTGTGGATTTTGACATTGTTAAATTTGACCTTGTTATCAATGTGTTTGTAGCTTACTATAAGGTAGATGTAAAACATTTATTTATTCCTTATTATTATTATGCAACAATACTTAGCCTGATGGTCTTCATTGCTGCCTTAATACATATTATGGGCGTTATCTGACGTCATATGCATTGTTGTATTAAGCATGATTAAAAGGTGAAAACTCACTCAAGTTACCTCAGGACTCTGGATAGGTATATTTATCAAACAACAACAACAAGCTTGTTGGGCTCACCCACGTCCGGGCAGGTCCGGGCATGTCAGAGAGAAGCACAGGCCCTCTCTCAGCGAAAGAGGGAGCCTGAGCTTACTCCCAGCTTGCAGCAGACGAGAGAGAAACAATATTAATAAACACATTGCACAAGGTTTATATAGATATAAGTGTAGCGTTATGTGGTGCCAAAACAATTTGACAGCAGGGATAACCACGTGTTGGATCTCTGGCGTCCGAGGCCTACTGTCTTGCAAGGATGTCAGTTTTGCTCAAGGTCAGAAGAAGCACAGGTTGGCCTTTCTTATCACCTCTGTTCCAAACATGCTCTTGCACATATGCAGACTAAGTGGAACCTCATAAAAGTCACACACACAGAGAAACACAGAAAAGCTATGTTCCTGCTTACATAAGCACATGATTCATACAAGGTATTAATACAAGGCACTTGATTTATATACTCTGAAGTCATTAACAGTCTTTTGAAATTATCTCCATCAATCATTACTGAGCATCACTCCATATCTTCATAAGTCAATAATTTAAAATGTCATAATTTTTCTCATCACAAATTTGTATACATTGCATTTATAAGCTAACATTGTGGGCGTCAACTGTGTGTGTGTATCATTAGTTCGCCTAGGCTTCAGATAACATTCAAACAAGGCCTCTTTGCTGTGTCCTTAAAGGCCCTATTCCCCATCAGGCATTCTGCAAAACACAACGGCTGTTGAATATTACACTGGGCAGGAAAATGTAAACAGTCTCTTTGTGGAAAGTGTGTCTGGGCAATCTGGTTCACCCATTTCCACCACGGATGGTCTTTAGCCAGGCCCCATCGCAGGCAGGGTTTATAGAACATGTCCTGTGGTATCGTGGCATTAAGCACCGGATGTTCCAGGGCGACCTGGAGGAGGGCGAGGAAAAGGAAGCATGACCGAGGTTGAGACACACGCAGACCGGCCGGCCAATCCAACGAGGGGTGTGGGCACCTGTCAAACCACTGCCTGGCACCAGCCCCTCGCAACCCAACACCCCGACCACCGTTAACCTGGAGAGGAGTGGGACAGCAGGTGGATGGTAAATGTGTCTGGAGCCAAGCTGCTTCTGGACACTTAAGTCGTGGCAGTCCACACTGCTGGCAGAGAAGAACCGTCGGCTCAGAGGCTTGCTGCATCGCCGCTGCCGATCAGAGGGGCTATCACATCATGGGTCCTCTGGATGAGTGCCAATGCCGCCGCCTCTGCCACCAGAGTCATCACTAGCAGAGAGGAAATCCTACATCGCTCCTAGCTTCACTGATGCTGCCAGTCCAGGGGTGATCTGTGTACTGAGTTATTATAAGTTAAATTTGTAGTTTTTCCCTCCTTTTGTAATTATATCTTCTCTGCGCTGAGTGGAAATGCTGTGTGTGTGTGTGTGTGTGTGTGTGTGTGTGTGTCTGTGCCCCTGTGTTAGGTAGAGTTATCTGTGCACCGTCAGTATCTGTATTATGTAAAGAATAGACCCATGTTCCATTCCTACCCCTCTGAAACAGTGCATTTTCATGTTAAATGTACATCAAAATAAAAGACTCGAGGCCAATAAAATCAAGCGACTTGGCACTCTTCGATGAACCCAGCTCCGACGCTACAATACATTATACCTGAGTTTATTCTGCTAAGTGGAGAGATATGTTACTGTCTATAGCTCCTCACCTCAAAACAAACATTCTCTAGAGGGCGCTGCTGTCATATCCGAACATCTCCGTGTGGTGGTAGAGTCGTGGTAAGCACGGATCAAACCACCTAGGAAAGGGTAGGGGTGTCTTAATCATTGAGAACTTTAAAAGGCATTAATTTCGTGTCAAAAGCAAACGATTTTTGATAGCTTTTGACATGAAATGAATGCCTTTTAAAGTTATCAACTTGTTAAATCACTGTGGAATACTAGACAACTGCCCAGGCCATGACACAGATGAAGAAAATCAGCTACTTGGTACTTCGTAAAAATGGAGGCTTAACACCAACGACTGAGTTTGTGTCCGGGATTCATAATGTTGTTCCCTCAAGCCTTACGCCTCAGCCGTTTGTTTACCCAGGCAAGGTGCAATTCATGGGGCACGCGGATACGCATGAATTCAGGTAAATCCACAAAGAGACTCATTTGAATCCATTGTAACGTCTTCAATATGTTGTGACCGACAGCAAACTTTGAGACTGGTAACGATTCGTTACAGAGGTCTTGTCTCGACCAAGTCTATATCTGTCAACCCGCCAGAAATATGTAATGCATTATCTAATTCCAAATAAAACATTAACACAAAGCCACCTGCTATTTAAAACGTAAGTATGACACGGAAGACTCAAGGCACAAAGTATGCCACCGATCAAGAACTTAACACCAGCTGCTCTCCGGAACATCATTCGCGAGCATGCACATGTACTTGAAAACACTTCTGGCATTGCGGCAGGTAAATATTTGCTGCCGACTCACCGGAACCTCTCTGAAGTTGTCTTTGTGATGGAAGAGATACTAATATGAAAATTAGACATTCACTTTTGAGAAAATGAAAAGAGAGTCCCTAACTTTATGTTATTCCAAAACATTAACGAGACATAGGCCTATGTATTTTAACTAATTGGCAAGTTTACTGAACTCCGTAGCCTACCTGTGCATAGCCGCATGATGAGTTGAGATTGGATGGTCTCTGGTGGTTGTTGGTTGGACCTACTGGGGAAGTATGGAGACCTCTGCAGCTGAGTCGGAGAGATTTTCTGTGTCAACTTGCCATGCCAGATGAAAATTATTTTAAATTGTTGTAAAAGTATTGAAAGAGGCCCAAACCATGGGCTGAAACTGTGACTGTCAGGTGTTTGTCTTTATGGTGTGTTTCTTTCCAGACCTGCTTCTGGTTTTTCTCATTCCCTTCCTCTTTCTTCATCTTGCCATTACATTATTATATGTTATGCTTTTGTAACTTTTGTAATGTATTTGTTATAGTAATATTTTTTACTTCAACCCCAACACCTTAAAGGCATGGACACATAGATGCGGTGTCACGACATATTTTGTTTCTGAATTTCCCCAATATCAATCCAATTCCCTGAAATAGCACACAATTAAAATACCATTATTGTTTGAATTCCCCTCAGGGTTCCTGCAGGCCAATGTCGTCATCCTGCACAAGGACCTGGCTGATGACTTTGAGGCGTTCTGTCACGCCAATGGCAGCCCCCTGCCTCTGCTGTACCGGAGCCAGGCAGGAGAGTGGGGATGCCCTCCCTTGGCTGCCAATGCAGACATCAGGTACTGGTCAGAAACTACTGATGATAAGATTAGATTAAATAAGATTCAACTTTATTGTCATTGCACAGAGTACAAGTACTGAGACAACGAAATGCAGTCTAGCATCCAACCAGAAGTGCAAAGTAGCAGTGAAAGTGATGCAACGGATGATGCTTTATCCACAAGCGTAATTTGTTTTCATATGCCTACAACCAAGCTGTTAGATTTGGTCTGCACTACCCCTGTTACACCCGCTACATTTTGTCTAAGTGCTCTGACTGCCATACCAACAAGTCTGGCTAGCCATGATTTTTGTCCTGGAGACCCAGGTTCGATGCCAGGTGGGATGACTGCCCTCTGTCTCTTTGCTACAGAAAGACATTAGAAGAGAGTAACGAGTGCAGAATTCAAGCAGTCGAGCAGCAGCTCATACTTTAAACAGTTTTGTCCTGCTGTCTTCTCCCCACCACACAGAACGGACTGTCCCCAGTATTGTGTGTTTGAGAACGGTGTGATGACCAACAAAGTGGTGGACCTGCTGGCGTACGCCACCCAGCTGCAGGACATGGTGAGCTTCTACCTGGGCTGCAGCTTCAGCTTCGAGAGGGCCCTGGCGGAGGCTGGAGTGCCTGTGCGCAACGTGGAACAAGGCAGAAACGTCAGCATGTTCAGGGTGAGTGCCCCAGGCCATCTCTCATGTGATCACGGATAAAGCACACTTGCCAAGAGCTGTGATCCACTAGTCATTAGAATGTGATAGACACAGGCAGAGTGCTGTGATCCACTAGTCATTAGAATGTGATAGACACAGGCAGAGTGCTGTGATCCACTAGTCATTAGAATGGGATAGACACAGGCAGAGGGCTGTGATCCACTAGTCATTAGAATGTGATAGACACAGGCAGAGGGCTGTGATCCACTAGTCATTAGAATGTGATAGACACAGGCAGAGAGCTGTGATCCACTAGTCATTAGAATGGGATAGACACAGGCAGAGGGCTGTGATCCACTAGTCATTAGAATGTGATAGACACAGGCAGAGGGCTGTGATCCACTAGTCATTAGAATGTGATAGACACAGGCAGAGGGCTAGAACTGCTCTACTGTTTACTACTACTATCCCATAAAGTGACTTTATGGAAAGGGCAGGGACCAATCTTCAAGTCAAATAAAGATTGTAATCTGTAATCCGATATAGTCCAGTGAAGGGTGCTGCCATATATGCATCCATTGTCACAACTAACAGTGAGGACACTGAGAACTCATCAAAAAAAAGTGTGCAGGTATTTTATATTTGTTTTTATCCAGGAACGGCAGCAATGGGTTTGCTAAGTACACACCTAAAATATAATCCCCCAAGCATTATCTGCTAATTAAATCAGCTATGTCTCAGGCAGGTTAAGCCTATCTACACCAGCAGGTGGGAATGCTTTAAACGAGGCACGTTGGCAAAAACAGACAAGAGAACGAGAACAAAGTCCCTCGCACGGTGAATATTTAAGCCCATTGTGTGTAGTAGTCTATAGGGAGTACATGTGTTTATGTCACGTCTTATGTGAATACAGCAGTAAAAGTGCTGCCTTCTTTGAACCTGAGCTGCTACATGTCCTCAAAGATGTCTGTACATATCCTACACATCCTAGACAAGACCAAGGCAGCGCAGGGTGTTGATGTCAAACCTTTCTGAAATCTAGATCTAACATGTTCACATCAATCGACTACCTACCCAACCCTCCGTGAGTGAGCTTACTGAAGGTGCTGTTTTTGTTGTTTTTCGACAGACTGCGCGAACCTGTAAGAGAGTCGGTCGCTTTGAGTGCCCTCTTGTGGTGACAATGAGACCTGTGCCTCTGGACAAGCTGGACCTTGTGGCTCAGTGTACCCACCTGATCCCGCAGGCTCACGGAGGCCCAGTCCACATTGGAGATCCAGGTATCCCACAGACCCATTCACACAGGCTGCACACTGTGTTTAAAATTAGAAGTTATTATCTCGTGAGCGTGAGGTTCTTACCCTGTCCAATACCATTGAGTATCTTTCTAAAGACTGAAATGTTGGTAACACGGACATCTGTGTTTATGTAAGGTTAAAGTATCCCTGCATCGAATTAGATATTTTTGCCCAGAAGCAGTTTACCATGTACTCCCTCAAGGAATTCCTCTCCACCATCCTATAGGAGTCAACCTTATTGTGCGCTATCGTGTTTAATTTGTCAGACAAATTTGTTAAAGACAATTTATTGTTGCCTGCTGTCTTTCCCCTATATTTGCCAACCTCTTAAACCACCCCATCCCCACCTACCCACAGCAATCCTTGGTATCCAGGATGTGTCCCGTCCAGAGTATGGGGAGCCGGTGGAGTCCTGCCCAGGAGACGTGCCTGTGTTCTGGGCCTGTGGCGTGACTGGCGTGGAGGCGGTTCAGAGCAGCAGTGAGTGTGCTTCAGAAACACACTCACAGCCCCAGATGGTCAAACAAACATAGCGCATGTAATTAAGCGATCTCTAAATTGAGTGTGTGTTGCCGTGACCAAAAATGTAAACCACTGACAGAATCTGTTTCCTCTCAAACCGGGCAGTGGATAGCCCGATAGCCAACACACTCTTGTTCATTTTCACTGCCTCCAGGATTTTTATAACAGTGTGCTACCTGCTAACTGCTAACTGACTAATAGTTTAAAGTCCCGGCTGTAGTGCAGGCCAAGAAGCAGTAGCATTTAAAACTATTGAAGAAAAACAACAATGTCTATTCATGACATTCATGTTACATATCTCCTACAGTCTTTGTTTTAGTTGATGCAAAAGGTTAATAACTACACAGTTGTACACAAGCTGAAGGTTAATAACTACACAAACTGAATGTTAATAACTAAACAGTAGTACACAAGCTGAAGGTTAATAACTACAGAGTACACAAGCTGAAGGTTCATAACTACACACAGTCCACAAGCTGAAGGTTGGTATAACTACACAGTAGTACACAAGCTGAAGGTAAATAACTACACAAACTGAATGTTAATAACTAAACAGTAGTACACAAGCTGAAGGTTAATAACTACAGAGTACACAAGCTGAAGGTTGGTATAACTACACAGTAGTACAAGCTGAAGGTTCATAACTACGTACACAGTCCATAAGCTGAAGGTTAATAACTACACAGTCCATAAGCTGAAGGTTAATAACTACACAGTCCATAAGCTGAGCTGTACGATGCTGCCGCTGGAATGGAATGTAGAGGGCCTAAGGCACTGGGCTCTGTAAGGCGCCTTGAGACAATTGTATTGCTTCGGGGCTATATAAATAATATATTTGAATTGAATTGAATTGAATTGAATTGAATTGAATTGAATTGAATTGAATTGAATGGAATTGAATGGAATCTATTTTTATTGAATATTTGGTTTTCTGTGTTTCAGAGCCTGCCCTGGCCTTCACCCATTCCCCGGGCTGTATGTTTGTGACGGATAAAGAGGACATGGCCACGTCCCCGCTCACGGTCAAACCCTCCGAATGCCCCGTGACATTTCACATCTCCCAGAATCCCTTGCACTTTAGCATGGCCTCCAAGGCCACTGTGCAGCAAATTCGACAGCTGGAGGAGATAGCTGTCGAAGACCCTGGTGAGCATGCAGTCTGACTGGAAATGAGTTGACCTTGTGCTGTTCTTCTTACGAAAGCTTTCTCTAACAGTAGAACACACTTTGCTGGGAAGTAAAGGACACTGACCGGTGTCTGCTTTGTTTCAGCTCCACACACTCTTATTCCCACCTTTGGCCCCCTCTGACAAAGCAATTCAACTCAGCTGTTAATGGAAAACTTCAAAAGAGCTTGTTTTGATTGCCCCAAACACATCCGTGTACTCTGAAGTGTCCAAAATGAAGGCTACGGTTAAATATCTCACGTTGGCATTTATAACACTGTCAAACAAAGTCAAGAGCATGCTGTAAATACTCTGGGTTTTGTAAAATACTGTTAAGACAGTTTATGTTTTTTTTTCATCTGACAACAGAACGTATTACATGTCTTCTCTTTCTGAACACATGAAGCCATTGTCAATCCAGTGCCAATATACTGAGCAGTCGCCCAAGGCACAGCATAACCTGCCCTCTGTTTCAGGAGCTTTTTGCTCAGGCATAGTCTTCTTTGGGCTGCAACACCGATAATAATGATAATAGATCGTCTTAGACCAGCTCTCTATCTCAAAAGACTGTACTCCCTTGTGTGTGTGTGTGTGTGTGTGTGTGTGTGTGTGTGTGTGTGTGTGTGTGTGTGTGTGTGTGTGTGTGTGTGTGTGTGTGTGTGTGTGTGTGTGTGTGTGTGTGTGTGCAGGCCAGAGGGGGATACGAGCGCTGTTCGTTAAGGACGAGCTCATCAGGTCCTGCCTCTCTCTCTCCCACGCGTCCTCCGTGCTCATCACCACCGGCTTCCCCACCCACTTCATGCACGACCCCCCCGAGGAGACGGACGGCCCGCCGGGCGCCATCGCCATGGCAGCCATGCTGCAGGCCCTGGGCAAGCAGGTTGTCGTGGTGACGGACCAGCGGGCGCTGGAGATGCACCGCAGGATAGTGCAGGACGCCGTGGAGAAAGGTAGGGAGTCTCACACTGACAATTTGTTAACATACACAGACAAACCGTAGGGCACTGTGGCGCAAGCCGATAAGCCCCCCCATTTACGGGCTTCATTGCCCGCGGGGACACAGGTTCGATTCCGCCCTGCTGTCGTTCTCCCGATCCTCTCCCCACGCCTACTCCGCCTCGCTTCCTGTCCACAACTGTGCACTGTCCTGTCCAAATAAAGGCATAAAAGCCTCAAATAAATCAATTTTTTTTTTTTTTTAAAACATACACAGACAAACAAGACAACACACAGACAAACATCCTGCCGCTAAATTTCCCTTGACAAAGAACGAATCCTGACAACTGAATTATATCCGTTGACACATTTCCTTAGGTTGACGGAGTAAAGTATTATTGTGCCACAATAAAACTGACTGAAGTCAGCCTTGTTTGTTTGTTCGTTTGTTTGTTTTTGTTTATAGTCAGGGTGTATTGAATGTGTTATGTGAGGTGTCGCAGTACGTGAACCTACGCAGACTACATGTGAATATTCTGAGACGTGTACAGAGCATGAGTATTGTGTGAGCTATACTGAAGCTGGCTCGAGCAATGGTTCAGTTATTCACATGGTGAACGGTGACATGATTCATTCTGTGTTTTATAACTGTTCAACGCTGAGGATGTATGATTAAACCTCCCTAAAGTACAACTAGGGGATTCACAAAAGCAGTTCATAGATCACAGGCAGTCGTGGTCAGTCTTCATTGCATGACAATGTACCAACATGCAACTGCATCCTGTCTAAATAACTGCTAATACTGTTATCTGCTCATAGCAGAGACAATAAACTGATCCTTTCCTTTCAGGGTGACCCTTTTGTAAAAAAATGTTGTGTGTGTCTTTCAGATAGGCTGAATCGGTAAATATGCCAGGAGTGTTAGTGGGTTTTCTGGCACTTTGCTCTTGTAAAAAGTTAGACTTCAGTCTTAGTT
>NC_137911.1:25596626-25624126 GCF_963457725.1 Sprattus sprattus | reverse complement strand
ATCTGGTGGGACAGTAGTGATGTTTGTAGGTGAAGGTGAGTCAGCCTTGGGTGCTCTGAGAGTGAGAGAGACGACAGAAAGCAGACAGACAGCTTGTCTTTAAGATGACCAGACATGGCAGCCCCGTCACAGTAATATGGTGTGGGAGAGTAAGCCTCATTAGATTTATCGAAGCATGTGATATTATTTATTACAGTACATTTTAATACAGTTAACCTAAAGTGGGACCATATTTTGTATTTATTGTATTGGTCTGTCCACAACAAATTAGGTCAGTGCTGATTTACCTTTGCTGGAATATAGCCATATGCAGCCATGCTGCTCTGCTGCACAGTTCTGTGATTAGCGAATTAGCTCATCTGTCTGTGTAATGGGAATGGGAAGTGAAATGGGAATGGGAAGTGTAATGGGAATCTGTGTGAATAGTTCTGAATGCTGGAGGGCTTGGAGGGTTGAAGCCCTCCGTGTTAGTACGCATTCAACCCAAAGACAAATACATGTCACACACACACACACCTCTAAACTGTGGCTCTTCCGGAGAGTAAACGCTAAGTTTGCGGTGGGAGCCGTATTTTCGGTGGCGTGGTCAGATTTGGTGCTGTCAAACTGTCATCATAAGCCAAGCGGAGCCATGCAGATACCACAAACCCTGTGTGTGGGGGGGACATATAAAAACACACACAGATGAAATGAATCCCCAGATGGGATGTAATCCGCCCTCGGCGGTCAGGAGCGTTCCCAGGGGTCCCGTGCGGCGAGTGGGCTGCACGGAAGGAGCGCCGTAATCGGGATACGCGGGGAAGGAGCCGCGGAAGCCTAGCATCAACAAACCAGCGCAGGCCATTTCTGTGTCCGCAGTTTAGTTCCAGAAACCACTTCACAGTTCCCGAAAGGCCAGCCATGTAATCAGGGTTGCCACTCATGGCGGCTAGTGCCGGGGTCACCTCAGCACAGTAGATTAAACGAAGAAGAATAGACAGCTGGGAAAAACGGCTTAGATGTATAGGATAATTGCTATTGTAAGTTGACTCGTCGTTGCCAAACCAAAAATGGATCCAATGTCAAACAATCTAGTGTTTTGTGAGTATATTTTGCCTTTACGGTCATGCTGTATGTATGTTTTAGGAAACAAGCTGAAAGCTCTCGGTTAAATGGTCAGTGGTCCATTTACAGATTTAGGGTACTCAAGGGGTATAGTTAAAAAGATCAGGAGATTGGATTCCCAACAGAAGTTCTTTAAACATGGCCGCCACCATAATTTCCAATGTTTGTAGGTAGGAAGCTGGTCTGGTTTATGGGGGATCTGGAGGGACATTAGTGATGTTTGTAGGTAGGAAGCTGGTCTGGGCTATGGGTATGTGGTGGGACAGTAGTAATGCATGCTGGTTAGCCATGAAACCTGACCAACACAAAATGTAAACAACATACACATGTGTGCACTGTATAGCTTCCTGTTTCCTCATCAGCTGTTAAAGGCATTATTAATCTGTGTCTGTGTGTGTGTGTGTGTGTGTGCGTGTGTGCGTGTGTGCGTGTGTGCAGGAGGAAGAGTGTCTGTCCATCCTTGTGAAGTACGGTGTGCGCAGCGGGAAGACGGGGAACCTGGGCATGGAGGTGGATGGCTTGACCTTTCACCCCACACACTCAGACATCATCAGACGCCTGGGAGAGGTCACTCGGCTTGCCACTTCCTCTTCCTAGTGACGCCACCGTTTGTGTAGCAATGTAGAGTGTAGCAATGCTAAAGTCATGGGGTCAGTTCCCACCATCCTTACCGATCCTGTAAGAGACATTATTTCCTCAAAAAATAGCCAGCCCTGTCAATCATTTCAGTGTCTGGTGCATACTCTCAATATTTGGCAGGCAGGGATGGCCCGCCCTTTAGAAGCATTGCAATCGGTCAAAATGCTGGGCAGTGTTGACATTTCAGTTGTTGATTATGGCGCTAAGGAGCGACCAAGAGACAATTTTATTTTAACAGGACATCTATTTTCATTACAAAAGAGAGTTGCCTTCAGATCAGGGAATTGAATGGCACACAGCCTGTGGTTTCAGAGTTCTCCAAAACATTGATGCCTACAGTTCCATCACAGTCATATAAAACCTAAAATCTTAAAATATAAAGTATTGAGGTTAAGATTCTCATGCAACCAAGAGCTTGTACATGCCAATATACTCGCATGACACATCTGTCCTTTCGCAATTGTTGCACTTCGCAACTGTAGCTGCTTTCATGCGTGTGTCTTTGGGATGACTGGACACATTTTAGAAGTGATGAAAGACCGATTAAAAGTGAGAACTGCATTTCCATAGTGATGTAACACAGGTCGCGTGTAAGTTACACACAGCGCAGGCAATATTGCGTAATAAAAGCGATTCTTCAGTGTGACTGCCATGGATAATGGCTGACTTATTGTGCCTTTTGCAGTGCCTGTCCTGTCTGTTGTTTAGGCTCTGGGCTCTGTTAAGCGCCTAGAGGCAATTGTATTGTTATGGCGCTATACAAATAAAATTTAATTGAATTAAATTGTTGTTTTTGAACAATACATTACAGCTTTCAAGGTGCAGTATGAAGGATTAAGGGTGATCTATTAGCAGAAAGGGAATATAATATTCACAATTATGTTTTCATCAGTGTATATTCACCTGTAACTACGAATTAATGTGTTTTCATTAGCTTAGAATGACCTTACCTGCATAGGGAGCAGGGTATAGTAAAAGGATAGTAAAAATAAGGGATGAGCCCACCTTACCTGCATGGGGAGCAGGTTATAGTAAAAGGATAGTCAAAAGAAGGGATGAGCCCAGCTTACCTGCATAGGGAGCAGGGTATAGTAAAAGGATAGTAAAAAGAAGGGATGAGCCCACCTTACCTGCATAGGGAGCAGGGTATAGTAAAAGGATAGTAAAAAGAAGGGATGAGCCCACCTTACCTGCATAGGGAGCAGGGTATAGTAAAAGGATAGTAAAAAGAAGGGATGAGCCCACCTTACCTACATAGAGAGCAGGGTATAGTAAAAGGATAGTAAAAAGAAGGGATGAGCCCACCTTACCTGCATAGGGAGCAGGGTATAGTAAAAGGATAGTAAAAAGAAGGGATGAGCCCACCTTACCTACATAGAGAGCAGGGTATAGTAAAAGGATAGTAAATAGAAGGGATGAAGTCGCTGCACAGGGTTTGAATGGAGAGGAGTGAAACTGGATTAGAGACTACTTCCTGTTGTTGTTCCTGTCTACTGTGCAGCATAAGGCCCAGTAAAACAACAGAAAACACACCATGAGAAACAAGGCACTCTTATTCTTATGAATCACTTTCTGACTTTGACATGTTTTTCTCCCCCCCTACCCCCTACTCTAACTCGCAAAGTTGGAGAAAAACATGTGTAACACAGCCATAAAGTGAGTCACAAGGTCATGGAGCCGGTCATTCAGTGTTGTGTTTCTGGAGAAAATAACAGTGGTCATCCACAGAATGCCTCAAAAGTAAACTTAGTTGATGTAAAAAAAATTATAATAATAATAATATATATATTTTTTAATTAATGGAGGTCAGTTGAAGGCTAATGCTAGGTGGGCTTCTCATGAATGAAGGCCAATGGAAGGCTAATGCTAGGTGGGCTTCTCATGAATGAAGGTCAATGGAAGGCTAATGCTAGGTGGGCTTCTCATGAATGAAGGTCAATGGAAGGCTAATGCTAGGTGGGCGTCTCGTGCGGAGAGGCTCTCCCATGACTGGTATGCATTTAGAATGCTCGATTATCCCCTTGGAAACGGGTCTTCTCCACAGAGTCTACCATGTTGTGCCACCGTGTTTTTGCAGCAGTCCAGAACGGACAAACCAAAACACTGCTACTATAGGGGGCCTTTGGCGTGTTTTATGGCCCCCCACGACCACCACAGCTTCTCCTACATTCTTGGAAAGGGAAAGGTATTCAGTTAGTTTCAATCTTTCTATCATACATACCTCACCTTTCAAAATATGTCTAATACACCTACTCCGAGCCCAAGGGGATGCACTACATTTTAGAGCCAGGTGTTGAAGATTTTAATTTCATACAAGAAAATAAAAAAACGTGTGCCAAGGGTTATTATTATGTTATTATTCTTTTGCTCTCAGTGTCTGAGCTGTCTCATCTAATCATTTTTTCACACTCACCACTGCCAGGTCAGGTCAGACCGTAGTTGCCAGTTTAGTTTTTAGGCAGATTTAATCAGTGATAAACATTTATGTTCCACTGACGAATAAAACCAGTAATATAAACACAGTCTGACAGGAAGGGAAGGGGGATTGAGAAAGGCAGGGATGGACGTGGTTTGCTGTACCTGTCAGCACACACTCTGTTTTTGAAGCATTTCATTTCACATCCAAGTGTGCAGGTGACACGTTTCTGTGCTGTCCCAAATCTCGAAGACTAACCAACACACACACACACACACACACAGACAAACTCTTGAGCCGTAAGAGATTGTATCTTTGCATGTGAGAAAAGTAGTTTTGAATAAACACAATATCATCGCTTATAATCCATGAAGTTTGCTTTTTCTTTGTCCCCCTGTTTGTATTTTAAATGTCTCTCGTCAGGTCACCAAAGCACACCATTTCAAATTTGAACTTGACACTTGAAGACACATTAATGTCCCATTACATCTCTTATCAAATGCAATATCAGAACAAAGTTACATCACACGCTCAGCACATCCGGCTGTTTTTCTTTCATAGAAATGGGTTGCTACGCTCTTGACCTCCTCTAATGAAGCCTCCCTCGGCCCCCTCAGAGGTCGACCAAACTAAACATCACACAGGTCCGTGGAGAGCTCTTTTAGTTTCAAGTAAAATAAATCGTCTTCTTTTCATTAGCCTGCTTCTACACCTGAAAACATTTGGGGCTTCCATACAGACAGCATGGATATGGCGTTTAGTCGATAAAATAAACACTTTCCATACTCGTGGTCTCAACCATGAAAACAGGAAGGAGGGTTGCACTTCTGAGTAAAAAGCCCACATCCCCCTACCCAGGATGTGGGCTGAACACTGTCGTGTTACAAGACGGGTATAGGTGGTTAGGTTACCATCAGTAAGTTATGAAATAAAATGTAATAGACAAGTTATAAAGAACACACATCAGAACTGCATAACCCCTCCCCAGGATATGGGCCAAGTTTCTGTGACTACTAGGTGCTTAGGACCACTGTAGGGTTACACTAGTGGTGCAGGTGGTTAGGTTACCATCAGTAAGTTATACAATAAAATGTTATAGACAATAATAAGTTATATAATGTTAAAAGAATGTTAATAATAATAATGTTATAATAGGTTATAAAGCTATATTATATATGCTACTCAATAATCAGGCTGATGCTGTAATTCAGTCGTGATGATGAAAAGCAGTTGTACTCATATATATTATACACGTCATTCTTAAAAAGCCACACCTTGTATGGCCAGCTGTACACACACACACACACATCAGAGCTGCACTCAGAATGAGTGTGTATGACCTCAACATAGGGTAAGACGTGACCCAAGGAAAAAAAAATTAAGGGACAAATGGTAGAGATCAGTGTAATATCTTTTCCACAGACACTTCAGACAAGGCTTTGAGTCTCATGTTAGTTAGCTGGCCTCCATTTTCCGATGTGTGATACGAGTCTTGTTTATGCAAGTGTCAGGGGAGGACAAAACATGCATCATTGCGGGTTACTCCCTGTGGAGGAGCACCAGAAGAAAGCATTAATTTTGTAAGAATGTAAGAATACTACTGATTTATTAGTGTGCTTGCCCGAAGGGAAGCACACTATTGTTCTTCGTTTTTTACTACTTTTTTTATTCTAGTAGTTTTTCTTGCAGCTAACTACTCCTCGCCCGATTGAGATAGAGACGCCGTTCAAACACCAAAACGTCCGGCCCGATCCGGTGCAAGCTGCTATGACTTTTCGTGGCGGTACTCCTTGCCACTCCTTTTTTATTCCTCTTTTTCCATCACCTTTTTTCTCCATAGACTTGCATGGCAGAACTTTGAGGCATTATGACATCATAATAGGCTCATTAAACTGGCTTGCACCTGTGATTCACTGACAACTCTCACTGACACCTGCACACGGTTCCTCTTCTCTCTCTGTCCCTCTCCATTCAACTGTATAACTAGGAATATTAAGAGACACCTTTCATACCAGGGCTCTACTCACTCATGCATACTCACTCATGTTTACTCACTCGTGCATACTCACTCATGCATACTCACTCGTGCATACTTACTCATGCATACTCACTCATGTTTACTCACTCATGTTTACTCACTCATGCGTACTCACTCATGTTTACTCACTCATGCATACTCACTCATGCATACTCACTCATGTTTACTCACTCGTGCATACTCACTCATGCTTACTCACTCATGCATACTCACTCGTGCATACTCACTCATGTTTACTCACTCATGCATACTCATTTGTGCATACTCATTTCAACAGAGCAAGCACACTCTCGCAGTTCGTTCACGAAACGCATTCTAGTTCTCCCTACTGCTTTTTCTGGGACTATTTTGAAACTGGGGTGTGAGGTCAGTGATGCATCATCAGTTTCAGCATGAGACGTGTGTGAACGCCATCTCAGTCAACACATCCAACTACAGGAAATGTCGCAGTGAAACATTAACATGTTTAGTTAATAGTATACTGCATCCTTAGCCAAACACCAGAAGCACCTGGTTGAGTCACTACTGTTCAACCTTGTCATTAAAGTTCAGCATAGATATTGGTCTGATTAGCAGAAACCGGCATGTTGTCCCACCCTGACACGAGGGATACCGAATAAGTAAAATTGCATGGATGTGTGCTCAAAGGTGCAGAAAATGAACTTCCATTTCAGAAATTAGTAAAAGTTAACCCTTTCCTTGTATTTTCATGAGTATATTTACTCATTAATCCACACGATTTACATATTCATTGGACAGTGAAACCTGGGTATCAAAGTTGGTGTGAAAGACGCAGATCAAGCAACGCTTTCTCAGATCCTCTCACTCTAGCATACTGGTGTGATGCAATCTGCTTTCATGTCTCCTCTCTGGGGCCTTGAAACATACTGTGTGAGATGCATCACTGCCTTTACTCCTGCAACCACACAGCGCCACTTTTTTAATAAGCTCACTTCCCTCCATAAAGACTTGTACGTCTGCATACTTTATTTCCTTGAGATGACCTTACAACGTTCAGAGGACTTCAAGGGGAAGCACAGCATCTTGTGAGTCATAACTCCATGTGAACTCCTCTGATGACGCATGCTAACACCTACATGCTAGTATCTAGCTTGACAGTCATCCAGTCAGTGGACAGTTGGTGTTTTTACCCATGGGGATACAGGTAACATTCTTCACATTCCCATCTCGTCTTCCTCCAAATTCCTCCTCCTGCTTTACGAACACTTCACGGTACTCCTTTTGAACATGGCCTTCCGAAAACTTCCAGGAAATTCCTGACTCTCCCATCTCCCCTTTTATTTTTCCCCCCAGATTTTCCCAGGCTAAGTAAATTGCAACGGGAAGTCTTCAAGGTTACAATACCCATCTGGGGATCTCTGAGTCTGAACCTGATCTACAACCCTTCACGCCAAACCTAGCTTATTTATTGGAATTTGTTCCCCTTCACCCCAGTCTCCCCCCTTTCAAAGCAGGCAATTTTCAGAGAGGGATTCTTCAAAATTACTGGAAGCACATCTCTAGGGTTGTGCTCTCCACAACCCCTAAAAAATGTCAGTTTCTTATGGAGCCTGGGGACTTAGTAATGTTCCAAAACAGTAAGAGGACAGAATGGACACTGAAATACTGCCAGTCATCGGATCACAGGACACTTAGATAGCATGTTGGGCCTAGTCTCACGGAGACAAATGGATATCACAATGTACGCTAGGAGACAAGCATGGGTGAATTTGAGCTAAATGGAGTTGAGAGCAGTAGTGTGTATTGTCCTTTTGAAACATCTAAACCAAAGATTCTAGAGTGCTTCGCGCTTCCCTGAGTGATACAGTCATCAAGATGAAGGCAGGTTCAAGGACACTGTCCTGCTCTTCAATTCAATGCTAAAATTGAAAGGAGTTGTCTCCAAACTGTGTGCTTTCATGTCACCGCGCCAAAGACTGACCCCCGCGAGACTACGCTGAAACAGGTTAGGTGGTGGCTATGCCCCCCTAAGATCCCTCAGAGTGCAAAGACACACACATTAAGTTCAGTTTCAAATAGATCTTTAACATAGCTTTAACATGGACAAAGTCAAGTTTTATATGTGTTAAACAAATACATACATAATCTGTAACAGACACAAAAAACATTTCCTGGGCCATCCCACTGGGGATGAGCTGAACATGTTTGTCTCCTTATACATCCTGACTGGTTTTCATTGGCTGTAACAACGTGACCATGGCAGCACCAGTTCTGCTGTCACTGGCAGTAGCCACCTCATTGGATTGTGTGGCAGTGGCCGCCAGGCGACCAGTGATGGCCATGCCCTTGTCTTTGGGGCGTCTGCGACAGCACGCGGCCTTGGCACACACCTGCTGTGCCTCCTGGATGCCGCGCTGGGCGCTCTCGCTCACAAAGCAGTACAGCGCCGGGTCGGCCACGCAGTTGAAGCTGGTGAGCAGGAGCGAGAAGTGGTAGTAGTTGAAGACCTTCTCTATGAAGCCGCAGCTCCTCTCCAGCATGGTCCGCGCCAGGAGGAACACGTGGTACGGCGAGAAGCACACCAGGAAGATGAGGATGGTGCTGGTCACCAGGTGCTTGATGCGCGTCTTCTGCGCCGTCTGCGTGCCGGCGCTCTTGTTCACCGCGCGCAGGACGCGGAAATACGACACGGACAAGATGAAGAGCGGGAAAAGAAAGCCCACGTAGAAGCGGTAATAGTTCACCGGGTATTCCCAGGGCTTCATCGGGTAGTGCTCGAAGCACACCCTCTGGTTCATTCTGTCCACGCTTAGCACCCTGTGGCTGAAGAAGATGGTCCCCACCGCCAGCTCCTTGAGCCAGATGAAGGCGCTGACCAGAGTGGCTGCCTTCATGGTGCGGAAGGCGGTGAAGCGGAAAGGGTAAACCACGGCCAGGTAGCGGTCGATGGAGATGCAGCAGAGGAAACCGATGGAGATGTAGATGTTCTCGTAGAGCAGGACGCCACACAGCTGGCACAGCCACTCATGGTGGCGCCAGTCGTCCCCCAGGAAGATGTACTGCAGCCACATGGGCAGCGAGGCCAGGTAGAGCAGGTCGGAGACGGTGAGGTTCAGCAGGTAGACCCCCAGCTCGTTCCGCGCCCTGAGCTGCAGCCAGGCGTGGTAGAGGGAGAAGAGGTTGGCGGGGAGGCCCACAAACAGGATGAGAATGTACGCTCCGGCGAAGAGGTACTGGTGGATCTCATGATCGATGGTGCAGTTGATGAGCTCTGGGTTGATGGGCTCTGAATCGTTAGTGGACATGGCAACCTCATGGCCGTGGACACCGCTCAGAAAACCAGGGTGCCGGGAACGGAATCATTTGTCGAGGGATTGGTCACAGCAGCCATCCCATGGTGGTCTATAAATAAGAGAAGATACAATTTAAAGTAATTTCATATTGGATTGCTTAATCAAATACTTTTGTAAACGTTGTGGGTCAGGTCAGCTCAGGGCAATTTAGCGAGTTCAATTTAGTCTCTAAACTCTCTTTACACAGTTAAAAATACATAGCCGTCAGCTCACACACCCTGACCAGAAACAACTTAGTGTGCCTCTGTTCAGTTATAAGCACAGAGCACTAAGTGTGAAGTACGTTAAAAAATAAAGATACTGCAGGGTAACGTGACCAATAACATTTAATATTCTTCACGTAATTACCCCTTTATAGGTTCCTACAAACATGGAAGAATACAATGATGTGTGAATAACATTCTTTCGCAGAACAGAGAGCACTGAAAGGTACTTAGAAACAGAGGGCACTGAAAGGAACTAAGAAACAGAGGGCACTGAAAGGAACTAAGAAACAGAGGGCACTGAAAGGTTACAAGAAACAGGAATACAAAAAAGGGGAAGAAAATGCAAAACCATCACAATCCCCTGACTCTACAAGCATGACATCCCCATCCCCATCCCCATCTCCGACCTCTGCTTTCTCTGTGTTTACTCAGTGGGCACCAATTACTGAAACCCTCCTGAGCGCATTATGACTCGTTTCAGCAGGGGAGAACGAGGAAAGGACAGAGAGTGTATGTAAACTGGGAACGGGGGTGGGGGCAATGTTGTCCAGTGTCTGTCCCTGACTGACCTTGTCTGTCACCAGACGGGAACTGAGAGTAATGTCGGTTGAACCAGACTCAGCCATATATAGGACACGACTTCTGCCGTTTTTCATGTCTCTTTTAGTCTGGTAGTGAGTGTTTGCACAATACTAATTGTGGGGGCTTTAGTTTCTACTGATGGACTGTAGTCATTTAATGACACTTCTGTGGTCGAGGATATGGATAAGGTGTGAAGGTAGTTCACAAGATGTATTTTCCCACTCAGTGATAATTTCCACCATAACAAAAACCAAACATGAACAAGAGCTGAACAATATGACACAATAAAAGGAAACATCTTATTCTGGACATCTCAATCTCATGATCGTTCTGGGTATGCTCCACGTGTTTTTACCCCTGTTGAGGTACGAGTTGACCATAAATGCAATGCCTTGCCCATACTTTAAACTTGGCCCAGTCATGAACTTAGATTTCATGATCAGCTCTTGAAAGTGCCTGTAGCTAAAGCTGCAATTTACTACATTCCACCAGAGTTATGTGGCAGATTTGAGTTGTTGAGTGATCACTGTGTATCTGAGTGATGTCTTTAGTTCACTGGAGTGGCCGGCTAAGGCATGACTAGATGATTAGAGGGGGGGGTGGGGGGGGGGGGGGGGGGCGACCTTGCAGCCTGCATGGATCTCTGGGAAATGTGCCATGATTCATCATTAGTACTATGAGACAGCACAGAGACAGGCTGGTTCATCTGAGCAGCACCATTTAATCAAAGTGCCTGGAGGAGTATAAAGTATGCACTCACACAGGCTGTTCAGCACACGCCCACACATGCTTCTTAGTCTCGTCCTCCCTTAAATCACTTCTTCACCTGGAAACCTCCGCATGGCCACAACCGATATGAATCAGTTCCTGCGGAATTTGTGGAACTGTTCCTGTGACGGCTTGGTCTTATATTAAAGACCATCAAGTCTGGATGACAACTATGTTGATGAGGTAATGCGAAAAAAGGTAATGAGGTTATTCGAAACATTTCCTTTTTTTCTGAAAAGAAAATCCACAGAGTGGATTTCACGTTTATAAGTGCAAATCTATCGTGTCATCCCATGTCATGGAAACTTCTGTGTTTTTGTTTTTAGCGGGCGTTACAAAAGCCCTCACATAGCCTGCATCTGAGCAAGAACATCTTGGCCGTCAAGATAAAAATCATAATCCACATCCTCGGTCGCGCTTTAACCAGTCACAAAGCTCGTCACATAAACATCTGTCAACAACCGAGGCTATTTTAATCATATGAAACGTCGCCCAAACGGCCAGCGTCCAGTCTGAAACACCTGCTGGTGATAAAATAAGCGATGGATGATGGATGGCTATAATAGTGTCTGGGGTTTTCTACGAAAGGCCATAGACTCCCGCAGGACCAACATAGCCTAATCAACACAGCAGGAGATGAGAAATCGTGATATGAGAGTGCCAATGACAAACAACCTCTCTGGTTTGGCCATAAATGTAATATCGAGTAGCGGCTGAGAGCAATATTCAGTGAAATATCTCCTCAATTTGCCCACCCTTAAAGTTGCACTTATGACTAATGGCAACTAATGATTCTCCTCTCCAACAGCATCAACAAAGCAAGAAAGCCATCATCAATATTTGTTTCAATCTCCGCAGGCGAGATAGTTTTCAGCAACACCATCCCCCTGTATCAAAACAGATATTTTCCTACTCGAGTCGCATTATTTTTTTAATCGTTGTACACCTTGTGACTGCTATACACACAGTATTACCTTAAAGCCAATATAATAAGTCATGCTATGGTGTCTGTGGCTTAGTAAAGATGATACTCTTGGCTATGGTAGATCAAGAAAGCATGATCTGGAGGTCGATCTGCATTTTTCCTATCAAAGTGAAGTCTTCATTATATGCTACGGTCTGAATAATTAGTCATACATAATGTAGTGGGATCAGCTTGGCAATATTTCAACCCATCAGTCAACACCTAATTAACTCAGCTTGTCTTGGTTAGTTCATAATAAAGGGCGGTGAGCCAAATTCACTTTGTTAGAAGACCAAGCTCGCGACCACTGGCGCGAAAGCAATAAGTGACATGGGCACACTAATGCGGTTCCTTCAGGGCATACCATGGTGGGAAAGCCATCATTAAGATACCACAGGCCGCCTTGCAGAGGAAGACAAATAGGCCAACATCACTATTACCCAATGTCTAATGGAACTTGCCATAAACTCAGGTGGGAATCTATGAATGTATATAGACTCAAGATAAAATGGATCTCACAAACGATTCATGGAAAGCATTGATGACATTAGATTTAATACGGGAAAAGGTAAAAATACGGAAATATGAAAAGGCAGAAAACCTGGTAACAATAGAACTTATAAAATGACATTCAGACATTCCACAGATGATTTGGTTTCCACGTCAGGGTCATGGAAAGGCGAGGAAACAACGAATGAACATCAGACCCCTCTTAGCAGTATTGACACAGGTCGAACACTATATGATGGACGCACGCACCCGAGGCTCGGGGTTACTTTGGCAGGAGCCGTTTATAATTAACTTCTAAATAATTCATTGCCAAACGATCTCGTAGGCTATGTGATGGATACTAACAGACAGCTTTGTTGTTGCAACAAAACCTGCCGTAACCTATTAGTTGCCACATATTAAGACGTCGTGATCATTTAAAGCAACAACCAGAACGCGAGTTAAGGACCATAGCATCCTACAGGTGCATTAAGCGAGTAGATGCATATACGGAATTCTGATAAAACGAGTATGAAAACTGACGAGACATGACATTCATGATGACACGAGAAAATGCAACCTAGATTACAGTGGTGGCATTCAAATGTGCCTACATATTCACAAGCAGAGCGACAGAAATACAAACACCCCATTGACCCAAACGGAAAGAACTTACGTTATCTTTTTTTTATCCCCCGTCGTTTAAGCCAGTCTTGGTGATTTGAAACCCAGCACAATCGCACCACTGCTGCCTGCAAAGTGGAGAACTAAAGCGCACTGAAGAGTATCCCACGCTACTGTTGAGGTCCTAACGCAGCACGGCCACCGATCATTCGAGCAATTGGAACGGGCGAACTGATGGGGAAAATACTTTCTACAGAAACCTTATACTTCCAATAGATCCGCCTTGCATTCAGAGTTGCGCACTGATGACCTCAGTTGCGCAGCCCACCTCTTCCTTCTTTCACCGTCTGCACGTGCGTGTTCGGTAAACCCGAATATTGCACGTGGACGCGCCACAAGTTATTTTCTAGAGCCACTTACAAAACACAAATATGAGAGTCAATTTAAAAAAATCTTTATTACAAAGTGTTGAACTTTTTTGGACATCAGCTTTCTTTTTTTTTTCTACATAACACCGACAGAAAACAAAATCACTTTCATTACTTAAAAAGACGTTTTCATTTAGAACGTGTTTAAAGGGCATGAACACAGGCACA
Source organism: Sprattus sprattus (assembly GCF_963457725.1). Lineage (NCBI taxonomy): Eukaryota > Metazoa > Chordata > Actinopteri > Clupeiformes > Clupeidae > Sprattus > Sprattus sprattus. The sequence goes on along the minus strand of NC_137911.1, from coordinate 25,610,386 downwards.
CGGAAGTGTAGGGGAGAGAGTCTGCAGTAGTGTTTAAAAACGCAACTCATGTAGGCGGCTCCAAGCCATACAGTAGCTCTGCACAGGTGAAAAAGTGGCCAGCACTCAGGCACATTCACTCTCTCGATCGCTCACTCCCTTACACTCGCTCTCTCTCACTCACTCACACACAGACACAGACACACACAGACACACACACACACACACACACACACACACACACACACACACACACACACCATCTGAGAGATGAAGGTACACCAGAAGATGTGATGCACTCCTTGGTGCAATCTAAACCATTAAGCAATTCTCATACACTTCAATGTACTAGCTCACTAGCGAGGTCATACATGTGTCTCCCCTGACAAGCCGCCTCCCTCCCTCCACCACCTCCCATGAAGCTGGGGAACCAAAGAGGAATATTGGGTGATGTGCCACCAGTGACCAACTCCATTCTTGCATTCAGGTAATGCGATCAATAATGTAGCAGTTCATAGTCAGGGCTGGTATCAGTTAAAAACGGGCATTAAAAGACCTGGGTGCTCAAGTAGATAGCAGTGAATGTGTGTGTGTGTGTGTGTGTGTGTCTGTGGCTGATCTCACTGCGAGTCCATGGGCACTGTGCTGGTTATGCACTCCACATACCAGTCTCGTGTGAAGGTGTGCTCTCCACAATTCACCTGTTCAAATGCACTCCTGCCTTATACAGCTACATAACAGTGGGGTTAAACAAAACAAAACAAAACAAAAAACAAAACAAAACAACAACAACAAACACTCTCACACAAGAAACACACACTCACACTTCAAATCGTTTTTGGGCAAAGTGAGACAGTAATAAATAAAAGCTAGTCTTACTGCTTTATCAGAAATGCATTGCAGTGTTAACACAAACAAAAATCCTCTAAAGTCAACACTATGATGATCAACACACACAAGTCTTAACATCAGGCTATTATTGCCATTTTCCATTCTACACATTTCTTATGTAATTACATGCGAGTCCAGTGTGCAGAACACCCGTTCGCTCTCACCGGCGAACGATCCCACTGGTGCATTGTGGGAAACATTTACATGGGTGCACAAAACTGGTCGTTCTTAATTTGAGTCAGTCAACCGTCCTCCCCTTGGTTCCCGAACCAGTCTTAGTCTTAAAACCTTCACCTCAGAGAGGGTTATCTGCCTTCCTCTGTCTCTCCCAACATCAACTTGTTCCTCCACCATGGCCTCTCGGGGCCTCTGCCTAAGTGTGCTTTAATATCTAAGTCCATCCCTATTCTCGCGTGTGTGGTAACTGTTACGGGGGTCACCACACAATATTTTGGGGAAAAACAGCGAGAGAGCCAGAAGGAGGGGGAGAGAGAGAGAGAGAAAGAAAGAAAGAGAGAGAGAGAGACAGAGTCCGAAGGGGGGGGACCATTTCCAGTAATCTCTTCCAGTGATGGACTAGCACTGTCCTTGCCTCTCTAAAGATGGAGGCTGTAATTACAGTCATTTAGGGCCAGGGAGTGGTCCTTCTCTCCTTACCCTCGCTGTTTTGTTTTCGACGCGCAAGAATAGAACTTGGATTGGGCAAGCGTGCTGTCCACAGGCGAGCAGCGGAAATCAATGGTGACCAGCGCTCAGGAAAGAGAACGGGGAGAGAAAAAATAATAAAAAAAATACATTCCTTGTTTTCTAGTGCCTTTGCGGGTCTCTGCAGAGCCTGTCAATGTCCTGCTGTGCATAATAGTAGCTCAACGGTGGCGCTGAAGCCAGACTGGGATTCTGTGTCCTGTCAAGTGACCTGGACACGGGTCAGTCATATGGAGATCTGGGGAGGTGGCATGAAGATAAGGGCTCATACCTGCTCAGTTTTTTATTTTTTATTCACACTTTTTTGTGAACATGTTCGCCATTGAGGTGTATCAAAAGAGTCCTACACCTTCATGTTTCTGATTTGTGGTTATGTTACAGAGTTGGGTTGTTTCGGCCATGTTGTGGTTTAGACACAGCCGTACTCATACCACACAGTCTGAGGGTCGTCGCTGGGGTCAGGAGAGGCAGGGGTGCTCTTCGGCCTCTCCTCAGTGACGCCGTTCACTACTCCTCCACCACCTTCTCCTCCTCCTCCTGACGGTCCTCCCAACTCTCCCTTCTTGAGCAGAGGTGACTCAGCCTGCCGTGCCTCCCCCCGGTTGCGACGCTCCTCCCCCATCTCCTCCTCCGTCTCCTCCAATCGCAGGGCCGAGACTGCCCGCACCGGCGTCACCATGGCGACCTCGCCCCGGTGATGGTGGTGGTTGGCGTTGTGCTGGCGCTGAGCAGTGGAGCGGCCAGCCTGCCCGCCAGGGGTTCTGGGTGTACCTCCACTAACTCCTCCACCTCCTCCTCCTCCTGCTCCTCCTCCACCACCACCACCGCCAGTTCTCCCGCCCCCGCCCATTGTGTGCCGCTCAGGCTGCAGGGAGAGGGAGGACGAGTGGTGCTGTGGGGGGGGCAGGCTCAGCTCAGCCCGGGGGGGCGCCACGGACAGCCGCCGCGGGTCAAGATGTCCGGCGTCCCCGAGCTGAGGTGACGATCCAGCCAGACGGGCCGACTGGGGGCGCTCTCGCGCCGCCCCACCACCAGCGCCTCTCCTCAGCACCACTTCTGATTGGTTGGGTGTCGACGACAACGACTGCGACGAATGGTCACCACGGAAACTGTCCGGGCCGTTGGAGCGGAGCAGGTCGGCCGACGCCAGGCTGAAGGTCCGGCTCAGGCTGCTGCTGCCGGTGCCCCCGTTCCCAGCTGTGCCAACGCCACCGCGGGGCAAGGTGCGGGCGCCCGACGAGGCCCCCGAGGTGCGGTTGGGCAGCGTCTGAGAGTGGCTGCCATCGGGAGCTGCTGGCTGGCGGACGCTGGGCTTGACGCTCTGGCCAGGCTTGTGTGGGGCGGCGACGGAGGAGGAGGAACCGGGGGTCTTGACGGTGGGAGTGACGTAGCTGGTGGGCGTCTTGGCACCGTCTCTCAGCGCTGGCGGCCGCGCGGCCCGAGTGAAGTAGTCGTTCATCAGGTCCTCACGACTTCCTGTCTGCACCTGGGGAACAGATGAAGGGGAGGAGGGTCAGACACAAGAAGGAGAGAGAGAGAGAGAGAGAGAGAGAGAGAGAGAGAGAGAGAGAGAGAGAGAGAGAGAGAGGAGAACCCTGGACTAATATGGGGGGCAGATTATGAGACTGAGGCAGAGGTCACGCTCTTGTCTGCAGCAGGTAGAGAGCAGATCACCATAGAGACGTGAAAGGTCAACGTGAAAGGTCATTAACAAGCTGTGGACAAGAGTGGGGGAAAGGTAACAAAAAGAGATCAAATAATGAATCAATATATGAAGAGTTCTTCGTGAGCTGTTTGCACTAGCAGGAGAGGAATGGCAGACAAGGTGACCTAAAGAGAGAGTGCGTGACACACTGAAAGAGTATTGAGGTCAGAGGATACGACGAACACAAACAACAAAAGGAGGAAGGAGCTCATCAGTAGAAGTAAGAAAACAATAAAAAAATAAAAAAGGCGTCTCTGGGAGTCCTTAACTGCCCTGTTCTCTCCCCACCCTCCCCCACTAGAAAACTCATCACAGGGAGAGCAGTATGTTTACTGAGCCCAAAGCTGTAAACACATCCATTACACTCCCAACCAGATTACCCCAACAGCCCCTCAATTACAGGCTCTCAGCAAGCCCTATCAAACGCCTCGCCTCAAACGCATTTATCAAAACCTCATAAATACCTCCATCGATCTGTGCTTTTCCCCCTACGGATGCCTAGAGCTCCACAGAGGAAGGATGTTTGTTTTGGGGTTTTCTTAATTTCATTTTTCTTTGAGCAAAAATGGCCTTTCCCAGACGTAATAAGTACTTTTGGGAAATAAAGGGAATCGATAAATTAGGGGAAAGGATTGGTCAGGCAAGAGTTTTTCTACACAAATGGTGCAATGGTGAGGAAATGACTTAGCAGAAAGAAAATGGTGATAACATGGTCTGTTGCAATGCTTGCGCTGTCACTTTGTCTTAGTGTTGGAGAGGAGGAGAGAGAAGAGAAGGGAAGAGAAGAGAAGAGAAAGGGAAGAGAAAAAAGAGAGAAAAAAAGCCTCACACACTGATGCAGAGGGCTATGAGTCATGGGAGGCACATGCCTCTGCCCTGAGTGTGAAACACTAAATCATACACCATCTCGCTCACACACCACACACACATACACACACCATCTCGCTCACACACCACACACATACACACACCATCTCTCTCACACACACACACACACACACACACACACACACACACACACACACACACACACACCATCTCGCTCACACACCACACACACACACACACACATCTCTCTCACACACACCACACACACACACCATCTCTCTCACACACACACACACACACACACACACTCATGGTTTTGACACTTCTGTTAACCTCCATCAGTCATACGGCTAGTGCCAAGGTTCTTGGTTCAGGGGGGGGGGGGGGGGGGGTTGAGGTGAGGAAACACTTGTGAAGAAGACGGAGGTTGGGGTGAGGCGTTGAGAGAGGGAGCGGCGATAAGAGAACAGAAGAGGGGGAGAGTGGGATGAAGGAATGGAATGGGTGGGGTGGGGGGGACAGACAGTGGATAGTGTGAACAGGAAGGCTGACGTGGAAGGGGAGAGGGGGCGGGCAAAAGAGGTGACCGATAGGAGGGGTTGCAGAGGAAGTCGGTGACGGAGGAGTGGAAAGAGAAGGAGGAGAGAAAGGAGGGCAGGCTGGAAAAAGATGAGAACTACAGACAAGGGACGGGCCTGCCACATCTGCCCACGCTTGCACTTCCCCACCCTTACCGTAGGGGGCGACAGTGTGTTGCTCTCGTACAGGAACTCCTCCAGCGTGACCATCTCGCTGCCGGGGGACCCGGGCCGCTGGCGGGCGGGGCGGGGGCCGGAGCGGTGGCTGAGTTGGTCGTAGGGCAGCGTGGAGCTCCTGGACATGCTCACGGGAATCTCGTGCCCCATAGCCATGGCATCATCGCTGGACAGACTGGCAGAGCGGGGCTGCAGACGCTCCTGGGAACCTGGAGGGGGCGCCAGTGGAGAGACATGATGGTGAAGGACAACTGGCTAAAAGGAAGGAGATGGCTCAATGGCTCGACGGCTCAGGACCAAACCTGAGGAGTGAGAGTTCTCTCCCAGTTCTAACCCACTATTGAAGACGGTTCTGTTACTGTGACTGTAAATCCACAAACACATAGAGAGAACAGAGGACCGGGAGGGCGGTTCCTCAGAGATGGTAGAACCTACAGCATCACTCTCCGACTCAGGTGGTCAAGCTTGGCAGTAGAAGTGCCAAAGTCATGGATTCAGTTCCAAGAACTGATTAGATGCCTTCAGTTTGGAACTAAACTTTGAGGTCTCTGCTAAGGGTTTTTGTAATGATGATGATGTTTGCCTAGGGTGATGAAGCAGTGAACTTCAGCGAGCTTCTTTGATTCCTGACTGAGTGGAATAGTTCTTCTGCTAGACAGGTAGCTATAGTGCACACCATGTTCATGGTTCATGGATAGATACTTAATTGGCGGTAATAAAATCACATTAATTTGTATAGCATATATGTACTGATAAGAAAAAGAGAATATTATATAGAAAGAACAGAGTGAAAGCCAGTGCATGAAATTCACACATACAGAGACACACTTTGTGTGTCTGTGTGTGCATATGTGTACCTCAAAGAGAGAGACACACACACACACACACACACACACACACACACACACACACAGACACACACTACACAAACACACACCTCTGGGAGTGATGGGAGAGTTGCTGCCAGAATGGTTGAGACTGAAGTCAGCGGAACTGGGCCGAAAGCCTGTAAGGAGGGGTGGAGAGAGAGACAGAGATAGAGGGAGGAAGAGAACGCAGGATAAAAGGACAGAGAGAGCGAGAGAGAGGGGGATAGGTAAGGTAACGGGGAGAAGCAGAGAGGCAGACAGGTAAGGCTTTGAGCAGACTACAGCAGAGATGAGGGCTCTCGGGAGGAAAACAGACGTGGAGTGGCATCGATCCAATCGAGTCCCTTACCTGCGTTACCATGGAGACCACCAGCATAGGCGGCGTCGGGGGACAGTAGGCGCAAGTCGTCGTCAGAGTTTAAGCCTGAGAGAGAAGAGAATAGAAGAGACAGAGTATGAGTTGAAGCCTGAGGGAGAGAGAAGAGAAGAGACAGAGAATGAAGATAGAGTAGGGGAAGAATTTAGGGGGCAAACAGCAAAAAAATTGATGGAAAGAGAGTAAGATGGGGAAGAGGGACTGTTTTACTCAAAGCTGGAGAGCCTAAGATGGAGAGAGTAAGATGGAGAGAGAGTAAGACAGGGAAGAGGGACTGTTTTACTCAAAGTGATGAAGAGAGAGTAAGATGGGGACGAGGGACTGTTTTACTCAAAGTGATGGAGAGAGAGTAAGATGGAGAGAGAGTAAAATGGGGAAGAGGGACTGTTTTACTCAAAGTGATGAAGAGAGAGTAAGATGGGGAAGAGGGACTGTTTTACTCAAAGTGATGGAGAGAGAGTAAGATGGGGACGAGGGACTGTTTTACTCAAAGCTGAACAGACATGCATGTAAGTTAGTCCATTCAGAGGACATCTTCATGTCACAGTGTGACGTCCACAGTTCTAGCACACCCTGCTGCCCAAGCACGCCGACGTACCGTTCCCCCATTTTCTCTAAGATATAAAGACTTCCTGTTGTGTCATGTGCTTGAATCACATAACAAATCTATCTACTCACTGACAGAAGCTTCCTTAACACAGACCCTGCACACACACACACACACACACACACACACACACACACACACACACACACACACACACACACACACACACACACACACACACACACACACACACACACACACACACACACACACACACACACACACACACACACACACACACAGAGACACACACACACACACACACACACACACACACACACACACACACAAAGGTGAGATGGGACAACACTCAGATGTTTATAAAACCACTGATCTCAGACCAGCAGAAAGCACCGCATGTCTTTGGGCAGATCTAACACCACTGTCGGAGGCGACAGCCTGCTGCAACATGCTTAAGCCTGAAGCCATGGCTCTCTTCCTGGAAGTGTTTACAGAAATGGTCTGTGTTTGCGGAGGGGAGACATGTTTCTGGGAAGAGTAAATAAACCTTCAATTAGGCTAAGCCGCTGATTATTTCATCGAGCGAAGTTAAATGAGATTTTCCAAGAAGTGGAAAGCTGAGATTGGACCTGGAGGTCACATGTGGGCGGTAGTGTGTTCGTAGACATGTCTGCTGTTCACATGGAACCCCGTTGCAATACAAAATTAAGAGAAGTCAAGGTTTTATTTTGTTGTTAGATATCACTGCATTGACTCCCTGTCTAGACTTCAAAAGATGCATATCACATGTCTGGTAAAAAGACAGGAAGACATGGCATGTGTGTGTGGGCAGGGACTAGAAGACTGAAGACATTTATGGTTTTGTGTTAAGGTGATCATTATCTGAAAAAGTGTGTGTTGCCAAAGTGTCAATCGCCAAGAAGACATATTTATGTGCATGTGTGCAATCCCTTAAAGTGTGTGTGTGTGTGTGTGTGTGTGTGTGTGTGTGTGTGTGTGTGTGTGTGTGTGTGTGTGTGTGTGTGTGTGTGTGTGTGTGTGTGTGTGTGTCCCACAGGCAGTCATTAGTCTAATGGACTGTAGAGACCTCGCCCCTCATGTTTGTCTCTGAGACCTCACCTCTTGGCCTTCTGCTCAGCCTGGGGTCAGAGCCATGGTTGAGGGGGGTGGAGCCATGGTTGATGGGGGTGGAGCTGGTGGGGCCTCCGCCCATCTCCCCGCCCTGCCGGCGCCTGACTGGCAGCTCCTCATGGCCGTTCACGCTCTCATTACTGCCCCCTGGTGTCCGGTACAGGTCCCTGCCCCGCGACAAGGTGCCATCATTGTAAGCTAGAGGAGAAGACGACGAAAAAAGAGAAAATCAGCGACAGACAACAACCCTTCGCTATAAAACGAGGGTAACTGGCACATTCGTCTACACGGGCACGGGGCGGTGCGGCACAGAGACAGCGGGCCTGGAGGGTGGCATGGCGTGGCAGCGGGTACGGATGTTGGGGGGAGAGAGTGGGTTAGAGCTGAGGGGGGCCACACGTGTGGGTTAGTGCAACACAACAGACAACAAACGCATTCAGAGAGACAGCTTTCAGAGAGACAGCGTTCAGAGAGACAGCTTTCAGAGACAGCTTTCAGAGACAGTGATCAGAGAGACAGCTTTCAGAGCGACAGCGTTCAGAGAGACAGCGTTCAGAGAGACAGCTTTCAGAGACAGCTTTCAGAGAGACAGCGTTCAGAGAGACAGCGTTTAGAGAGACAGCGTTCAGAGACAGTGATCAGAGAGACAGCGTTCAGAGACAGTGATCAGAGAGACAGCTTTCAGAGAGACAGCGTTCAGAGAGACAGCGTTCAGAGAGACAGCGATCAGAGAGACAGCTTTGCACGGGAGGCAACAAAAGCAGCCCTCAGATCATGACAGATCAGATAGGATTAGATTCAGTCAATTCAACTGGAAACAATATCAATTCCTCTCAGTATAAAAGGTCTACTGCTGAGAACAGTATGAAGCATCTTCACAATACGTGCAGAAGATAGAGTACTACAAAACAGCTCCACTGGTCCATCGCTAATTACAGATTCCCCAGAAATGGCTAACAATGACAACAATGCATGACCTTATTCAAGCGCGGTTAATGGTCACGTGCGCCTTTTACAATAGCCTGATTGATCAGGAGAAATAAGCTCTAAGCTTTCTCCCAAACTGGCTCCTTTCCCTCAATATTTATGTTATGGTCTCGGACATGGTCCTTAGCAAACACCTTCTCTCTCTGTCGGTGGAGTTACCAGCGGTCCTGCAAATGGGTCTGTTACTGGCTGAGTGGACACACACACACACACACACAGACACACACACACACAGGCCTGCTCTTTCTGGTCTCACAGCACCAGCTCTTGTGTTGACAGAGTCGTGGCCCCGGCCCCCAGCCCCCGAGGGCCGGAGGGGGAATGGTCCAGTTTATGGGCGCTTGGCCCTGGACGTGTCTGCCACTGAAGCATGGTATTGGGCAGTGGTGCGGAGAGGAGAACTGCTACCGCTAAGACTGCTGGGGAAACTGGGGGTGGGGGTGGGGGAGTGTGTAGAGAGGGGATGGATGGAGAGGGGAGGGGAGGAGAGGGGAGGTGAGGGGAGGGGAGGGGAGGTGGCGGTGCTAAGAAACAAATCAATGTCCCTCCATCTTTCATGTTTGTCCTTTTAAGACCAGACGGCTGGGGATGCAGGAAGCACTCTGGTCTGATTAGACAGGACTCAGGAGAGCTTACAGGGTGTCTGTGTGTGTGTCTGTGTGTGTCTGTGTGTGTCTGTGTGTGTCTGTGTGTGTCTGTGTGTGTCTGTGTGTGTCTGTGTGTGTCTGTGTGTGTCTGTGTGTGTCTGTGTGTCTGTGGGTGTGTGTGGGTCGGTGGGTGTGGGTCGGTGGGTGTGGGTGTGTGGGTGGGTGTGTGTGTGTGTGTGGGAGTGTGTGTCTGTGTGGGTAGGTGTGGGTGGGGGGGGTGGGGGGGTGGAGGAGCGAGGGAAAGGAGAGGAATAAGAGAGTGAGAGAGGAGAAAAAGATGAGGGGGGGATGACTGATATGGAGAATAAGATGAGGATGACAGATCGAGAGAGTGGAAGATGGGGAAATGATTCAGTGGGAGTAGCTCTAGACCAACCATGATGGCTCAAAGACATTCCGTCAATTCGCTGCATATAACCTAACCTATTAAGTTCCTCGGTAGCTTTTAAACACCCTTTAATGATTTAATAAGCACCACAATGCAAACCCCAATTGCATGTATGTGCAAGAGAGTATATATATATAGGGATTAGTCTCCGAACTACACGCATACTGTCTGTATAGGCAGCATCCTTTAGAGACTGCATCCTTTCGAGGCTGCTAGCTAGACAGGCAACAGGCTGGAAAAGCAACAAAAACAGCACTGCTCAGAAGAAAGGCACTTTATAAACACAGACACACACACACACACAGACACACACACACACACTCTCTCTCACACGTGTCTGTCTGAGTGCATGGCACTGTGATTAAGTAGCTGGCTCTGGGCGTCCTTCCCCGGCGCGACTGAATGAGATTTCTATTGACTGAGGAGATGAAATGCTTCAAGGAGCCTGCAGCCCGAGACGCCGCCGCTTCTTACGCCTGTCAAAACACACTCCACTGCACTCGACACCTGGGATTCACACACACGGCCAAAAGCACACCTCTGTCGGCTCACACACAGGTAAACACATTGATGTGAGGGGCGCACACAGGTCTAGGCAAAATGGTGAGGAACACACACACACAAACACACACACACCTTAACATGCAGCAGTGAAGAACAAATAAAGACCCACGGACACACAGGGGCATCTTACTGCTCTGATGTACACACACACACACACACCTCCATCCATACAGATCCATCACATAATGCTGTGAGGAGCACACACACACACACACACACTCACACACACACACACACACACACACACACACACACACACACACACACTGCAGTGGCTGACAAACGCATGCCCTGTTTGGGTGAGACGGAAGCAAGCGGGAGAACTAGGGCTGGCTGAGTTACTTACTGCAGACTCTAGTCTGTGGCCAGTCCTGGGGGGGGGGGGGGGCGAGGGGGAGGGACAGGGCCCCTGCTGGGGCTTATAGAACCCAAAAGTTTAGACAGGGCCTTCCAAGGACCTTGCACGCATGTGTGGAGGTGCGTGCACGTGTGTGTGTGTGTGTGTGTGTGTGTGTGTGTGTGTGTGTGTGTGTGTGTGTGTGTGTGTGTGTGTGTGTGTGTGTGTTGGTTGGGGGGGTCTACATATGCCAGAGCTTTATACAACAGTCAGGTTACATTTAGAATCTGTCTGTCTGTCTGCTTCTGTCTGCTTCTGTCTGTGTGTGTGAGTGTCTGTGTGTCTGTGTGTGTCTGTGTGTGCCTGTGTGTGCCTGTGTGTGTCTGTGTGTGCCTGTGTGCCTGTGTGTCTGTGTGCCTGTGTGCCTGTGTGCCTGTGTGTGCCTGTGTGTGCCTGTGTGTGTGTGTGCCTGTGTGTGTGTGTGTGCAAGCGTGGCATTGTTGGTTTTAGGGACATTCTACAGCTGTGTGCCAGGCATTTGTAGGGTTTTCCTCAAACGTGTGAGATGTACTGCTGTGGGACTTCATCTTGTGCTGGCAGAGCACACACACACTGTCTATAATACAGACTATATGGACTCTACTGGCAGAGTGGGGCTGGACTGAAGCAGATAAGAGGTGTTACAGGAGTTAAGTAGTGGGGGAGTCTGTATTGACAGAGGTGAATATGAACATGACTGGTGGTGGTGGTGGTGGTGAAGATGATGATGGTGGTGGTGACGAAGAAGATGATGATGATGTGGGTCAGAACTGTCCAATGGATGAGAGGGCCTCGCTAGACTGGCAGCCCGGGAGGAGGTCCGAGGAGGACCAGAAGCGGAGGCGTCTGTACAGAGTGCGCTGGGAGGAGGTGGGGGTCCGGGGAGGCCGGCTTTTGTCCTGACTCTTGCTCCTGAGGAAGCCGAACCGCGGGGGTGCTAGAGTAGGGCACCAGCGGAGGGGAGCAGAAGGGGTTAATTTGGGCAGAATGAGAGAGAGAGAGAGAGAGAGAGAGAGAGAGAGAGAGAGAGAGAGAGAGAAAGGGATAAATGAGAAAGAAGAAAGAGTTCTATCAGAGAAAAAGGTTAGACAAAATCTTACAAAAAAAAAAGTTGTTCAAAACCTGAAGAGAGAGAATTGGTTATAGGCATGCAACAGATCATTACTCTAGAGTAGAGAAAGATGTACGTTTAAAGGAGGAGGATCAAGATACCCGGTATCGATTAGTTTTAAGAAAGCACAGGCTGAAAAATATGAATGAGGGAAACCATCATCAAGGGGAGATGGGGGGAAATCAGCGTATTGACATACTGCCCCCTGGTGGTCGGATCAAGGGCCTACATGTGCGACAGCTGGAATCCCTACAAAGGACAGAACACCCAATACAGCATCGCAAGGCTCAAGTGTCCATTTCAGTCTCTCAATTTCCCCCCCCCCCCCCCCCCCCCACACACACACACACACACACAGCATCTGTCTGTGCCTCATAGATGAACACGAACACACATGATCATCACACGATCACACAGCAAATGTCGCTCTACCTTTCACACAGTCACACACACACACACACACACACACACACACACACACACACACACACAGTCACACACACACACACACACACAGTCACACACACCCACGGGCATACCTCTGCTGGCGTGAGTGGGCGTGAGGGCAGGGGACTGCACGTGGTTCTCCTCCGGGGAGCGGCTGCCGGCCGAGTCCAGGCTGAGGCGTGACTGGCGCGGGGGCAGCGGGGGCGGGGGCAGGGGTGGGAAGCCGTCGGGGCAGTCGGGCAGCAGGGGAGGGGGCTCTGGCAGAGGGATGTCGGGGGCGCTGCGGACCCGGTCCCGTTCACGAGAGGAGCTCTCCTTCTTGGGCTTAATGAGCTTGGCCAGGGCCTTGGCACCCACCCAATTGTTCCGTCTGAAGATGCACACACGCACACACACACACACACACACACACACACACACACACACACACACACACACAGACACACATTAGGATTGTTTGTTTGTTCCATTGCCAATGAATGTATTGCTTCTCCTCTTGATTATACTGTAGAGTGTAAAACAGTGTGTCATGGATCTCACTTTTTGGGGGCGGGGTCATAAAACTTGTACTGGTCCATGATCTTCTCCTCCAGTTTCTCCTTCTGGCGCCGCAGGGAGTTCAACTTATCACTGGAGGAGGGGAGAGACAGGATCCTGTTATCACTTCATGTCCACACACACACACGCACACACACACACACACACACACACACACACACACACACACACACACACACACACACACACACACACACACACACCGCAGGGAGTTCAACTTATCACTGGAGGGGAGAGCCGGAATCCTGTTATCACGTGATGTCAACACAATCACACATAGAGAATACACACGCAAACATCCTTCCCACATTGTCTCTCTCACACTCACACACACGTGCTTGCGCATGATCGTTCGCACACATGCACACAGACTCTCACGCTGGTGTGCCCCACACACACACACAGCAGGTTCAGACAGGGCATATGACCAGGCGTAATTCGTCTCGCTCTCATTGGGATTGAATGGAGACGAAATTCCGATTCAAAGTTGGCGATTCCTTAACTTTATTCAAATGAGAACCACCCGAGAGCCAATCAGTTCGGCGAGTGTGTGATTTGGAAGCCTACGTTTTTCAGAGGGGTGGGAGTAATCACAAAAATCAAACCAAGATGGCGGAGTCTCAGAAGTCTGTTACTGGGAAATATTTTATGTGAATAACGGTTTCTACATGACTTTTTATACAGTCTAGCTGCTGGCAGCCGGGCACTGCACTGCAACTGAACTCGCTACCTGACAGCCCAACTTGATTTTTCTGACTGAGGCGGATTTTCACCTGCCGATTTTCGCCTGGTCATATGCTATGTCTGAACCTTCAGTCACACTCACACACACACTCACATATACTGCTTCTGCTCCTCGTGGTAGTGCTCCTTGC
>NC_137911.1:25584126-25589126 GCF_963457725.1 Sprattus sprattus | reverse complement strand
GAGAACACTGAAGGGGGCATGCATGTGCAAGAGGCACACAGCTGTGATCACTCCACTGCAAAGCACAGCACACAGAGAAACAGTAGCTGAGAGAGATGGATATAGATAGATAAACAGAGAGAGAGAGAGAGAAAGAGAGAGAGAGATAGAGAGAGAGAGAGAGAGAGAGAGAGAAAGAAAGAGAGAGAGAGAGAGAGAGAAAGAGAGAGAGAGAGAGAGAAAGAGAGAGAGAGAGAAAGAAAGAGAGAGAGAGAGAGGCACACACAGATAGATAGATAGATAGATAGATAGATAGAGCTAGATAGATAGATAGATAGATAGATAGATAGATAGATAGATAGATAAATAGATAGATAGATAGATAGATAGATAGATAGATAGATAGATAGATAGATAGATAGAGATAGATAGATAATGAGAGAGGGAGTGAAAATGAGAAACTAAATGCTTACGGAAGACCATCTAGATACTCACCGACTATCACCAGAATGAGGCATCCACAAAAGACAAGCAAAAAAAGCGCAGAGCATGTCTTCACAAAGCACTTCCCAAACATTCGACACATCTCTCAACACACTGTGCGCTGAGGGCCATCCCTTCACAACACACTAATCCCCCTGTCTCCCCTATTAGTGGTTCACTCCCACACGCCCAGACAACCACAAGAGCAATCACTTCAAGCACCTCTGCCACTTCCCACTGCAACTCCAGCGCCATTAAGCAGCTCAGGTTGGGGATGCAGATGCAACAGCACTGGAGAAACAACGCTGAAGTGGTTGTTCTTGTAGCTGTGGCGTCTCGTGTGTGTGTGTGTGTGTGTGTGTGTGTGTGTGTGTAACTATGAGAGCAGTTGTGAAAGAAAGAGAAAGTGTGTGTGAATGACCTGTGTGTGTGTGTATGTGGGAGAGTATAAAATAAATAATACACAGTATGTGCAAATTATAGGGTATGTGTGAGTGAGTGTGTGTGTGTGTGAGTGAGAATGTGAGTGAGCATGTGTGTGTGTGTGTGAGTGAGTGTGTGTGTGAGTGTGTGTGTGTGTTCGTACTTGTCTTCACAGCTGTGCTCCTCCTGCAGCAGTCTCTCTCGGTTGAGGCCGATCTTCTCCAGCTCGTGGCTCACAGTGTCCAGCTCGTTACACTGCTGCTGCACCTTCAGCTTCTCATTCACCAGGTCCTGAGCCACACACACACACACACACACACACACACACACACACAGACACACACACGCACACGCACACGCACACACACAGACACCAAACAGCCAAATTACAAATACAGCTAGTAATGGAGAGCCTGGCACGTGCTCCAACATACATACAGCACATGTAGCACATGTAAGCCAATAACCAGTATACGGTCAGTAAAGTTGTTGAGACGATTTCTCTGGATAATTGTTCTACATAACTATCTCTATAGTCCTGCCCCTCTATCCTCCTACATCAACACCCCCACAGTCCTGCCCCTCTGTCCTCCTACATCAACACCCCCACAGTCCTGCCCCTCTGTCCTCCTACATCAACACCCCCACAGTCCTGCCCCTCTATCCTCCTACATCAACACCCCCACAGTCCTGCCCCTCTATCCTCCTACATCAACACCCCCACAGTCATACCCCTCCGTCCCCCTACCTCTCGGAGCGTGGCCAGGGTCCTCTTGTCGATGGTGGCCTGCTTCTGGAGCTCCTTGCCCTCCCTCTCCAGCTCCTTGGCCCTGCCCGCCGTCTCCCTCAGCCGGCCCAGCTCCTTGCCCATGGCGCTGCCCTCCCTCTCCAGGCTTGCCAGCCTCAGGCCGCTCTCGTCCAGCGCCGCCTCCTTGGCCTCCAGCTGCTGCCTGAGCCAGCGCGCCTCCTTCTCCGCCTGCTTGCGCTCCTTCTCCGCCTGGGCCAGCTCCTGCTCCAGGCCGCGCTTGTCCTTCTCCAGGGCCTGGGCGCGTCGGCTGGCCGGGCGCGCCTCCTGCTCCAGCTCCCGCCGCAGCTGCTGGGCCTTCTCCTCGGCCTGCTGGAGCTCCTGCTCCACGCCCTGCAGCTTGGTGGAGGTGTTGTCCAGGGACTGCTGCACACGCTGGTTCTCCTGGCTCAGGCTGCTGCAGCTCAGCTCCAGACGCTCCGACCTGCAGAGGAGGAGGGCTTCATTAGCAGACAGTTGTGGGGGAGTTCCTTTATTAGCAGACAGTTTTTGGTTGTTGGAGGTGCTTTATAATGATATTTTTTGTGTGGGGAAGGTTCTTGATTTGTACTAAACAAAAAAAACAAAAAACACTTTTAAGGTGTGTGATTATGCGTAGGTGTGGTGTGATAGGCGAAGGTGTGATTTAGGGAAGGAAGTTTCTGTTGTGATGTTATTGCAATTCTGTATCTGGACCACCAAACGAACATGAGTTATGTTTAATTTGAGCCAATCAATCAGTTCAAATAATTGATCATCATCAGTCGTTCTCAGATGATCACCTAAATTTCAAGTCTGCATTCCCTCTGACAAATCAGACCAAATTCTACTTCTATTATTACGGCACATATAGCAAAAAAATACCTACAACAAAACAAAAATAAACCGCTAATTTCACCTTCATGCACTGGCAATCTACAATTTCTTGTTCAGTTCTTACACATTCCACAAGTATTATAAATTCAATACTGTAATCCTACCCCTTACTTGACATTTACATTTAGTCATTTAGCAGACGCTTTTATCAAAAGCGACTTACAAGTTTGTATATACATTTTACATCTACACTGATGGCCCACTGCACATCAGGAGCAATTAGGGGTTCAGTGTCTTGCTCAAGGACGCTTCGACAGTGGGAATCGAACTAGCAACCTGATTACTTAACGACTTCTCTACCTCCTGAACCACTGTCGCCCCGTAATCCTACCCCTTACTTGACCTCTGACCTCTGAGCCTACCTCTTGGCCTGCGTGCGGAGCTCCTCGAGCGTCCTCCCGGTGTCCTCGCGCTCGCGCTCCAGCTCCTCGTACTCCTGCTGCAGCTGCGTGAGCCGGGCCGAGGCGGGCTTCAGGCCCTCCAGCTGCCTCCGGAGCTCCAGGTTCTCCTGCTCCAGCTGCCTCTGCTCCTGCTCCAGCGTGCCCAGCCGCAGCGCTGCGTTCTGGGCCGTGTCGGCCAGCTTCTTCAGCCGCCGGTTGTCCTTCTCCAGGGTGGCGTTCTCCCGCTCCAGCGCCTCGGTGCGGTCGCAGGTGATCTTCAGAGACGCCACCTGAAGGGAGGAGGTGGAGGGGTGGAAGAGTGGAAGAGTGAAGGGGAGGAGGGGTGGAGGGATGGAAGAGTGGAGGGGTGGAGGAGTGGAGAAGGTAGAAGAGGTAGAGGAGGTGGCGGGGTACGCTGGATTAGACGCTGCGCGGTTCACTGGACTCCTAGATGTGCTTTAGCCAGATCTGTCGTTATTAGCCAAGCTTTGTGCAGTCAAATGTTCAACCAAGTAATAGTCTTCAATACAGTACTTTAAGGTACCAAAGCCAGCCATCATGCAAAGCTCATTTGACAAGACCTTAATAACAAACAATTAGGTATGTCATTGCAAGATATAATCAGCATAGTTTATAAAGACATTCAGAGCATTATGAAAATAATAAGCATCATAGTTCTACTCCACATAAGACTTTATATTCCAAGTAGAACTGTTCCTTACACAATCTACTGCGTATCTATGAATATATACAGTATATATAATATATATATTAATACTATATTAATATATATTCATATACCATATGCTGGAACAAGGTAGGAGGTACAGTATGCCATGCTGAACCATCACATCATTAACAACACACACACACACACACACACACACCTCTCTCTGCAGCTGTTCCCGGGCCCTCTCCACGCGGCTCATGTCCCTCTCCAGCTCGTCACAGCGCTCCGCCCTCTCGCGCAGCGTCTCCAGCTCCTTAGTCTTCTGCCGCTGCTCCGTCTCCAGACGTGCCAGTCGGCCGCCCGTGTCCGAGATGCTCTGGTGCAGCGCCCGGTTCTCCGTCTCCACCTCGCGCACCCGCGCCTCGCTGTCTGCCTGCGCACGCCGCCGCAGCGAGCTCACCGCCTCGTTCAGGTGCTGCTTCTCCTGCTCAAGCTCCGAGATCTGGTCAACAACAACAAAAACAAAGAACACAAACAAACAACAAAACACACAAATCAGTCATTAGAATCAATATTGCAAGTTGTTTTTCATGGACCTTCATGGTCTTCATTACATCTCTAAGATCTGACCAATCAACACACAAACATGCCAGTCAAATCATAACAACATTGCAAGCCACACATATGAGAACTTATGGTGTGGAAGAGTGTGTGGTCTTGGTTGCTGTTGTTTATTACAGTTTTTATTGTTTGTTATTCTTTGAAAAAAAAATCTAAAAATAATCACACTTTAAACTGCTGCTAGCCCTTCTTGTACTTCAAATTGTTGTTACTGGTTAATATTATAGAGTTATAGTGTTATATGTTATTTTTGGTATATTTTACTTTGTTATCTGTATGCCGTAGATGATGATGCTGGCCAAGTCTTTTGCAATTTGGTGAATGCGACAATAAACACTTGGACTTTGACTTTGACTATGAGGTGTTACTATGTCATGTGGTGTCGGCTTGAGGGCGGACCTGCTTGTCTTTGTCAGCCTGAAGGCCCTCCATGACCTTCTCCAGCTTCTGCTTGTCCTTGAGGAGGTCCTCCCCCAGACTCTCCATGTCCTGGTTGGTCTGCTTCTCCTGGTCCAGCAGCGTCTGCAGACGCTCAAGCTGAGAGAGAGACAGAGACAGAGACAGAGACAGAGACAGAGACAGAGACAGAGACAGAGACAGAGACAGAGACAGAGACAGAGACAGAGACAGAGACAGAGACAGACACACACACACAGACGCAGACGCAAAGTTGCTTTAACAAAACAGATCGATCAGAATCAACCAGCAATCAAGGACAGTAGATGAAAAATACAACTGGAAGATAAGATGGTATGGCATTAAGTCAGTATGTTAAGATGTAGTG
>NC_137911.1:25576626-25579126 GCF_963457725.1 Sprattus sprattus | reverse complement strand
ATCTGCTCTAAATGTACATGTACATTCCTAGTTTTTATGTTTATTTGATGTCTTTTTTTAAGTATTTGCTGTCAAGTGCTTTGAGCTGCACTGTTTTGCATGAAAGGTGCTATATAAATAAAGTATTATTATTATTATTATGTAACAAGATTGTAAATCCAGTAACCCAGGTCTTTTTCCCACCACCACCACCATCTCCATCTCCAAACTCGGGGCGACAGTGGCACAGGAGGTAGAGAAGTCGTTTAGTAATCAGCAAGACACTGAAGCCCTAATTGCTCCTGATGTGCAGTGTGCCATCAGTGTAATTGTAAAAAAAAGTGTATACATAAGTGTAAGTTGCTTTGGATAAAAGCGTCTGCTAAATAACTAAATGTAAAATGTAAATGTACTCACAGCTTTAACTGGTAGAACAGAGCAGAGCACAACAAGATCATAAGTTTATAGGTTACTATTGATGATATCTGCTATAAATGCACACGTAACAAGATTGTCAATCCAGTAATCCAGGTCCTTTTCCCACCACCAATACCACCACCACCACCACCACCACCACCACCATCTCCATACTCACAGCTCCTGTCGGTAGCGGCGCATCTTGGCTTTGGTGTCGGCCAGCTCCACGGCCAGGTGCTGCCGCTCCTCCTTGGACAGGGGGGCCGCTGGCTGCCTCTCGGGGCTGGAGCTGCTGCCCAGAATGCCGTTGGGCGGCTGCTGGGACTGCAGGTAGTCTCGCTCCTGGGTCAGCTCAACGATCAACTAAGAGAGAGAGATATGGAGGGAGAGAGAGAGAGAGAGAGAGAAAGAGAGAGCGAGAGAGAGAAAGAGAGAGAGAGAGGGAGAGAGAGAGAGAGGGAGAGAGAGATGGGGAGAGAGAGAGAGAGAGGGAGGGAGAGAGAGAGAGAGAGAGAGAGAGGGAGAGAGAAAGATGGAGGGAGAGAGAGAGAGAGAGAGTGGGAGGGAGAGAGAAAGAGAGAGGGATGGAGGGAGAGAGAGGGAGAGAGAGATGGAAGGAGAGAGAGAGAGAGAGGGAGAGAGAGAGGGAGTAGAGAGAGAGAGAGAGATCGAGGGAGAGAGAGAGATAGAGATGGAGGGAGAATTTAGATGTTGAGCATCCAGAATATAAGAGTGCATTTCAGGACACTATTGCTTAATCTGGTCTCAATTAGCATCAAGAGTGACCCAGCAAAACCCGATACAACTTAACTGGTCATTATGTATCCCTCAAGACTTATTATGTATCCCTTAAGACACTTGATTAGTGGGAGGAAAGAACTCATACGTTCCGTTCTCACTGTGTTTTTCAGCAGGATTGAGAAACGCTGCTCGAGGGGCACTAACATCAGGCCCTTTTTACTGCCAAGGCATAATTTATGGCTTGTTTCAGAATTCTCCAAAGCCAAGCTAACACGCTGCTGGGGCTGATACAGCTGGGAAAAGCCAAACTTTCAGATCATTTCAATTTCTGCTTTTTTTTTCCTGGACTATTTGGGTAACCAGAGAGAGCAACGGAGGACTCCGGTCTGACCTCTGAACTGTCGTCTCGCTCGTCGACGAGCTTGCGCAGGTGGAAGGCCATGGTGCGGGACAGCGGGTCCAGCTCCTCCATGGGCAGCTCGGCCACCTCCAGCCACTGCAGGTCCAGAACGTTCTCCTGGTTCTGAGTCACCTGGGGTGGGAGAAGTCAAAAAGGTGTGTGTGTGTGTCAACTGGATGAGCACGCTAAGGATGGACACGTGGTTCTATCAGGTCACATGGGTCGACGGTTAAAGAAGTAGTCCAGGAGAACTTGGACCGAGAGAGAGTCACAGGCCCTGTTCTACCAGAGAACCACCAGCTCAACTCGAGAACCCACCTCCTGAATATGGGAGACGATGGCCGACTGCGTTTGGATGTCCAGCAGCTTGATCTTCTCGATGATCTCCTCCTTCCTCTCACACTGCAATGGAGAAGAACACAAAGAGAGAGGATGAGGAAGATGGAAATGAACAGCTCATTGAGATGCTGCTGAAGCCCTACGAAGGCCAACTGCTGCGTGAGAAGGCTGCACGCACGCACACACACACACACACACACACACACACACACACACACACACACACACACACACACACACACACACACACACACACACACACACACACACACACACACACACACACACACACACACACACACACACACACACACACACACACATCCCTAAGCCCAAGGCCTCAGTGGTAATGATGCCGATCAGGAGGGATGAAGGGGAGATGAAAGGATGACGAGAGACGAGGGAGAGGTCTGCGTTCCTTAGACGTCTGCGCAGGAAAGAAGGATGATCTCGGGTTTTTTTTAAACAAAAGAGAAAGAAAGATAGCGTGAGAGAGGATGAGAAAGTGTGTGTGTGTGTGAACTGTGAGTATGTATAAGTGCGTGAGAGAGAGGGAGCAAGAGAGAAAAAGGAAGAAAGAAAGAAAGAGAAGAGGATAATGTGCTGATTTCCTCTGTATTCAAC
>NC_137911.1:25569126-25571626 GCF_963457725.1 Sprattus sprattus | reverse complement strand
TCAACAGGAGGTCAACAACAGGTCACGACAAAGTAAGGGACAAAGGCCGCTATAATGTCCCGACATTCAAAAATGTTAAAAGAGGCAAAGAACGCCATGACACAAAGCGTAATTTTCTTTCGTTTATAACCCAGTTGCACTACATGTTTTTATGGATGTAGAACGTGTGTGTGTGTGTGTGTGTGTGTGTGTGTGTACAACATTCACCCAGTCACAGTCATAGATGGTTGGGCTTATACTACAGTTGGAGTTAACAATGCAGCTCCACAATGCTCTTATCACAGCATGCCTAGCTAAAACTACCTATGTAGCTAATGTTGCAGGTTGCCTAGCTAAAACTAGCAATGTAGCTAATGTTGCAGGGTTGTTCCAGGGGTAACATTACATATCCACACGCCCTCTCCATCACACTACTGGGTATTGATCCTGGGTCTTGGTGTGACTTTGGTTACCAACTCATTACTAGCTGGCTTTTTTGTAAACACTGAGCTTGGCTGTTAAATGCCCCCCGATAAGAGCAGAGAGAACATCACGCAGTAAAAGCAGGAGACGCTGGTTACTAAGGTACGTTACTGTGGTGCTTAAGATACCAATGGTGAATGCACCTGGTTGAAAGGGGAAGGAAACCAGACTAACAGCGTGCCCCGATACAAAATGTGTGTGTGTGTGTGTGTATATACACTCGTGGACTTGACCTCCCGCACAAAGGCTTCCATGGAAACTTTCTACACACATGCAGGTACAAATATGCTTGCATGTTCACACACACACACACACACACACACACACACCAGACAAGACCAGGCATGCCCGCACGACCCAACCCTGATCATTCCAAAACACACACTCACTGGGGCGGCTCCCAACTGACATGTACCCCCACACACCCCCACATGCAATCAGTTCCCTTATCACAGACACCACTCAGTGCTACACTACACATCGCAGCAAGAACACTCCACACTGCACACGAAAGGCTGCCACCCACCAACCCAACACACACACACACACACACACACACACACACACTCAATCCCCTTATCACATACACCACTCAGTGCTACACTACACATCGCAACAAGAACACTCCACACGAAAGGCTGAAACCCACCCACACTCACACTAACACACACACACACACACACACAATGCCTTTCAGATACGAAACTAAGGGAATTTCACAGAGAATGTTGAGGAGTTGTTAACAGTACAGTAATTGACCATACTCAACCATTTATACAGCAATCCGGGAATATCCGGCAATACAGGATTCCAAGTAACGTGAACTTTTCTCTCTCTCTCTCCCCCTCACGCTCCCTTTCTCTCACTCACTCTCTCTCTCTCTCTCTCTCTCTCTCTCTCTTTCTCTCTCTCACACACATACAGTCCTGCTTCACAATTAATCCATCCAAGCAAAACATAAAATGATGAATCTTCCCAACACAAGCCTGTCATTAAAACAAGTTTCCAGCTCAATGAAGTAAACCAGTCATCCGTGGTGACAGGAATTCTGGGACCCCTACCATCTGTCACAGACGGAGTCATGACAATAAGGAGCTCTGAACACACACACACACACACACACACACACACACACACACACACACACCTCTGCACAGTGCATCCATCTCCAGCTTTGTATTACACCAAGGTTTAATTAGCTGAAACCTCACTGGTGCCTAAAACAAATGCAAGGTGCAATAGGGGGAACAGACCCAAAACACAAAGCTGTCAGATACGGTGGCCTAAAGGGGCCATATAAACCTGCTGGTTCTCCAGGGAGGGAGATGGCTGAGAAGTCAGATGGGGAGTGACCAGGCTTTTGTGGAAGAGATGAGGTGTTGTTTTACACACACACACACACACACACACACAAACACGCATCATAGCTGAACCTGAGAAGGGAAGAGATGACACCAACGAGGAGCTGCGATCAACTTACACACACACAAACACACACACACAAACACACAAACAAACCTGCATGCACTCACACAAGCATTAAAACCACTGCTATACACACTCGGTTATTCTTTACTGGATGCTGAGATGATATTGATACCTGTTGGCGTCTTACAAACGTATAACACACTCAAGAACAACACAGACAGGAGACCATACACACAACACACAAACACACACACACAGGAGACCATTGCCACACAACATACACACACACACACAGGAGACCATTGCCACACAACACACACACACACACACACACACACACAGGAGACCATAGCCACACAACACACACACACACACACACACACACACACACACAGACACAGACACAGACACACACACACACACACACACACACACACAGAGACAGGAGACCATAGCCAGAGAGGACACTGGTCATCTGCAAACTCTCCAATTCCACCAGCCAATCAGGTAAAGAGCTGCAGTTAGCCTGCCATGACGAGAGTCTCACACACACACCTCAGTGACAGAGATGACATACTGCAGGCCGCCACAACACACACACACACACACA
>NC_137911.1:25559126-25561626 GCF_963457725.1 Sprattus sprattus | reverse complement strand
TGAAATATCTACAAAGTCATCATTATGTTCTATAAACAATAGAATAGAGCCATCATAATGAGATTTAGGTCATTTTCCGTACAAAAACAAGCTAGGCCTATTTCACTGTCAATGTCACACAATCATGTTCCTGCACAGAAGAAGCCAAATGACTTGTGTCATCATTGTCAGGTGTTTTTGTGGTTAAATTGATGGTGATGCAAGAGTCTTAGGACACAGCTCGGTGATATTTTTGAATGTACAAGGCCTAAACTGCTCATTAAGTGATTGGTAACATCAGGGTTTTGTCACTGAGGCCACACCACCAAATGCTATAGATTCAAAGCCTCTAGAAGCAGTCTCGAAGCACATGTTGCTCTTTGAACATGGCTAAGGTGAAGAAGGAGCTAACGAGTGAGCAACGGGTTCGAATAAAGGTTTTTTTTATGCTTGCTGGAGTTACTGTTGCATAGCCAAGGACTTGAGATGCAGTCCCAGCACTGTAAAGTACACTTTAGACCGCCATGGCACCAGAACCGAAAGGGGAGAGGTTTCTTTTTTCATCTCTCAGACACACAAGTGAAGCATTTCAAAATTCTCAGTCTTCAGGACCGAAGAAAGAGTTACAAGAACTGTGTGACGAGATCAACATCACAATGACTAATGGTGCAACAGTGTCTTCAAGAACTGTTTGTCGGAAACTGGGAGAAGGACTTTTTTGGCAGAATAGCAGCAAAGAAACATTACTGAAAGAGAACAATTGAGTGTAAGGCCTGAAATTTGCAAAAGAACACAAGAAATGGACAAAGAAATATTGGTTTAAGTGTTGTGTACTGATGAATCCATGTTTGAACAGTTTGGCAACAAGCAAAGCGTGTATGTTCCACGAAGTGAGGGGGAGAGATATAAAAATGTGTGTCTCTTGCCAACAGTTAAACAAGGAGGGGGTAGTATTATAGTGTGGGGTGTAATTTAAGCCTCAGGAACAGGTGACTTTGGCTAAATTGACGGCATCATGGATACAAAAGTATACCACAACATTCTGGTGAGGCACAAAGTTCCTTCTTGGAGACGTCTTATTGGGCCTGGATTTATTTTCCAAGAGGACAATGACCCTAAACATTATTTTAACTATTGCCGAAACTACCGGCGACAAGGAATCTGCTAAAACATTGAAAATGATGGACCGGCCCTCTCAAAGTCCCGTCTTCAAACCCATCAAGCAAATTCGGGGCAAGTTGGAAAATAAACTTGACAGATCTATTGTACATTCCAAGGAAAGCCTTTGGCTTGACCTGCAGAAGGCATGGGATAACATAACTGTTGAAGTTCTCAAGAAATACATTGACTCTATGCCAGAGAGATGTGCTGCTGTAATTGCTGCAAAAGGTGGACGTACAACATATTAAAGTTAAAAGTGGATAAAAACAGTAGGACTCACTTCATCTGATATATGTTGTGCTCAGAACAACCATCTGCATGTTTCATGAACATTATGAATTTAAATCATGTTTTGGAGGCAAAAAAGGTCATTATTCTCAGATCTGTCAGGTGTTCTAATAATTTTGGCCACCACTGTAGGTGTTTGTGTGTCTGTAGAGTCGTGT
Organism: Sprattus sprattus; assembly: GCF_963457725.1. Taxonomy (NCBI): domain Eukaryota; kingdom Metazoa; phylum Chordata; class Actinopteri; order Clupeiformes; family Clupeidae; genus Sprattus; species Sprattus sprattus. Next base: position 25,560,040 of record NC_137911.1, on the reverse strand, counting down.
GTATGTGTATATGTGTGTGTGTGAGTGTGTATAAAGTTGTTTGCGTGTGTGTGTGTGTGTGTGTGTGTGTGTATATAGAGTCAAGTTCCCCTCAGGTAATTTGAATTTCAATGGGCTGGCTCCACACCGCGCCTGCTAACGCTAACATCCTTGCCTTGCTGCGCTCAGGACCAGATGCTGGCAGGCTGAGGGCACGCACCGCGGGAGAGGGAGGCAGAGCAGCATGAGACCCCAGCAGCCTTCAAAAGCCTTCGGAGGCCATTAGCAACGTTAGCCATTAGCGGCGACAGGGCCAGACAAAAGGGGTGAGATCAGCGGTGCCGACGACCTCGCACACACACAGCAAAAACAAACACAAACACATGCTCGCAGACGCACACAAACACACACACACACTCACACACACACACACACACACACAGACACATTAAATCAAAAGCAGCAGTTTTTAAATTAGACTAAGCCTTTGAGTACACCCATGGGAATCACACAAAAACACAGTCCAACCCTTCGAACACACAAGCACACACACACACACACACACACACACACCGCACACACACACACACACACACACACACACACACACACACACAGAAAAACAAACACAAAGGTTAACTTCACAACAAAAAAGCAAAGCCTTGAGCTACAGAGAAGAGAGGCAACTGTGTTACGATTAGCTCTGAGCTAACGGCACTTTGTCAGTTTGGTTCAAAGCAAACACCTGCATCAGATAAAGCATAGCTTTCAAAGGAAAACAGTTTCTTTGTTTAAAGAAACTTGTTGTCAACAAAGCATCGCATGACAACACACGGTCTCCCCAAAATATTCAACACACCCTCTGGTAAAAGTGAGTCAGATTTTGTTCCAGCATTTTAAGAGCAATGTTTTGGCACCATGACACTTCTTGTAGT
>NC_137911.1:25531626-25551626 GCF_963457725.1 Sprattus sprattus | reverse complement strand
TCCCTTAGCTTTAAAATTACTATCATTAAGAGCTATAAAACACACACACACACACACACACACACACACACACACACACACACACACACACACACACACACACACACACACACACACACACACACACACAGACACACACACACACACGCTTTCAGACCACCGGCTGGATTTGTGTGCAGGGATGATCTGGATTCATTTGAGGAGTAAGAGTTCAGTAAATAGCTTAGTGATCCATACTGTGCTTAACACGTGTCAGATGAGGCCAGTGATCGTGAGCAGGAGAGGAGGAAGCTTGGGAGCCATTTAGAGTGAAGTGGGTTGAGGATGATATTGTTTAAGGTCCTGGGAAAGTTTAAGACAGAAATGACACTGAACGAAGGAGCAGATGTGTGGTTGGATATTCGACTCGGAAGGAAGACACCAAACACACACACACACACACACACACACACACACACACATACACACACACACACACACACACACACGCAGTAGTCGTGCCTAATCCCCACTAACACTCCTGGTCGAAATATGGACATGTAGACGCCAGCTGCTGTCTGCTCACCAGGATCAACATTGCAATTACTTTCAGACACACACAGACAAACACACACACACACGCACACACACACACACACACACACACACACACACACAGATGACTGACAATTTCACCCTTCACACTTATAATCATGTTATTACTGTAGTATGGTAGTGTTCGCTGTAGTATGGGGTGGCGAGGTACAGAATAAAGTCTGTCTGTCTGTGTGTGTGTGTGTGTGTGTGTGTGTGTGTGTGTGTGTGTGCACACACAATAACCCCAGTGTATAAATTCAAAGGGCATATGCGTGACACCTTATTCAAAGCAACCGGGAAAATGGAGTGCATCACAAGAGACAGGAAGTGTGTGTGTGTGTGTGCGAGCATCTATGTGATGTGTGTGTGTGTGTGTGTGTGAGAGAGTCCTACCTGATAGTAGTGCTTGATGTGTCGGATGACGATGTTGAGGTTCTGTATCCTGAGGTTGATGTCGTTGTTGACATTTTTGTGCACACGCTGGTTAGTTGGATTGGGGTCTCTGAAAGTATGCAAAAGGAAAATTGTGTTTAAGTTGAGTTCCTTCAAGAACGACATGAACCAACACAAAAGACAGACAAGACAACTATGCATTGCAATCATTTTAGGTCAAATACACAAAAGACACACACACACACACACACACACACACACACACACACACACACACACACACACACACACACACCCTAATAAACAATGACTTGTGTAAACAAACATGGTCCTTGGGGAGTGTGAGTGAGTGTGTGTGTGTGTGTGTGTGTGTGTGTGTGTGTGTGTGTGTCGGTAAGTCCGGTAGAGAGTTGCGTCTCAAACAGGCATTAGTCCCTTCATTTGCATATGTTTTGTGCCTAGACATGCAATGGCTGCCAGTTTGGCACAGAATTCCTTTGACTGTTGTGTTTATCTGTCTCTCTGTATGTCTGTGTGTGTGTGTGTGCGTGTGTGTGTGTGTGTGTGTGTGGTAGTTAGGGGGTCTGAGTGAATGTACGGCTATGGGAATGAGGGGCTTTTGGTTTTTCTTCCCTGTTACACAAGTGGTGCCAGCTCCTCTGTGCCCTCTCCAAACTATTCCTTCACTGCTCCCTCACCCTACCTACACCACTCTTCAGTCTGCCAACTCGCTCTCCCTCTCCCCCTCGCTTTCTCTCCCTCTCCCTCTCCCTCTCCCTCTCTCTCTTTCTCTCTCTCTTTCTCTCCCTCCCTCTCTCTCTCTCTCCCCCTCTCCCTCTCTTTCTCTTTCTCTTTCTCTCCCTCTCTCTCTCTCTCTCTCTCTCCCTCCCTCCCTCTCTCCCTCTCTTTCTCTTTCTCTTTCTCTTTCTCTTTCTCTCCCTCTCTCTCTCTCTCCCTTCCTCCCTCTCTCTCTCTCTCTCTCTCACTTTTTCTCCCGCTCTCATTTCTGCAGCCTGTTGGCCCTATGGGGAGCCCATTCCTCAGGCCTGCACACTGGGAGTGTATAGCGCCTTACGGAGGGTTTGTCTCCAGATTCCCTGGCCCCACCAGAGCAGCCCAGAGGCTATGGACACCACGCTGCTACATGACCAGGAAACCTGACGTTCATCTCAGCAAACAGGCCCATCACCAGGCCGAGTCACACTCACACACACACAGCATAGAGCAGCATAGAGCACGGCTTCAATCTAACAGTCTATCCTAAAAGATGCTTGAGGACACAGAGACACGTTCACATAACACACACACACACAGTTCTCTGGGGGAGCAGAAAAGGGCTTGGACTGAGTGAAGATTAGGGTGGGAAGTGACCTGGGTGCTGTGACTGAGACATGCCACACACACACACACACACACACACACACACACAAATGCCATTGTTTCAGCTGCAGTGTCTCCACTTTTTGTTTTCTCTCCACAGCCTTTTAATAACATTCCCTTCACTGGTCAGACACACACACACACACACACACACACACACACACACACACACACACACACTTTAGGTCGTCATTAAAGCACAGGGGCAGGGGCACAGGGGGGAAAGTGGGCTAAAGGACAGCACTGAGGGAGGAGGGGTGGTGAGAGAGGGGAGGTGAGGAGGAGGGGGAGGAGGAGGAGAGAGAAAGGGGCCGCTACGGTTAGCACAGCTGGGGGGAGCACAAAAGAGACAGACGCAGGCCATGGGGGAGGAAGAGGGGGGGGGGGGGGGAGAGAGCAAAAGAGAGCGAGAGAGTGAAAATGCAAGAGAGAGAGAGCAGAAGAGAGAGCGAGAGAGAGAGAGAGTGAAAATGAAAGAGAGAGAGAGGGGCAAAGGATAACTGTTCATGCAGACAAGCATCTGAAATGTGCGTCTTAACTCCCTAAACTCCCTAAACTGGCTGTGTGTTGCCTTGGGAGAGAAGAGGCGGAGAGAGGAGAGGCGAGGAGAGGCGAGGAGAGGCGTGGGTGTAATCTGAGGCTTTTGTTCTCCTCACAGAGTTTCTGCTAGGCACAAGAGTAGGGTGACAGCAGGCCCTCAACCGGCACCAATGAAACACACACTGACAGAAACAAGATGGCCGACACCGCTAGTATTTAACGCACCACAGCATCAACACACCTGACCTTTCAAAAGAAAAAAAAAAAAAAGCAACAACAAAAGAAATGGTCAAGCACGGTTTTGTGTGCATCATATTCTGAACTGAAGCATTAACCTTTCCAGAAAACTGTGTGTGAAAAACTGCTCTCCGAGTCTCCAACTCTGGCACACACACATGCAAGGCACAGCCTCTTGAGGTTACAGGAAGTGTTTGTTACCTCAGGTTGAGCGAAACCCGCAGAGTGAGGCCTCCAGTCAGACTGACTGGGTCTGAGGGGAGGAAAGAGCACCGCTGCCCCCTTCATCAATGGAGCGCATTCAGACGGCGCTGGGGGCCCCCACACTGACTTTGGGAGGGCCACACTAGTTCTCACTGCTTTCACAATGATATTTAACATCCATGAAGTGAAAGGCTCCACAGTCTAAGGGGGTTTACACGCCCACACACAGACATTAATGCAAGTAAGGAGATTGATACACACAAACACCCTCACACAAAGAGGAGACGACACTCAACTCCATAATTCAATTCAGAGTATCTTGAACTCCCCACACATTCCTTTATGGAGGGGGAGAGAGATAGAAAGAGAGAGAGAAAGAGAGAGAGAGAGAGGGAGCAGGAGAGAGAGAGGGAAAGAGAGATAGAAAGAGAGAGAGGGATGTGGAGAGAAAGAGGGAGAAAGAGGGAGAGAGAAAGATAGAGAGGGATGGAGAGAGAAAGAGGGAGAGAGAAAGAGAGAGAAAGGGAGAGAGAGAGAGCAGGAGAGAGAGAGGGAAAGAGAGATAGAAAGAGAGAGAGGGATGTGGAGAGAAAGAGGGAGAAAGAGGGAGAGAGAAAGATAGAGAGGGATGGAGAGAGAAAGAGGGAGAGAGAAAGGGAGAGAGAGAGAGAGAGATGCAGCTACAGTGTGTATCTCTGCTGAAGCACGACTGGCGTATTCTGTGAAAAGGTATCTCTGCTCTAGTCGGATATGCCCGAGTCAGGGGAACGCCAGGATGTGGTTTCACATACAGACACGCTGAGGATGCGCAACAGCTGCTCAGTAAGCCCCCAGCACCACACACACACACACACACTTGTTCATCTATATCCACTTACACGTGTGTCATGATCTTATGCAGGAAGACCCCGTCTACTAGGTCCATGAACATAGAGAGTTTATCCTCCGTCCCGGTTCCAAGTGGTCCAAAGGTCTTCACCTGCAGAGAGTTAGAGGAGGAAAAGAAAGTAGTTATGTGCAGTTCCTTTCCAAATGACACATTCCTATTACAGTACTCAGTTCTCCATTCTACACTGATTTTGAATTTTCCCAGTGGGGATCTCCCGGGCTTTCTTAAGTGCATGTGATGGGGTTGTGTGTGTGTGTGTGTGTGTGTGTGTGTGTGTCTAATAGTAAGTGTCAAGTGACTGATACGGAGAATGATTTTGTTTTGTTTCCTGTGTCGTTGAAATCTCTCCGAGTATCTGTGGTAGGTTAACGCTCAGATGGAGGAGGCCTCTGGTCCTTCTAGCACTCTGAAGCAGGCCTACGTTCTACACACAGCGTGGACCAGAGTTGAGTGCAAACAGGATGTTGTATAGAATATAGCAGAAACCGTCTCTAAATCGCTTTGACATAACTGAACTATACAGGAGATGACAATCAGTACACCTCAGTTTGAGTCCATGTATGAGGCAGTGCTTCTGTGAGCAGCCCAATTAATGTGAAGAAAGCCACCCTTCTGCTAATGCCATGTCATACAGAATGCCACGATGGTAGGCTGGATCAACGCCAAGCTTCTGATCTTTGATCTGAAGACAGCCCTGCCATTTTTGCATCCTCACTCTCACCACAATCAAGGCAGAATGTTAACTGCCTCTAGATTGTGCTGTCTACCTGTGGTGGACAACAGACCTTGTTTCTTATGGTTTGAGAACTCAACTGAGGAGATAACCTGGTACTATGGGCATGGCAATTTCGCTTCATTGGATTGGAGAGAAAAAAAATGGTCAGAGTGGTGGAACAGAAGTTACCCTAGAGTCAGAAAGATAGGGCAGTTTAGTTGCCCTAGAGTCAGATAGAGAGGGCAGTTTAGTTGCCCTGGAGTCAGATAGACAGGGCAGTTTAGTTGCCCTATAGACAGGTCAGTTTAGTTGCCCTAGAGTCAGATAGACAGGGCAGTTTAGTTACCCTAGAGTCAGATAGAGAGGGCAGTTTTGGTTAAGACATGACGGTCAGCGGGAGTGTGTGTCTGGAAGTGTGAGAAGACTACAGGAGGCCACAACAAGTGCCGAACACAAAGGCCGGGAGAAAATAAGGAACTAGTGCTGGGCCGGTCAGACAAACAGGACATGGGGTCAGGGTGAGGGGGTCATGGGAATGCCGCAGGTTCCTCTCACCCCCTGGCAGGGTGCTACCCGGCCGCATCTCAGACAGCGGTGAAGATAGGTAGGCAGTGGCACACTACTCACGCCGACTCCTTTTTTAATCCACCGCTTACAGTTCAACCATCATAGTAAACCGCCCAATATTCCTTCCTAGGACTTTCACACTTCCTCTTAACACCACATGACCACAGACGCACAAGCGCCATGTGAGAAAATCCAAGTACAGCTAGTTTGATTTGCACAGAAGGTTTTCCACTGGCCTAAACGGGACTGCTTGCCTAAGGCCTACCAAGTGCTTAGACTGCAGGTCATTTTTCATCTATTTTTCTGACACGTATACTTCCTGCTGAGTTTACTAGGCTTCATTGATCTGTTGGGACCTTGGAGGGGGTAGGTTGTACCTGAGCACACTGTACCTTTGATGTGCCAGGCTTGAGTAAGTAATGGGTGGAGGCGGTTGACAGTTTAATGCGCTAGTCCTTTTACACGTTTCCTTAATGGGGATCTCTGTTCATGTAAACGGGCCATTTCCCTAGGTCGGATATGCTATATTCTGCAGTTAAAGGTTGGTCACTAGTCTACCAACATGTGTTGGTCAAGACAACTTGTATACATACATCTAGTTTAGTTGAGGTTATATTTACATCAGTGAACAATGGCATAGTATAGTTAAATGTTATCTTTTGATACACTGCTGCTACTTTTTGTTATATTTATCAAAAGTTACATTGGTGCAGGTTACTTAGGCTAGCCTGGGGCTTCAGTGTAGTAAGTTATTGTCAGAGAACGCTGGGTAATATGATCTAATCAGCAGAAAACGCGTTGGGTTGGCAAAAAAAATGTGCAGGTGTTCAAGTCAACTTTATAACGAAGTAGGCGATCGCTTGAAACTGGTCTCTAAAGTGGGTACACATTGTCTCTTAAAATTAGCGAGCTCAGCGCATTGTCTTACCCAGACCACCAACGGGGTGTCCATGAAGTTCGCCATCAGTTCTGACACGGTAATATCCATTTCAGCCACTTCAAAGAAATTCCGCCCAGAAAATAAATCCAAAAGTTACGTTTAATTCCGCCAGATTTGCGACTGGAGCATTCCTTAGGCGATGAGAAGTAAAGCTTGCATGCCCACTCCAGGCAGAACAATGCCGTGAGGCATCGGAGAGCCACACGGTCTGGGCGACGATCGGTTAAATTTCCCCTTTGAATCAATGAAATATGTCCACGAAGCTGATTTGGGTATTTTCCCCTTTATATCGTCCTCCAGAATGCACGCGTTTGTGTTAAAGTTTCAAATAAACTTCTCCTCCAACTTCTTGTAAGTCGCCATAAATAAATAAGATCAAGAACAAAGTAACGTTAGCCTGTAATTGGGAGCCCTGGCCACGTCAATTCTTTGCCAAACAAAAGTTAGTGAACATTTAAAGTAATCCTCGGTAAGTGTATGTTATAGAATGCACACGCAAACCCCACTGCGCCCATGGGCTAAAAAGTTACAAACGTTGCCGCGAAGGGTGAAACTTCAGACTTGCTACTCAGTTGCCGTTGCCCCTGCCTGCCTGCCTGCCTGCCTTACGTTATTTGTCCTGGAGCATCCAACCTGTAACCGAATGAATAACATGGCTCAATGACATCCCAGCGAACCAATCAGATCTGCTGTATGTGCTCACAGGGGCAAGGATCAGCCAATGTATGACTCTAGGGAACTGGGTTAGTTTAAACATGACGTCACCGGCGGACAACCTGCTATATGCGCCAATCTAGCTCACTGGCGCGCTCCTCTGGTAAAGTTGATCATTTAGAACACAGCACATTAAATTATGTTGAAAGAGTTCAGTGAGTATACAATTAAACCACTGAATTCTAGCAACCTCTAGCAATTCATGGTGATTTCATTCTGAGGAAGGAGTCTGTTCCACATTTTTATTGATTTTCACAAGAAAGTATACTTACACTCAAATACATTCATCTACAAAACTACCTGTTATAAATTTTAAATAATTTCACAGTTGGCAATATGTTTATGACACTAAATATCAGAACCGTTCACTCACTCTCTGGTGTGTCTTAAATCACTGTCTCTGATTTGGACTCTTCTCTTTCCAATGTAATTACCCTGACTCAGCACAGCTACCACACTTGTTCCTTGCGTGACCTTTAAGGTCAGGGGTCACTGCCTGAGACGCACCTGTGCACCTCTCAGTGTAGCTAAGAGGACTCAGTCCCTGAAAAAGGTAAGTGGTGCACTCTGTGGAATTTCCAGAGCATTCCGTGTCCTCTAAAAGGGAAAGACTGTTCTTAGAAAGTGCTGAGCCATGCACCCCGGTCACAGACAGCAGACAGCAGACAGGCCCCGCCGTTCTTTCTGAAGACTGTCAGGAAGATGGTGCAAATGTTATGTGTGGTATGTGCCAATGGAATTTGAGGGGTTCAAAGAGTGCATTTGGAGTTCGGGGGGATGGGGGGGGGGGTGGTTGAGGGGATGATTTACATTTATATGGAGAAAGAAAGAGTGGACTGACAGAAAGAAAGTAGGACAAAGAATTAAACTAATAGTAACTTGCTGAAAAAAACTGACCCAAGTGCTTAACTGCAGTAACTTGTATTTGGTAAATATTATAGAATTGCTTTTCAATTCCACAGCATCCCATGTTAAAATCTTAACCAACTTTTCTACCTATTATATCCATTTAAATTGAATATAGTGGTATGCGTTAGCTAGGTGAGTGGCGTCATCCCTAGATTCTAGCCGTTGGTTGAAATTTGAGCTGGTCTCTTGTTCAGGCGGGCCTTGACACTGCTCTTGGTTGGCATGGCAATGGCGTTGTTGCGAACAGCAAGATGACCAGTGGGACACCCCACTGCGAGTGACTACCAGCAAGGGCTCCTCCGTGTGTACATCAGAGAGGACACAGTGTAAGGGCAGAGAGATGAAGAGAAAGACCCTGGTTTGTTTCGGCAATGCTGTTGAACTAGTCATTGGTATGGCAAAGAATGCCAATATCACTTTCATTTTCACAGACAGTGGGAAAAAGAGAGACAGTGGAGACTGGAGAGTGAGAGAGGATGTGTGTGCCAGTAATAATAACCTGTACAATGACATATTCACACTGTAATTCTCTGTAGGAAAAAAAACAAAAACAAAATGTAACTTCTTTTTCTGTTTTCAAACTTTTCGGCATTTCAAATTGTATCCAATTCCATTTGAACCTAAATACAATGAAAAGAACTCCATAACAAACCATTTAAAACCTAAACAAGTTATCACATATCTACACTACATTACACAACACTATATATACGGGCCCCCAACACGAGTTCATTCAGCACAGCCCCGGGACTGGGAAATGATTCGGAAGCAGAAGTTGATTAAGGCAACTTCTAGCGTCGTCGTGCGCCTTTATCTCACCACAAGATGGCGCTTCTTATCACCACATGAATAGCTGTCATTGCCTGTGCAGGCAGGGTCACTATCCTATACCCCTATAAACCCAATGATTAACCAAATGTAATTAGTCGTTTTATACTGTGTTTACAATGTTGGTACAAAGTGCATAATTATTAAACTTCTTTGATTATATGCCTATCCTATGTTTTGTAGCCTACTTTATCTGAATTCCAACCTGCCGACCGACTGAAAGTGCTGCGGTGCATTATGGTCTACATAGTCCACACGCACGTTTGTCAAAGAAGTATGTAAGTTCAGAACGTGTAATGAAACTACAGTTTCGTAGTGCTACAGTAATTGGCAGAACGCGACCCTTAAGACGCAACATCGCAACAGGGATAGTTCGAATTCGTTTTTTTTAAGTTTCGGCAAGCAAACTTATGGCTGCATTTTGGTGATTTGAGCTGCCATCAAAATAGCCTTTCACTTCCTTTTTACTTGTACTTTTCCTTGTCGCCTGCCATAGCATTTGTAGTCTGTTCCGCAAAAGGTTACTTTGCGCATAACACTCACAGGCAACTTCACAAAGGAAGTGTCACTTGAAAGTAGTTCTACTCCAGCGAGTTTATGTGAGACAGTCAAGAGGACTTCTGCAGCGCTAGTTAGGGTCAGCCAAGCGGCTCAACACCTGTTGCATTCTGCAGATGCAAGTATTGCTGTGTAGCCTATTTACTTGCTCTGGCGAGGGTATGGAAATCTAAGAGACTTTGAATGGAAATACTTCGTTTTTATAAAAGCATGGGATTGTGACATTTTTCATTTCTAAAAAAAAAAAGGACTTATGTGTAGGTGCGCAGTTTTCTTTTTTGTTGATACCTGAAGAAATATGAAGTTTAACGGTAACCTTAAGCTGAGAATTGGGGAGGCGGTGGATTTGAAGCCCACCAGCACCGCGCTCAGACACACCGTCATGTTCAACAAGATGGTCCAGACTCTTGATCCTTACATAGTGGTCAAGGTTGACGAGTTCAAAGTCGGACAGACTATCACAAAGCTGAAGACCAACGTGCCCACGTACAACGAAGAATTCGATCTGAACGTGAACAACGGTACGCAGATCGAACTGACCGTGTTTCACGACACGCCCATCGGCTACGACGACTTCGTGGCCAACTGCTCCATCCAGTTCGAGGACCTGATGAAGACCACCAGCACCGACGAAACCTTCGAGGGATGGGTTAGTCATCCTGTACTCCTTTGTTTGCTCATCCTTGGTTATTCCATCACTTCTTTATTACTTAATATCAATTTATGTGTGTGTGTGTGTGTGTGTGTGTGTGTGTGTGTGTGTGTGTGTGTGTGTGTGTGTGTGTGTGTGTGTGTGTGTGTGTGTGTGTGTGTTTGCTGGCAATGCATTGAGGGTAATTTAACCATGCTGTGGTTGGGTCACTTCTGCATCTAGTTTGCTGACCTGGGCAAACTCACTTTTGAACCTCATGAAAAGTCAGAGCGACTAGTAGGCTACTTCATGAAGTCACTTATTGATTCATCATTGATTGCCAAGTGATCTTGGTTAACACTGACTGTTCATAGTGTTGTAGGCCTATCCACACACAATTATATGACCAAGACTCCTAACTCTATCGTTTCCAACGCCTGACTGTTGGATAATTGTTAAAGGCAGGGAAGACAACATTTTTTGTCACATTTTAAAAATCCTCTTTATATCCCGCTAGTGACGAATATATTAAATGCTCTTACAAAAAAAAATATTTAAAAAATCTTATCTTATCTTATGTTGCAATAGTGGAGGTAGACACAGGCCATTCTCCTTCGGAAATAGGGGAGCTGGGGCACCAAGTGTGCGAGTGCAGCTGTGTGGGTGCGCAGTGGGAGCACTAGCGTGCAATTGAGTAGGGTGCAGGGATTTCAGTTGATAGCCACAGTTTATAGGCCAAATGATGAGAGAACAATCCAAGCAAACTGAATAAAGTGCTGCAGTGAGAAGGTAAAAGAAAAAACCCTAAACAGACACCCAGCCGCCGAATGCACTCATGCGCTCTGAAGGATCACCCTATTCAGTTCAACGTCGGACCTAAACTGATATTAAAATAAGGCCCAGATTTAAAAGTCCCCAAGGTTTCCTTTAATGGCCCAGGTGGATGGGGAGGCAAGGCTACACTCCCTCTCGTGATAAATATCACCTGTTTCCTCCACTACACCTCTGATCTCACCGCCTCTGGTCCGCTGTGAAGAGTGAAGAGAGCTGTGATCTCCCCATGAGCCCCAGAGCCTAAAGGTGTGAGAGCCTAAGGTGTTGCCAAGGCGTGCCCAAGTGTCCGTCTCCGTTGAAATGCAGAAGTATGAATTAGGCATAAAGAGCACACGTGGTCCTCATTGGTGTGATGAACGGCTCATGCCAGCTGATGGCTAGTCCATATCTGCCTTCTGAAAAGGCCTGCTGTCTAATCTGCAGACAACTCAACTCAACTCAACTCAACTCAACTCAACTCAACTTCAACTCAACTCTTTGGATCCACACTGGTCCCCTGACAAGTGTGGATCCAAAATACGTCCCTGTTTGACCCTAATCTGCATGAAATACTTCCTGTATTTACTTGGGTTCTACTTATGTGAACTTGTATCCTTTCCCTGCCCCCGGACCCCTAGCACCTTTTATGGAATGGCGTGTCTGTGTCACATGTCACCCCCTCATCATCTTCTTCTTTATTTATTTTTTAAGATTTGTTTTTGGGCTTTTTGCCTTTAATGAGATAGGGCAGTGAAGGTTTTGGAAAGGAAATGAGATGGAGAAAAGAGGTGGAGAGTGGGATCGGGAAATGACAGCGGGCCGGATTCGAACCCGGGTCTCCGTGGGCATTCAAGCCCGTATATGGTCGGGCTACTGCTTGCACCACAGTGCCCCCCACCCCCCCCCATCTTCTACCTCTTTGTCTGTGTCCCTTTGCTTCAACTCAGCATACGTAGTAGAGTCCTCATTGGCTTTCTGTGATAACTGCCATTGCATTTGTATTAAGGTCATTGTTGGAAATATATTTTTGTAGTACTTTTCTTCAAAGAAGTCTAATTTTACAGATGTTTGCTTGAATCGCTTTCTGCGTCACTTGTAATAACAAGTTAATAAACGTTGAATGCTAACGTTAATATTCACATCATGTTGTGTAGCAGATGGTGTTCTAGCGAAGAGAAGCACCTAATGCTATCCATTCGTATTTATATCAGACTCTAACTGGTAACCAGCAACACTGAAAATGATGTCGTTAGACTTGAATCTCTCAGCTACCTAATTTTCTGCCAGTATTGATGACAAGGACCTTGTAGGACAGTTACTAGCGATACGGCAGAGCACATTTGAGTTTCTAACTTTATTTTGTGTGCACCCACTTATTTGTGTTTCACACTTGTCTTCAAGGAGCATGCTGCTGACCATCATGTGTACATGGTGTGTGTGTGTGTGTGTGTGTGTGTGTGTGTGTGTGTGTGTGTGTGTGTGTGTGTGTGTGTGTGTTTGTTCTGTATGCGTGTATGATTAGTCTGCACACAGCCCTAGCGAGCCGTGGCGGAGAAACCACAGACACCTACCCACGCTTACAGCAGAGACACCTCGCTGTCTGACTGAAAGACGAAGCTATCTAAACGTGCCTGCGTGCTGGACTCAATGCTCTCAGACTGTTCTCTGTGCGCACAGGAGAAGTCAGTGTCAGTGTAGTGGACTTAAGCCAGCGCAGTGAAACTGTTGGGTTGGAGCGGTAGTGGGTCACTGGCGGACTGGGTTAGGTACAGTTGTGTGTGTGTGTGTGTGTGTGTGTGTGTGTGTGTGTGTGTGTGTTGTGTGGTGAAACAGTTCGGTTGGAGCGGTAGTGGGTCACTGTGGGACTGGGTCAGGTACAGTGTGCTGGAGAGCTGGAGAAAGAAAGATGGGGCTTGACCATCTGAAGGTGCAGTCCCAGAGTGGTGTTTCATATGGAGGTGCGAATGTGTGCAGCAAGATAAAAGGAAACACACACACAAGCACACGCACACACAAGCACACATACAGGCCCACAAACACACACACACTCAGGCACACACACACCCACAGGCACACACACACTGTTTATCAGCACACCCATCCGAGTTGCGAGTGAAAGGCTAGGCATTCACTCAGACTCAAGCTGATTATCTGACCCCTAATCAGTAACTGACCCAGTGGAGTCTGACAATATACAGAGTTTCAGCTGATTATCTGACCCCTAATCAGTAACTGACCCAGTGGAGTCTGACAATATACAGAGTTTCAGCTGATGTCCGGATAGCAGGTTCTGCAGAGGACGTGTGTGGCATCGGCCCTTGCTGTAGGTGTTAGCTCTGAAGCAAGAAGGCATGCTACAGTAAGAGCACTCACTTGACCTGTGAGAGGAGAACACTAACAAGGGGCCCCACCTAACATCATGCGTGTGTGTGTGTGTGTGTGTGTGCGTGGGTGTTTGTGTGTGTGTGTGTGTGTGCGTGGGTGTGTGGGTGTGTGTGGGTTTGTGTGTGTGTGTGTGTATGTGTGATTGTGTGTGATTGTGTGTGTGAGTCATGGGATTGAAACAGAAAAGCACCTTTAACACACTCCCACAGTCTGGCTGACCATTCATTTTAAGTCATGAAATGTATGAAAGCGGTCCAGTGTGTGTGTGTGTGTGTGTGTGTGTGTGTGTGTTTGGTTTGTGGCCTGTGAGATGTAGGTTAAAGGAGATATTTGAGTTCTTTTCCGCACATCAGACACAAGCCCACACTTGTTTGTCTCGCTGCTTTCTCACCATGCCTACTTCGCTGACGGCTTCACACACTCACACTCACACTCACACTCACACTCACACTCACACTCACACTCACACTCACACTCTCACACACACACACACACACACACACACACACACACACACACACACACACACACACACACACACACACACACACACTCACACACACACACACACACACACACACACACACACACACACACACACACACACACATGTTTTGCCCTCCATTAATTCATCTATATGTTTAAAACGCATATGTCAAATCTGTTTGAGAATGTATCAGCCATCTACACATGTGTTCATGCAAAGCCATAGTGCTATCTAACATGTTACAAATTTAGAAAAAAGATGCAACATTTATCTGATTTATTCTATCTATTCCCAGTCTTGCAGAAATTGGACATTAGCTTGTGTTATATTAACGGTGTCTAGCCACATTGTGTGTGCTATATTAGCAGCGTCTAGCCAGACTGTTCCCAAAACTATTAATGTTGTGTGTGTTTTATAAACAGTGTCTAGCCAGACTGTTCCCCGAAACTGTTAATGTTGTGTGTGTTATATTAGCGGTGTGTAGCCAGACTGTTCCCGAAACCTTTAATGTTGTGAGGCAAAACCAACCCTACCGGTTCCACTCTCACTCTCACTCTCCTTCCTGGCATGGCTTGTATCATACACACACACACACACACACACACACACACACACACACACACACAGACAGACCCTCACATCAGCTCTGTCGGTTCCTCATGCATGCAGACAGAAACTCGCTGTGTGCATTCCTCACCCGCCTTCAAGGTCCATTATACTTAGATGACATAACAAGCATGCACATGGTTGGATCATAAAGACACACACACACACACACACACACTCACACATGGACACACAGAGAGAGAAAGAGAGTGAGTCTAAACGTTGACTTACATACACTTTTTTCTATGTTATGCTTGTCCCCACAAATAAAATGTCTCACTTCATATCCTTTCTCTGCAAATGTGTGTGTGTGTGTGTGTGTTTCAGGTTGACCTGGAGCCTGAGGGAAAGGTGTATATTCAGATTACACTCACAGGCTCTTTTACTGATGGTAAGTATCTCAGACTCAGAGACACAAACACACACACACACACACACACACACACACACACACTGTGTATTCCTTAGTATATTCCTTAAGCCAACAACTGTTTGTCTCACATCTCAATCCACGATCTATGCACTGTCTATGTTTGTATGTAGTTGTATCCATGTGTGTCTTTCTCTTCTCAGTGTATAGCCAAGTTGCTGCATTAGCTTAAGTGGTTTTGGTTTTGATGGATGAGTATAGGGAAGTTGAAGGCACGCGTATCACAGTACTTCTGTTTGTCACGTCAGGGACGAACACATGCTTGCGGTGTTGCATCATGAGTCCTTACATTTCCTTCATATTTGAATAAAAATTATGAATTATATTACTTAATATTATTATTATATTATTATATCTATTCAGCTTAATTCCCCCCCATGAAATCACGCAGAACCTCTAAATGGACTGTATGGTTCCTTTACGCAGAAACAGATCAATTATTGTTCATATGTGTAAATGATATTGAATTATTGTTTATATCCGTAAATGATATTGAATTATTGTTTTTATGTGTAAATGATATTGAATTCATAGCACAGAGTAGGGGTTTGGTTCTACATGTGGTGTGTCAGAACTGTTCTAGCAAACCAATGCTCAGGCATAACCTAGGGTGACCAGATTGAGGTAGTGAAAAAGAGGACATTTGGTTAAGGGGAATGGGCGGGGTAGGGTTTACTGGATCTGTCCCACATACAGATGACCCCGCCCACTCCCACTGACAAAGTTTTGACATGCAGATGCCATGTGCTGTTGTGACCAATGCAAAGACTGGAAGCGGCGAGGTGCTCAGTGTTGTCAGATTGGAAATGGCGTATCGTACCAAATGCTCAAAATAATCGTCTTTGGAGGATAATTATCGTGCGTCTGGCAACACTGAGAGGGCGGTCGACCTATGTCAGTCCTCTCTACAGTCAGAGCTCGCGCAAGAAGGTGGAACGTAAGGGAGGTACCCCTTCAAAAACTTGTAAGGGGCGTTCACAGTAGTTTGTGAAAGATCCAGAGAAACAAAAATATCCAAAGAGGCAAAATTCCGGATCATTTTGGAATCCCTGCCGAGAAAGAGGACATAGAAGGAGGACAAAAAGAGGACATATCCGGGAAAAATTGGACGTCTGGTCACCCTTCAAAACCTCCTTCCTGTGGTTAGCTTGTAGCTTGTGGATACAGGAAGAGCAACAGGAACATGTCATCACACCACCCTGATCTAGGATGCAGCACAGCCTTTGGCCTATAAGTCCAACATCAGCCATTTAGTAATATAAAGTTATGCATGTTATAGCATACCGTTTAACTTCAACACGAGTCTGAAAGCATGGGGTGTTTTATTATGTGTTTGTGATTCATCAGTGCGTACATAAAGGGTGGGAAACTTTCGGCAAGAGGGGGTATAGCTACCGACTACAGAATTTGATGGTGCCAAATTCCAGTGTGAGAGTAAAGACTGAGAGAATGCCAAGAGTGTGAAAAGCTGTCATCAAAGCGAAAGATGGCTGCTTTGATGCTGCTTTTTATATAAAACATACAGTATACTGGTTTGTTTAACACTTTTTTGTCTACTACATAATTCCAAATCTTGTGTTCTTTCATAGTTTTGATGTCTACAGTATTAAGCTACAATGTAGAAAAAAATAAACATGAGAATCAGAAGGTGGGTCCAAACTTTTGACTGATACTGTATATACATTGAGGAATTAGTGTAAGACTGAGAGGGGTTTGGTTTGGTTGGAGGAAGTGGCAAAACGCAGCTATAATGTTGACATGCAGTATTATTATGTAGTTTGTCGTGCCCCCATTCGTTCGCAGCTTCAACAGTTAAATCAGTTGTAGTAATAAAAACAACCGATAAGTAAGTCATGGTTGTAACTGTCGTGGGTGAGTGAGTGTGAAGATTTAAGTACAGATCCTTGTGTTACTCAATGCTAATTTCATTGTAAGAGGTCACTAGGGCAGGAGTTTACCACTTTTCGATGTATATTTGTTCAAATGATATCAGGTTTTTTCGGTATCCTGCTCTAATTCATGTTGATTCTATGTGGCCGTCAAGGCTATGCACTATGTAGTTCTGTGGTGTAGGTGCCGACCACTCAGCGTAAATGTGTCAAAGGCTTCGTCACTAAATCACCAGAAGATACCAGTTGACATGCTAGCACGCTTTTATAAAGGCCAGATGTACAGTTGTTGTTTTGTGAAATGTTTTTGCATGCCTTTTAAGTTGTTAGCTCGCTAGACATAGACGGAAGCTCATTATTGCTGCTTTAGAAGTGCCTTAATATTGAGAAATGATTCTTCCATCACCATGTAACAAAGCAAGTACCGGGCATATGTCATTACAAGTCACTCAGTACCTCCAAGTGAAAGTAAAGTGTATACAGGATCAACTTTCGGGGGACGGAGAGGGGGGGGGGGGGCGCTCACCCAACACATATGCACTCTGAAGATTCTTGTCTGTATTTCCATTTCCCGTTTGTGTTGTCTTTCTTTCTTACTTTTTGTCTCCATCTGTTTACAGTGTGGCTTTGATATTGTGCGGTCTTCTTTTGTGCAGCCATTTCTGTTTCTGTTCTTCATCTTTTGCGTGGACATATTTAGCACGTATAAAGCTTTCCCAAGCTTAATAGGGGTTTAACCTTGACACACAGACACACACGCATACACACACACACACACACACACAGAGAGACAGACACACTCACACACACACACAGACACACTTAATATGACGTTGAAACAAGATTAACAATAAGGAGCTCATCATTGACCAGACCAGGATGCAGTATGCTTCCCTTAAACCAGACATATAACCATTCATACTTGAATACATTTATTTATCAAAAACACATATGTAGAATACAATGAAGACTACAAACTTTACAATACAATGTGGCATGCCAACTTTACACACTATGTGTGTGTTTAGATGATTAATTCCTTGGGAGTATGTCATACTGCTATGTTTGTTTCTAAAAGTCGTCTGGTCTCTTTAGTCATATAAGGCAGCCATTTACTGCTGGGTGGAACTCTTGCTCTCAGGGGGCTAGTGATGAGGTGTACACCCACCCACACACACACACACACACACACACACACACACACACACACCCGCACACACACACGCGCACACACACACACACACACACACACACACACACACACACACACACACACACAACACTTCCTTTCATGCATGTGGTTAGCACTTCTCAGTAGCACACAGTAACTAATAATACAGTTGTGTGGGTGTACTCTGTGTAGCCATGTGAAAATGTCCCCCCTCCTCCATACTCACACTTATAGAGCAAGTATCAGTTGTAGTATATGAGAATTATACTGTATGGTTTTTAAGCTGTTTTGTGTTTTTTCTTCCTTGGAACCTGTTTGCTTGCTTTTGTTTTTCTGTGTATGTGTGAATACGTCATTGTAAATGATGTGTGTGTGTGTGTGTGTGTGTGTGTGTGTGTGTGTGTGTGTGTGTGTGCGTGTGGGCATGTTCGTGTGTGTGTGTGTGAGGGTATCTGTGTGTGTGTGTGTGTGTGTACGGTGTGTGTGTGTGTGTGTGTGTGTCTGTTTGTGTGTGTGTGTGTGTAGAGGAGGCGACGACGCGCGCCCTGCGTGTTCGTAAGGAGTTCACGCGGCAGCGGCAGGGGGCTCTGCGGAGGCGCATCCACCAGGTCAACGGGCACAAGTTCATGTCCACCTTCCTCAAACAGCCCACCTTTTGTTTCCACTGCAGAGAGTTTATATGGTACAGAAACACACACACCCACACCCACATACACACACACACACACATACACACACACACACACACACACACACACACACACACACACACACACGCAGGCGCGCGTCACCTCCTCTACACACTGAGAGCAAGAGTTCCACCCAGCAGTAAATAGCTGCCACACACACATACACACACGAACGCGCACACACACACACACCACATTCACAGTCTGAACTTACTTTCAGACAAATACATGTTCATTTTCGTACAATCTTTTAGTGTTTAAATGTGTTAAAGAGAGAGAGAGAGAGATTGATGGAGTCTTACCTATCATTTGCTTCTCTCTTCCTCAGGGGTATGTTTGGGAAGCAGGGTTACCAGTGTCAAGGTGAGTGGTGTGCATTTGTATGTGGGCGTGTTTGTGTTTGTGTGTGATTAACTTCATGGCCTCCATGTCCTTCATGGCCTTCCCAGTGATGTACTTGTTGTACATAAAAGTCTTCCTGGCCCCTATCATGCACATGCCATATCTCTTTTGCCATCTTTCTATCTTAATATGATGTTTTATCACTATCATATCATGCCATATGGGTAGACTTTACCCAGGGATAATGGTAGAGTCAGTGATTCAGTTTTGTGTTTTCGAAAGGTTGTTTTTTTCGTTTGAGTTAAGTGAAATTACACAAATTACAAATGCACCGTGTTGATTGGCTGGTATTATTTACGGCTTGGTCCGAGCCACTTTGTTTGTTTCCCATTTTCATGTTTGAACACCAGAGTTGCTTTCGAAGCGAAAGCACTGAACAGACAGTCAGAGGCCTGTGAGGATCAAAGTGCTGAATTTGTGGAAAAGTTTATAGGATTAGAGTCGTCTTAGACTAGGCCTTTAAATCATTCCTGTGTCATATTATCGATGCATTTTGCACTTGCTTGTTTTAGCTGAACCTGCGTCCCCAAAGGCTTTTGTAAGTCAGACTCAGCAGTCTAGAGACTCATAAGACCAAAGGATCTTTCAGCAATTTAATCCAAGATTAAAATGCTCCTAATAAATGCTCTTCCGCATTGCCCCATTGGTCAGTTTTGTTAAGAGATGATTGGACATTTTAGCCAATGAAACTCCTATATTTTATTCAAATGTAGTTCAGTGATAGTTTCCATCATGGAAGAGTTCATGCTGTTGTGTTTATGATGTTTGTAAACGTCACATTGGCCCAGCAGCACCTTTTTTTGTATGTTACTTTATAATATGTGCATGTTTTATATGTTTTATATGTTTTATTGAGCAGGTCTCTGAACGTGCGCTTGTGTGTGTCAGTGTGTACCTGTGTGTGTTTCAGTGTGTACCTGTGTGTGTTTCAGTGTGTACCTGTGTGTGTTTCAGTGTGTACCTGTGTGTGTTTCAGTGTGTACCTGTGTGTGTTTCAGTGTGTACCTGTGTGTGTTTCAGTGTGTACCTGTGTATGTTTCAGTGTGT
>NC_137911.1:25511626-25516626 GCF_963457725.1 Sprattus sprattus | reverse complement strand
TCTCTGTCTCTCTCTCTGTATGTGTGTTTCTTTCTGTCTCTCTCTCTCTCTCTCTCTCTCTCTCTCTCTCTCTCTATCTCTCTCTCTCGCTCTCTCTCTCTGTATTTGTGTGTGTGTGTTCAGACTAAACACTGCAGCAAATAGATCAGATCTGTTTGCATTAGTGTTGAGGTCATGGTACCAAATGATGAGGTGTACTGGGGGCTACAGCCTTGGCTTGCTGTAGCCAATGAGAGCTTCAGCAGTGGTCCCACACACACACACACACACACACACACACACAGAAGAGAATACACACACACACACACACACACACACACACACACACACACACACACACACTGGGGAAGGACTCCTTCCCTTTAGTCATTTTTGGTAACATGTGGATAAGAGGTTTAGGAAATGTGTGCCACGAATAAAAGGGGTGTGTGTAAAGAAAGGATGAAGAGAAATATGATCAGAAACAATAATGTGTGTGTGTGTGTGTGTGTGTGTGTGTGTGTTTGTGTGTGTGTGTGTGTTTGTGTGTGTGTGTGTGTGTGTGTGTGTGTGTGTGTGTGTGTGTGTGTGTGTGTGTGTGTGTGTGTGTGTGTGGATGAAGAGAAATATGATCAGAAACAAAGACATTGGAAATTGCAGTCAGCGGAATGTGAAACAGAAGAAATGATTATATAATTATGGTTGTTGTTATTTTTGCACACTTTTGAACTGCAGAAGCAGTAGCACACTGTGTTCTGTCTTCTTGCAGTGCTAATTATATTTCATACAGATACACACCGACACACATCCACACCGACACACACATTATTATATAATTATGGTTGTTGTTACTATTGCAAACTATTTGACTGTTGAAGTGTGTGTATGTGTGTGTGTGTGTGTGTGTGTGTGTGTGTGTGTGTGTATGTGTGTGTGTGTGTGTGTGTGTGTGTGTGTATTGTGCAGGGTAATTATGTGTTCATTAATGTGTGGCATGTTATTCGTCTAAGGCCAAACGCAAGCACAATTCATCTCTATACAGACATTTGACATTTGTTTGGGTTACTGCTGAAAATGACCACCGAGGGCCTCTGGCACATGGGAGGGGAGGGAGGGAGAGAGGGAGGGAGGGAGGAAGAGGGAAAGAAGGAGAGTGTGAGTTGGGTATAAACAATCCAAAAGCACCTTCACTAATCCCTAGAGTCAGCCAGGACCACAGGGCCTTCATGACTGATGATATTCTTCTGAGATTGTTTTTGTGTTGTTTGTTGCCCGGAGCATCTCTCTCTCTCACACACACACACACACACACACACAAACACACACACACACACACACACACACACACACACACACAAGCATACACACACACCACACACACACACACACACACGCTCAAACACACACACACAAACACAGACACACACACACAAACACACACACAAGCACACACACACACACACAAACACACACACACATTAAACCTAAGTGTGTAATTTGAGCCCTTGATGCCTCCTTGTGTGGTCTGAGAGTGCATCCTAGCCTCCTGACGGAGTGTGTGTGTCTGTGTGCTGCTGATTACATCAGTGTGTCTCTGGACGCCACGTCTCTCTTCATAGGCCGCAAGGTGAAGCACGAAAAGTGCTTTAGAAAATGAATCCCGTTCCACTCACTGGCATCTACACAATCTTTAGCTTATAAAAAAGAACGAGTCGTGGTTAGTTACCAAAAAAAAGTTCGTCGCTGATTTTCCAGTCGATTGTCTATATGGCTTTGTTTTATGCAGAACTAGAGACTTCAGAGCGTAATAAGATTTTTGTCGGGAGCCGTGACACGGTTCGACACGTGATCATGCTACACCAATGAGAAGGCTGCTTTTTGACAACAGAATGGAAAAATGGCGGCTCCCGTGCGGTTAGAAACATCGTTAAAGATAGAGGAAAACACTTGAACATCCTCAAAATTGGGCTAAATGAATTCTAATTAGTGCTGTATACATAGCCGCGTCCAAGAAGAACAATGAGGCAAATATACGATAATGTTATTTTTATGTTAAGTCATTTAGATCAAGTTTGACATGCATGGGCATACACATTACTGACGATCTTACATGGACTGTGAACACCCAGCACACCGAAGAAATCAAGGCAAAGACTGTACTTCCTACGTCAGCTAAGGTGATCTTAACTATGAGAAATCATAGGCTTAGATGATATACAAACAATTCCATGCAACAGTGTAAGAAGTCATTACAGAAATACAATAATCATCCCAACTTTAGAAATCCAGCGAGGGGGTTGACTTTTCCTCAATGATCTGGAGCACTCACACCTAATTGTAAGCCCTGTCAGACCCTCGTTTGTAATTGTGATTAACATTAAATAAGGGTTAAATACATTATATCAGTAAGACACAGCACAAAATACAGTTGTAATAAGGATAAGTGCAACGGCCCAGTGGTTGAGAAACACTACACTAGGACATCAAGTCTGAAATGCCATCAGCGGTTGCACAGTGAAGAAAAGCCATGTAAATGCTTGAATTCTGAAGTGTGAAGTTTGCCCTTCTCAAATGCATATATGTTGATACTCATGCCAATGTGGAAAAACTTCTAAACAAGCTGGGTCTTTAAAACGTCACCTGATAGTACATGGCAGGGAAGGTCCACATAAATGTGCCTGACCTTTTATATGTTTACAATATGTAAAGGCATTTTCACTGGCATTTTCATATGCAAAAACATACTATGTGGGAAAACATTTACAAGGTCTTCAACTCTGTTTGTGTGTGTGTGTGTGTGTGTGGAAGAGAAGACTGGAGAGAAGCCTCGTGAAGGTGCCCAGTGTGTGCACACTCACACTCACACACATGCACATCCTCATATAGGCTGTAAGGTGAACCCTGTTTCCGTTTCAACCCGCTACACTGTCTGGCATCTACAGATGTGGCAGTCATTGCTGTAAGTGTGCAGACAGATTTGCCATGCACTTTATATGTTTTCACAGGGACTGGCAACAGGACATGTATCATTGACATTACCAAGGTGTCATCAGCTCTTGGAACCAGTGTGTTTTCAGCCTTGATCGGAATTCAAACATTTTCTGGGTGTGACTCCACAAGTGCCTTTAATGGCAAAGGAGAAAAAAAAGACTTTTTCTGTTGCTTGTGAGAAAGATGAGTACCTAAAGGCTTTTAAAAGTTTAGGTACTAACTTAAACTTGGAGCAGTCAACATTCGCATTTCTTTGCCAGTATGTATGCCATATGATCAGTCGGCTGCTGATAATGTAAATAAAGCTAGGTTCAAGGCTTTCTGTATGACATCATCAGCCTTGCCAGAATTATCCATTCCCCCTACCACTGATGCCCTCCATCAGCACTGCAAAAGGGCAAACTACCAGGCTGCAATAATGAGGTCCTGTCTCAAACAGTGTTTTGCATGTGATACACTGTGGCTGCAAAGGTGCCTGTGAGACAGACAGATGTTTTTCTGCAGGATTGTGTTGCATAGTTGACCTATGTCGTTGCTGTAGGAACTGGAAGATAACTGTCCTTACACTGACACTAACAGTGAGGACTGAGTGTCCCTAATCTGTTATTTCTTATTCAGTTTTGTACAGTTTTATATATCATATTTCATGTTTCATAAAGAGTGTTTTTATGGTTCATTAGTGTTGTTTTCATTTGTGGAAGAATGAATGAATGAATGAATGAACAAACAGATGGTCATTGGTATTTACAATTACTGCCTTTTATTGATACATGGAGGTTTATTTGTCACATACATAAAAATACTACTGTTTTTTTCTGTGCGAGTGTGAAGAAAGAAAGATCAATAAATATTTTTCATAAATAGCAAGAGGGAGTTTAAAGAGCAGTGTGTGAAAAAAGGTGTAATTGATGTTTTATAGTCATTGTGTGTGTTCAGGATAAGGAATGCTTGAGGAAAGAAGCTCCTCCTCAGTCTCTCTGTTCTGGTCTTGTAGCAGCAGAGACGTTTGCCTGACCTCAGTGTTTTGAAAAGTCCATGGTCAGGATGTTAGGAATCCTTTACAATACCTTGGGCGCTGGTAGGTAGGTCTTTTCTTGTAGGTCTCCTGCAGAATATGGAGAGATGCTCTGATGATTCGGTGCTGCAGTCACAGGCTGTACAGTTCCCATACCAAGTGATGCTGTCAGGACACACAGCTGATCGTGCTGAACTTCCTCAGCTGATGTAGGAAGTACAGTCTTTGCCTTGATTTCTTCGGTGGGTGTTCACAGTCCATGTAAGATCCACAGTAATGGGTAGGCCTATTCCCATGTATGTTAAACTTGATGTAAATGACTTAACATAAAAATAACATTATCGTATATTTGCCTCATTGTTATTCTTGGACGCGGCTATCTATACAGCACTAATTAGAATTAATTTAGCCCACTTTTGAGGATGTTCGGATGTTTTCCTCTATCTTTAACGATGTTTCTAACCACACGGGAGCCGCCATTTTTCCATTCTGTTGACAAATGCAGCCTTCTCATTGGTGTAGCATGATCACGTGTCGAACCGTGGCACGGCTCCCGATCAAAAATCTTATTACGCTCTGAAGTCTCTAGTTCTGCATAAAACAAAGCCATATAGACAATCGACTGGAAAATCAGCGACGAACTTTTTTTTGGAAACTAACCACGACTCGTTCTTTTTTATAAGCTAAAGATTGTGTAGATGCCAGTGAGTGGAACGGGCTGAAACGAAAACCGTGTTCACCTTACGGCCTATCATTTGGGCTTCACTCTCTTCATGGTCCCTCCTTTACATCCCTCTCTTCTTGGTCCCTCCTTTACATCACTCTCTTCTTGGTCCCTCCTTTACATCACTCTCTTCATGGTCCTTCCTTTACATCACTCTCTTCTTGGTCCTTCCTTTACATCACTCTCTTCTTCTCTCTTCTTGGTCCCTCCTTTACATCCCTCTCTTCTTGGTCCCTCCTTTACATCACTCTCTTCATGGTCCCTCCTTTACATCCCTCTCTTCTTGGTCCC
>NC_137911.1:25496626-25506626 GCF_963457725.1 Sprattus sprattus | reverse complement strand
TAGAGATGTTTTGGTTCAGGGTAAATCGTGGGTAAATTTGGGTGATTGGAAAGTAAAGAGCATTCAATTTGATGAAGAAAACTATGACTGACTCTGTGGTTATTTTCCACTAGTTGAGCGGTACAACACCTACAGGGTTTACAAAGGAGCAAAGGTGATGCTTTCTTTCAAAGACTTTCTCTTTAAACCTGTTGATGATAAAGTGTCTTTTCCCCAAACCCTCACAAGAATCTTGAAGAGGAAACCTACTGCCCTGTGTTTGACCCTTGGGATTTACTCCAGGTGGCCATCCATGACCTTTGGGGAGATGTACTAGTAGAAGTGCTAACAGCTCAGCTGGTGCACAACAAAATGAAATGGATGCTGAAATCTAGTCTCATGAGAGTTTGGATTATGCTGGGGGAAACGTATTTGCTTACCCCTCAGGAGTTCATTGGAAAGTAGCTATTGTTTTTGACAAGTTAATGTATTATTAAAGCCATTCAAACCAGCTGTGAATGATTTAATGTATGACATGGTCTCATGTGACGTTTCATTGAATGTAGAAATAACTGGCATCACCTCTCAGTTCCAGGGTAGTGTTTGCGGAAGAGGAAATTGCAACAATAACACTGCTCTTACAGTTTACTGTAATCTGATTTATAGAAGATGGTGAGAATTAGTTTTTTCCCACAACTAGTCCAGCCTCCTTTAAGCTGCACACCAACCACAAGCAAGTGTTGTTTCTGTCCATGCCTTTTGCTGAATTAATAAACAGTGCATATTATATCTTTACATAAAGTAAAGTAAGTGAAATACTTAGTTTACTTGCTCAACTGCAGCATATAGTATGTGAAAACACTCATTCTTTATACTCATCAACTGCAGCATATAGTATGTGGAAACACTCATTCTTTATACTCATCAGCTGCAGCATATAGTATGTGGAAACACTCATTCTTTATACTCATCAACTGCAGCATATAGTATGTGGAAACACTCATTCTTTATACTCATCAGCTGCAGCATATAGTATGTGGAAACACTCATTCTTTATACTCATCAGCTGCAGCATATAGTATGTGGAAACACTCATTCTTTATACTCATCAACTGCAGCATATAGTATGTGGAAACACTCATTCCTCATGGTCATTATCTTGTGTATTGCCCTTTCTTTGGGTCTTTAAAACATGACATATCAGTGTCCTACTGTTTTGGTAGCCTAGTGATGAACAGTATATACAAAAGACTATTCAGCTATGCTGTGTGTGTGTGTGTGTGTGTGTGTGTGTGTGTTTGTGTGTGTGAACTCAGGTGGGCCATCTAACTAAACCTCCCCTCAGCCTAAAGGGTCAAAATCCTGCACAGGCGTAGTGCGAGGCTGGTGTAAACTACATGGGGGGGGCGGGCGGTGAGAGGGACAATCTGGCCCGCTTGAGTAAACGCAATACTGCCTTGTGTGCATACATGATGTAGAGTGTGTTTATCCAAGCATTAAACAGCGTAAATTCTCTCCTCGTTGTGTGCATAGGGCTGTTTGCACTGTCTGTCCGCTGTGCAAAAACCTTCGAGGTCCAGATAAAACATGTCATGCACTTTTTTTAGGTAGGAGAGGAGAGGGACACATCAGAAGATGGGTATTCATCAGGGCTTTTGGAGGAGACATTTGCTATCAAGAATACCACGGAGAAATTGTTAGAACCTCGTCTAAGGCATGACACAAAGGCAATAGGCAATGCTCTCTATATCAGCGCTGTGGTCGGTGTTTGCTTTGTGTCCTGAAAAACAGCCAGCGCGATAAATAATTCAGTTCATGAATTCATTTCTATCTCAGCTGCATCTCCCATTTGAAATGGCTCAAATTCAGCACGCCTGGGTCCTTCAACACCCTCCCAAAGTGAGCTCACACACACACACACTTCTCCCTCATAAAGTCTCTGGTCAATCATCTTGGCTGTTGGAAAGAGCCTGGCTTAACAGGCAAGTGTTGCCAACCCAGCCCTGGAAGCCTGTGGAGGATGGAAATTTCCACCCTGGAGGTATTGGGCAGCAGGGTGAGTGAGTTCGTCTCTCACAAGGGAAATGTACGAGCGCCTGTTGCTGAAACGCTTTGGCGCAATCGCCAAAGACGGTTAGGTTTGCCATTTTGCCATACGTCAATGCTGTGTTTCACCGTATTTCACCACATAGCGAGAAACGGAGACTGGGGGAGAGAAGGCCTGCATCACTGTCTGTGGGAGAAACAGAGGCAGACTACCTTGCACAGACTGGCCCTCAGTGAAACCCTATGCCTGATGAGCTAACTAGCTTTGCGCACAGGCCTGTACTGTTTTGATGGATAATTACTGCCCAAATAACCATACAGAAGGCAACTGGTAGCGCAAGTCACTTGGACATGAAAAAGTCACTCTGTATATAAGCATGTTATACATTTGCTATACATTACATATTTTTTTAAGTAAATCAGTGTCTGTTAATAACAACATGTTCGTGTGTCTTGCTGGTTAAAAGTGCAGTATTATATACATCCGTTCATCCCTGTCCTGTACATTAGTTGGTCTGCCTGTGCTCATCGGAGGAATGTTAGCATTAGCATATAAACATCGTTTATCATTGGTATCATTGGCACATAGTGCAAAGACTTTGCCACTTTGTTCTCGTACGGTAGCGTAAAATGACGACCCGTTGTGTCATTTGCATGCTGAAGCAAGACCTTGATCTGACACTGTCATGCTAAACTGCTCTCTCCTTTCAACTCTCTCTTTCCCTCCCTCCCTCTCTCCCTCCCTCCCTCTCTCTCTCCCTTTCTCCCTCTCTCTCTGTCTCCCTCTGTGTGTTTGGATGCTCCATGCTAGTGCACCCTGCCTCTTTATCACTCAATCCACTCTAGTGTCTAAACACAAAGGTATCTTTTAACGGACTTACTTTTGCTCTGCATAAGCTGATCTTCACACACACCAAAGGATCAAACTTCACTTCTCTGTCTCTTCTCTCTCTCTCTTCTCACTCTCTCTCTCTCTCTCTCTCTCTCTCTCTCTCTCTCTCTCTCTCTCTCTCTCGCTTTCTCTCTCACACACACACACACACACACACACACACACACACACATACACACACACACACACACACACACACACACACACACACACACATAAAAAGATACACACAGACATCCAGAGTTCTTGCCTGCTGCCAAGAATATATTTAGCTTAATTCCTCACTCATGTAAACGTGTAAACAACACGAGCCAATGAAGAACCTTTGCAAACAACAACAGGATACAGCCCTGCTTTCTGAAAGCTGTTACAAAGTTTTACAGTTTTTCTCGGAAGCTTTGGCACATTTTTCCATTCTCTGTTTACTTTTTCAAAACAGCTCACACACAGCCCTTTACAGAAGATGAAATGATCAAAACACTATATGATGTTTGCAGAATGACACCACTTTTTCAAAACTTATCACACACCCATCAAAACCAAACATCGCCATCAAAACCTACAATTTGTGCACAATTGAAAGTGTATGTTTTCTCATTTATTTAGATAACAAAATTCAAACTACAGCTATCAATATCAACCTCTGAAACCATCACTTCAACTTGTGTGCAACAACCTTACAGTATTGACTGTTTTACCACTGACAACATACTACAATTTGGGTTTTGTACTGAGCACTCTTTCAAAGGGGATTTACTGTCAGAAAGTATTTTAAATCTGAAACACAGCACAGTAAATTTACTGTAAAGGCCAGCAAAGTGTCCTTGTCCACGTCCTAGTCCTTATTGAGGTTGTTTGGTATCAACTTCAATCTATTGACCTCTTTTATAGGCTGAGAACTACTTGATTAGTTGTGCACAGAGAATTCACACAGGTGCTTACAATATTTAGAATATAGAGAACAGTTTTAGTAGGCTGCTACTAAGTGTATGCAATGTGTTGACATGGTTATTCAATTAGGTTTTGTGTTCGTGTAAGGTTTCGAGAAAGACACGAAACCTAATTGAATAACCATGTCAACCCATTGCAAACACTTAGTAGCAGCCTACTGAAACTCCTTTTTATATTCTTGATATCGTCAGCACCTGTAGATTAGAGTGATAGATTGAAGTTGATTCCAAGCATGGATTGAGGAGGTCGCCACAAACAACCTTAACTGCCGTCAGTCCATATCCCTCGTCCGGGATATTTTTTATTTTTTTGTAGGGTATGTTTACATTTGATTTAAATTATACCTTTTTTTTTTTACTACATTCCTTTTACTAACATGATATTATTGCTGAGGTCTTCTAGAATACATAATCAGATATTCCATTTGTTTTTAGTTAAGGGAAATGTACAAAAACATCAAGGCATGTCAGACAACTTAGAAAAGTCTAAAAGGCATTGGACTGTAGAGGGTTTTAATAAGGACTAGGACAAGGACACTTTGCTGGCCTTTACAGTCAATTTACTGTACTGTATTTTACTGCACTCTTGTCAACAGCCATTTCTATACTTTCATCACTGGTTTGTTTTGAGTGGTCTTTCAGTATTTTATAGAGCAGTGGTTCCCCATCTTTTCATGGCGGCCTTCCCCTTTTACGATGAGGAAAATAAATCGGTTTAAATTAGGTGCATTTCAGTTTTTATTAATAATTAGGCTAGCTATCCTATTCTAATACATGGGCTATACGGTCGGTCCTGACCATACTATTTAATTGCAAAGTAGTCTATGAATTCATCACTAGATAGGTGAGTGACAGTCTACTGCACTGCCATACTTAATTTGACCAGTAGTTGGTTGTTTCAGGTTCTCCCCATCCTGTACCACCCTTTGGGAACCACAGCTATAGATGACGCATGTAAGCATGTAGGCCAACAGAGACATGACCTTGCTGTGGTGGGTTCAGCAGAAACCCACTCACCCTTGTGTGGTTATTTATAGCATGTTTTCCTCTCGTGTTTGTGTGTGTGTGAGTTGTGTGTGTTTGTGTGTGAGTTTGTGTGTGTGTTTATGTGTGTGTGTGTGTGTGTGTGTGTGTGTGTGTGTGTGTGTGTGTGTGTGTGTGTGTGTGTGTGTGTGTGTGTTCATGGACCCCTCTGAAGCTCCCTAAGCCGTGTCACATGCACATGACATGCCTCTACTGTACAGTACGCTTCATACGTCATGACAACATATGTCCCCAATTGTTTACAGAAAACTTCTCTCACTATACTGAAACCAGCATTAAAGTTTACATAAGTTCTATATGAAATCTGAATGGCAGTGAATGCTAACATGCTTGAAGTCATTTTTAGAGTCAGGCGTTATTTAAAGCCGTGTTCTGTCCGAACCTTGCGTGCGTTTCCCAGCTCAGACCCGTACCCTCATCCCCCCTTTTCATCTTCTCTGCTAACAGGATCAATACCCTTACCATCCGTTTCCACAGCAACAGCGGTCACTTTCAGGCTCTCACGCAACAAACATTCATCCCCACTAACATGGAGAGTGTCCATCGTCATGACAATAACTGCTGACCAATGCCGGCCACAGGTACAAGCCGTGGACAGGGTTTTAAGAGGTCACGATGACCATGACAAGGACTGGTATGACAAGAGGTTTCAAGAACTGAAATGACCCAGATGTCTTCTCTGACTCCTCCATGACAGCCTGTTGCAATCTTCACTTTCAGCGGTTGTTACCGTCTTTTTAAGCAGAAATCTTTTGTTGAGATAAATTAACACAAATACATAAATTCATAAACATATATTTCATAAAATACAAAAATTCAAGTGAAATTGCACGTTGACACATCATAAAAAACAAAACCATTATAAAATGACTTGAAAATGTCCATGGTTGATAATTAAAAAGTATCTCTTGCTTGCACAGATGGAAATATTTGCTGTGATATTTTTTTTTACATACCTGGGTTTTATTACATACAGCAAAATATTAATCTGATTTTAAATGAAAAGGTAATGTAGGAAATTGATAATTTTTTACAGTATTGGGAAAAATGTATTGTGTTTGTGACCTCACAGGATCATCACTGATCTGTTACTGTGTGAATTGACATGTATTTCCATCAGTATAAATGTATAGGTGACCAACAGTTTGTTCCATTATGTTTCATTGTATCTTTGTTTAAAAATAAAATAAAGTATATAAAAAAAGAAAAGGTAATGTAAGAATTCTGTTTAATGCCCCTCTCTGTTCAATCCAAGATTCCATTTCATCCTTGTGGGGTCATGTGTGTGTGTGTGTGTGTGTGTGTGTGTCAGTTGTTGGAAGTTGTTGGGAAGAGTAGCGTGCCACTAAGCTCAGTGTAAGCCCACCTCTATCCTCTTAGCAAAGACAATTTGAGCCGTTCCTTTAGCTTGACGTATGGTGAAACTCATAGATTACAGCGCTGCCGCTATCCCATCTAATCTTGACCTCGACCCTCACAGCCCATGGGCCCACGGGAACATCAGGGTTGAACTTGGCCTGAACTCAGCGACTCTACCTCAGGCTTTCTCCTCTTGCTTCACTCTCATCTCTCAGCAGGATCGGGAGTGTTTGCTCATGGCTTTCCTCCTCTATCTTTTCCTCTTTGTCTGTTCTTCTCTGATCTTCGACCCTTCAGCTGTGTAGACGAGATGAGAAACTCTTCTGTTTTGGTGACACAGAGGCAGCAAATCCATGGAGGCGCCTGCGTTTGTGTGTGTGTGTGTGTGTGTGTGTGTGTGTGTGTGTGTGTGTGGGTGTGTGTGTGTCAGTGTGTGTGTGTCAGTGTGTGTGTGTGTGTGTGTTTGGGTGACGGAGGGGTGAGGATGTCTGTGATTAAATTGCATTGAGAGATCTATACTTTGGAGGGAGGTCTGTCAGGAGACGTAGACCCGACATATACACCCAAATGTGCAACAGAGTGATGGATCACCGCTCAAAAAACACCCACATGTTGTTGGACACACACACACACACTTACAGAAGTATTCCCCATGGCATTCCGTTTAAAAGACTTTGGTCTTGGTTGTTAGTCAATATGTGAAATATGTGCAGCGTTTACCCACGCAAATGCTATCAGCATAGGGTGCTGTAATGTGTTCTGACAGATACATAGCTCAATACTAAGACAGCAGTGTACAGCCGTTGGCACAAATTGTCCACTGATCTGATGGTGAACACACTGATTCAGAACCTTTAGATGGTGTACAAACTGATTAAGAACCTTTAGATGGTGAACAAACTGATTCAGAACATTTGAATGGTGAACACACTGATTCAGAATATTAGATGGTGAAGATGCTGATTCAGAACATCAATATGGTGAACACTCTGATTCAGAACATTTAGATGGTGAACACACTGATTCAGAACATTTAGATGGTGAACAAACTGATTCAGAACATTTGGATGGTGAACACACTGATTCAGAACATTTGGATGGTGAACACACTGATTCAGAACATTTAGATGGTGAACAAACTGATTCAGAACATTTGGATGGTGAACACACTGATTCAGAACATTTAGATGGTGAACAAACTGATTCAGAATATTTAGATGGTGAACACAATTATTCAGAACCTTTAAATGGTGAACACACTGATTCAGAACATTTAGATGGTGAACACACTGATTCAGGTGGGATTATCTTTAGTCCCCAATATAATTCTGAGAGAACTGTGGTTGTGACTCATTATAACCATAGCAGAACTACAGCTCTGACTTCTCCTGAGTCATAGCTCTATCCCTGCTTGCCTTCAGTGCAGAATCATGGTCAAAATAGTGAGCGCATCACCTGGCCTGGGCTGGATAAAGGAATGAAGGGGACCCCTCATCCACTTCCAGCTCCTTTCTGATGCCAAAGCTGCCAACTGGAAGAGACCACCAATGAAGCAATTGTGTGAGCTAAATAGGAATGTCGTGTGGTGAACTAGAGACTCCAGGAGTTCGTTGGAGGATACCTTGCAAGCTCTTGGACTTGGCACGCGTTCCGTCAGAGCTCATCAGTCGCAGAGGGTAACTTTGATTTAGGCAGCGTTCTAATCCTATTGGCCTGGTCACACTGTTGCCCCCTGCACCGAGTCACAAGATCGAAATGAGTCAGGATTAGAGAGATCTTAATGGGTCTTTAGGGAGGATCTTAGCTCTGAGGAATTGTATATCTGTTTTTTTAAGTCCACTGAGCAATATTCTTGCATTGAACAAGGCAACCAACAGTACCCAAACAGAATGGAATAAAAATAAAATAACTTTCTGGATTGTTATCAGCCATTGCTAAATACTTCAAAATTATGTCTGTCCAACACTGGCACTTCAACCACACTTGAGCTTGTGTGCCCTAGCATCAATACTAATCTATTTTAGAGATGATTAACAACTTCTGTTGACACCACTCTGCAAAGCACTCGCAGATAAACTCACCAATAAATAGCCTAGATTAAAAACATCTCTACCACCACAGCGCGTAGCTGCCTCATGGCTCGTCCCGAAAGGCTTGCGAGACATGTGACTGCGCGTTCACGCGCAGGCATGTGGAGGGGAGATGCGATTACTCAGCTGTGCCTGAGAGGATACTGGCGGAAACATTGAGGTATTATCCACTCGTGAAAATGTTCTGACAACAGCTGCAATGGTGTTTTCATTTCTGGAATAAAACTATCACCACGGACTACGCAATACGGTAACCTGTTCAGCATTCGCTCGGATTTTTTACGTTACGTGCGGTTGTCACGACTGGAATTGCGTAGCAGCCTTTTGCGCTGCGCGGACCCATAGCTCGAGCAACAGTTGCTTCAGACCGATCTGCGCCGTCAGAAGAGTCAACGGAACGATGGACTCTGATGTGGCACCTCCGAAGAAAAGGTAAAAGTTTGTTTTGTTCTTTGACGTTCCTCAAAGCTGGTGTGAATTATTTACTTCTCATTGCACTTAAACGGATGGTCTAGTTGTTCGGGCGGAACGTCGCTATCAAGAGATTCAATCCATCAGTGAGCTGCTTAATGAAATCACACCCCCGTTCCAATTCAGATGTTGCATTCGCGTGTAATCAGAATCCTTTTGGCAAGTAACCAGGACGTTTCATTCACTCGATTTGACATTTGGCGTCACGATTTGGACCCAAGTAGCCTAAACATTTTCATTTTACACATTTGTTAGTCTGCGTGTATGGTTTTGGGTTAATTGTACCTACTGCAAAAAACCTCCTTGTAAAGAAACGAATACTTTTTTTCCGAATAAAATGTCCTGTGTAGAGCGTTATGTTGACAGCAATAGCCTACTGATTTCATACCATTAGTAAAACGTAGAAGACTGTGAAACTGAGCCTTCTCATTGTTGCACTCATGTCATCATACTGTTTACATCATTTTATTACTCGAGTATTTTATCCGGAAATAATGAAACATTCCCCACATGCCATATATTTTAAAAGTTATAGAGCGTGTTTTTCATGCCAGTGCTACCAGATGCATGTTCCGATTATCTCTAGCGATCTTTCTGTCCTCATAGTTAAATATTCATGTCTTTTTCAGATAGCGTTAAAAAAGGAACTGTAAGCAGGTTTTTTTAATTAAGTGTCAGTAATGTACTTACTAGCTACATAACTTGTCTGTCATAATGTTTTCACTCTGAGTTGATAAACAAAAAAATCCCCGTGTCAAAGGTTAATCTCAGTCTGCTGTCAGTGCAAAATGTTTCTTCGACGGTTTCCAAACAGGGTCTTTTCCGTTCGACCTCCCGTCAAGTCTTTCTCTGGGTGTAGTGTTGCGCCGTGTCACTCTGTACAGCATCCCCGACACCTCGACGGAGGTCCTTCTGACAGGTCGCCGAGCACTGGGCTGGCGTCACCAAGTGTCGGTAAAGGTCTTGGTTGAGGAGCTGCTCTTAACACGCTGGCTTGACAGTAAATGTGAGGTGTTCTTCCTTGTGACTTTTTGTGGAAAGAGCAGTGTGAAGTGCAGGCGCAATTACAGTGCAGCAGGTCATGCTCTATTGATTTGTGCAGAGATCTAAATCATGACTAATAAGGAAATGTTGAAAACAAAACATGTTGAGCAAAGAGTTAGTCTTCT
>NC_137911.1:25490331-25491426 GCF_963457725.1 Sprattus sprattus | reverse complement strand
TCCTGTTTTGTGATGACAGTTTAGCCTTTTCATTAGGGCAGGTGTGACTGAGTCAGCGGCAGGGAAACGGAAATGCTGACCCTACGTGACTTTGAGTGGAATGGAGTGCTAGGAATCCGCTTGTCAGTAGTCTGTTTTGTATTAATGGCCTATGTTGTGGAGTACAGTTCAAACCGGAATGGGCAGTGTACGGTAGCCCTGAGGGCTTAATGCACTGCAACAACACATGCAAATAATCAAAACACCAAGCAAATTAAGAAAACATCTTCATCCGTTTGACAACACTTGAAAGACCCGTTCAAACAACACTACAGACATGAGCCGAAAAGTGCGCACTTCTTCTTTTATTTTGTATGGCGGTTGATAAACAACAACAAGCCTCTGCAGATGTGTTCATCACTTGTATGTGCCCCCAGGAAACATTGAAAAAGTCAGAATTGGCAGCGCATTTCTGCTTGTGTTTTCTCTAAGTTGCAGTACGTTGAGCTCAAATTGTTGAAGATGTTTTCTTAATTTGCTTGTGGTGTGACTATTTGCATGTATTTTCTATAAACTGCAGTGCATTGAGCTCTCAGAGCCACTGTCACAGTGTCTAAGTGCATGTGGTTCCAAGGGCTGAAACTCTGATCTTGCTAATTCTTTTATACTAGTTGCCCTTTAATTGCTAATAATGATATTACAGTAAAAAGTACAGAGCTAAATAGACACTAGAAGCAGGAGAAAAGGATACAATTAGGATTTAAGCCACAACCTTTGCATCACAAAGCAGCATTCATTATCATATTAAGAGTTCAAAAGCTGTCTTTAAGACAATCCCTGCCCTTCTTTACGGGCTCTCCGGTATGGTGGCTTACTCACTCGTATTTTCACATTGTATGAAGTGTCTATAATGAGGTCGTAGAGCAGCAATCCACAGCACAACATATCAGGTCAGACTATACCGAAATACCACTGCACAGCCGTTTAGGACTGTTGCCCAGGGCTAAAGGGAGTGGCAAGGACCTCTCAGGCACGTCGTTGTGGGCTGGGCGGATAACAGTGTGCATCGCACGTATACACACAGATATACACAGATACACACACACTTATGACTCA
>NC_137911.1:25457831-25485331 GCF_963457725.1 Sprattus sprattus | reverse complement strand
GTGGGCAGAGAGGTGTGTTTGTATGTGTATGGTTATTGGGTGGGGTAGGACTTGTTTATTGCTTGTAAGTGATATATGAGAAAGACACAAAATCAGAAAGCAGTGAATCATTTTGTATTTGTTTAGAAAAGAATTAGCAAAGAATCAGTACAGGTTCAACAGTGAACCTTTAATCATGTCAGATACACTGCAATTATGACTGATGAAATACAGGCTTTCTGGAACATATTATTATTCTGTCAGGTCAATGATTAAACTTGAAATCAAATAAAAGAAAATGAACACCACTTTGCTATTCCAAATTAAACCTCCACACCCACATCCTAAACACTTGAGACTCTAAGTGCCTTGACTTGCTGCAAAGCTCATGACCTGTGGAGACAGCAGTATATCCTGACCTCCCTCAGTAAGACAGACAGGCGTGACTTCAGAATCAGAACACACACACACACACACACACACACACACACACACACGCACACACGCACACACATATCCTGACCTCCCTCAGTAAGACAGACAGGCGTGACTTCAGAATCAGAACACACACACACACACACACACACACACACACACACACACGCACACACGCACACACATATCCTGACCTCCCTCAGTAAGACAGACAGGCGTGACTTCAGAATCAGAACACACACACACACACACACACACACACACACACACACGCACACACGCACACACATATCCTGACCTCCCTCAGTAAGACAGACAGGCGTGACTTCAGAATCAGAACACACACACACACTCACACACACACACACACGCACACAGTATATCCTGACCTCCCTCAGTAAGACAGACAGGCGTGACTTCAGAATCAGAACACACACACACACACACACACACACAGAACGCACACACGCACACACGCACACACACACACACACACACACACACACTCACACACACACACACACACGCACACACATATCCTGACCTCCCTCAGTAAGACAGACAGGCGTGACTTCAGAATCAGGGAGAAACGGCTCTCTCAGAAAGTAGTCATGTGATATATAATGAACGCAGAGAAAAGGTGTAATGTGTTCCTATTCCCCCGAAGGATGATGATCTTTGGTTACTAGCAGAACCAAGTCTCATGGGATTGTTGTCACAAAGACGACCCATAAAATATATATACGTAATATACACAAAATATGTGCACTGTAAACCCAGACAGTTCTACTACCTCATTAACATTATGTATTCAGTACTTAAAACCTGGTATTTAGTTGACCCAACTTAAAATGTATTAGTTTTCTGATCAAGTGCAGACGTTTTAATTGTATTGGAATGTATTTGTTTGAGTTAACATTGCCTGATAACTCAAAACATTTTAGTATCTGACGTCATCAACGTCGTTGAGAACACCATTGCAAAGCTCTTGTGATGAGAGACGGACACAGCAGACTTAAGGTAGAGGGATCGTTTAGTAATCCAGAGGTTGGAAGGTTGCTAGTTCGTTTCCCCACTCCTTACCAAGTAAGTGTGAACCCCTAAACTGCTCATGATCTATAAATGCAAAATTCCTTGTCAATCGCTTTGGATAAAAGCGTCTGCTAAATCACAGATGTAAATGTTAATGCAGTGGCAACACTGGGAAGGCGGTCGACCAATGACAGTTCTCTCTACAGTAAGAGCTTGCGCAAGAAGTTGGAACGTAAGGAAGATACCCTTTCAAAAACTTGTAAGGGCGTAATAACTAGTTTGAGAAAGACCCAGAGAAACACAAATATCTGACGAGGCTAAATCCTTTACGATTTTGGAATAATATGAGTTCAGAGAACTCAAAAATTATGAAAATGATAACACAAAAAAATCAGAATAGCCGATGTATAATTTTTGAGTTAAGTTTTCTTAAAAAAAAATATGTATGTACTCAAATTTTCTTATGTAATCGGTTACATCAAAAGTTTTGAGTTCTCTGGTTTACAATATATATATCTGCATATATTTGTTTTGGTTCAAGTGAAGGGAAAATGAAAGGTAAAAGGCGTGAAAGCGAACTTGGAGTGCTAGAAATGGTTGGTTGAAGAGAGAGGGGAAGACAAGCATTTACGAGGTAGTGTAAGTATTTTAGAGGTAGTGTAAGTATTTTAGAGGTAGTGTAAGTATTTTAGAGGTCAAGGCTGTTTCTTCACATAGATCTGTCAACACCTGCTTACCAAAGTGACACTTCAATGCACTTCTCAGTCAGCAAACCCTGATAGCAGATGCATTCTATGTGACAAACCAAACAGACACTCACCATTCTCACTCACTCATGTTTTATGACACTCTCTCTTTCTTTCTATCTTGCTCCCATCCTCTGTCTCACAAACGATCATACACTAACACACACACACACACACACACACACACACACACACACACACACACACACACACACACACACACACACACACACACACACACACACACACACACACACACACACACATACACACACACACACACAAACACATAGTATCCAGTTCTGGCATTAACATAGTACAAACAGTAGCACGTCAAAAAACAGGACAGACAAGCTCTGACTGCGAATCCCTGGAAATACCAGACTTCTCTCTCCTTCTCTCTCTCTCTCTCTCTCTCTCTCTCTCTCTCTCTCTCTCTCTCTCTCTCTTTCTCTCTCTCTTCAAACAGACATCCTGTAGGATCAGCCTCATACCTGACATCCAGCCCTTTGTGTTTGTAATGTGCTGTTGAACACCTGAGTGCAATGGAAGCTTATCTCCATTCAGGAAGATAACTGTCTCTGATGCAGAGAGCGTA
Organism: Sprattus sprattus; assembly: GCF_963457725.1. Classification (NCBI taxonomy): domain Eukaryota; kingdom Metazoa; phylum Chordata; class Actinopteri; order Clupeiformes; family Clupeidae; genus Sprattus; species Sprattus sprattus. The sequence continues at coordinate 25,482,541 of NC_137911.1, read as the reverse complement.
TTCTACTGGGATTACTCGAATGATTACAGTCTCTGCATAGGCTGAGATGGTGAAGCTAGGGGATGTACAGTGTGAATGTGAACTATGCAATGGCAACTGGGGGGGGGGGGGGGGGGGGGGCTTTTCTTTTAAATATACAAAGAACTTGGAATGTACAACATAGTTCAAAAGGCATACAATGTGTTTTGAACCCCACTCATGGTACTGCAGCTCTGGTTCATCAAGCATGGGAAGACAAGCTTTGAAAGTCCTAGTGACTCATAGGGCCCTATCTTGCACCCAGCGCAATTGACATTGTCACCGACGCATGTATAATTCCTATCTTGCACCCGGCGCACAGCGCGATTTTCCCTCCAGAGGCGCGCTTCGAAATGAACTTGCGTCGACATGGGCGGGGGCGGAACAGAGAAGGCGTTTCTCTGGCGCAAGTGGTATTTTGCAGTTTCAATACAACGCCGTGCGCCGTGCGCCATTGACCAAAAAAAAGCTGGTCTAATGTGAGGCGCAATGTCTAAAGTCTGTAACGCATATTCAGAACGCTATTTTAAGGGCGCATGTGCTTGCCCGCACAGTATAGGACCTATAGGCTACACTTTACTTCTGTCGTCTTCACGAGAGATTTACACCAATTGTTTGGCAAGCCATATATAATTACAAGGAAAATAAAGTATTTACCACATGAGGAAATCATTGTGATATCCGTATCCAAGACATTTTAAAACTAGGCATACATCTAGCGTACACAATTGACCCAAATGATTCAGGTTAATTGAAGCTGCGTGACATTTGATTTATTGTATGGCTTTGTTGCATTTATTTAATGCCAGTATTATTATAACTCTTGTAAACTCATCTTTGTGTATGTGGACCTTATTTATGTACCTTGGGTTTGGTCAGCTGGTGCACTGGCTTGGGTGCCGATTTCCATGCCCCCAAATCCCTGCAGGCTCTCAGGCGTGAGGGTAGACGTGGCGATGTCCTCTGCTGCCGTCAGATCATGGGTCTAGGCAGATCCACCTCCCGTGAAGGCACGAGAACGTGTGTTACCTTCCAGCTTGGATGTCCCACGTCTCCGGACGTCATTATAGCGTTTTCGGCAACGTTTTCGGGTGCCCCGTTGCAGAAACAATCACGGCAATATCTTGACATGCTTGCTTGACTTTGCTTACTTTTGGAGGGTTTCTCGCATCCCCATATATATCTGTCTCCCGGCTTTTTACAAAGCCATACAATAAATCAAATGTCACGCAACTTCAATTAACCTGAATCATTTGGGTCAATGTGTAGGCTACGCTAGATGTATGCCTATTTTTCTTATCTTGGATATGGATATCACAATGATTTCCTCAAGTGGTAAATACTTTATTTTCCTTGTAATTATATATGGCTTGCCAAAAAATTGGTGTAAATCTCACGTCGGTCTCCTCGGCTGTGAACTTTTCCGGTCTTCCACCAGGTAATTCCGCCATCAAAATAACAAGCCGCTATGGACTATGCGCTCCTCGCTCTTAAAGGGAATGTGAAATGACGCTCGGATTGGTTTATTGCATATTACGCCCAAACCACACCTATGGCTGAGTAACCTCCTTTGGACCAACCCTTTTGACACTTGCGCTGGACGCAAGTGTGTTTTTTCCGCCGTTAAAATAGCAACTGCGCCATAGAGCCGCCCACACAGCTACTTGCGCTTGGCGCCGTCCTACTTGCGTTTCTGATCGGCAAGATAGGGCCCATAGTGTGTGTGTGTGTGTGTGTGTGTGTGTGTGTGTGTGTGTGTGTGTGTGTGTGTGTGTGTGTGTGCCCATGTGATTAAATGGATCAGATCACACACAGCTGTCACATAAGAGAACATTACTGACCCAGAGGAAAGAGACAGTTTTAATTCAAAAACATACGGATGTTGGGCAGAGGAGACGGAGCAAATAAAACCCACATGCTCCACACACACACACACACACACACACACACACACACACACACACACACACACACACACACACACACGCACATAGAAACATGAATGTACACACACTCAAACGCACACACAATCAGTTTGCCATTCTGTGTTTGCCAAGACGACAAATGAGTGCACATATGCCTACTCTTTCTCTCTCCACAGCAAACACATTGCACATATCTTTGAATAACAGCAGGGATCTATTCAGCTTCCCATGGACTTCACAACAGAGTCCTGCCTCCTCTGGCCATTGGCAACTTAATTTAAGAGCTCAAACAGAGAGGGTTTTGTCCTCGTGGTGTGTTACAGCAGAGGAGTGGCTGGCTCTGGGAATGATTTGGTGTGCTGCAGCCGGTGGCCTTTGCTCTCCGCACAGCTCTGGGTGTAGGGGTGGTGGAGGGGTGTCTGGGTGTAGGGGTGGTGGAGGGGTGTCTGGGTGTAGGGGTGGTGGAGGGGTGTCTGGGTGGAGGGTGGTGGAGGGGTGTCTGGGTGTAGGGGTGGTGGAGGGGTGTCTGGGTGTAGGGGTGGTGGAGGGGTGTCTGGGTGTAGGGGTGGTGGAGGGGTGTCTGGGTGTAGGGGTGGTGGAGGGGTGTCTGGGTGTAGGGGTGGTGGAGGGGTGTCTGGGTGTAGGGGTGGTGGAGGGGTGTCTGGGTGTAGGGTTGGTAGAGGGGTGTTTGCTCTCCACACAGCTCTGGGTGTAGGGCTGGTGGGGCTGGAATATGAGGCTTTGAGGGCGCAGGCTTGATATAGATGCAAGCGGGAAGGAGAGAGAGAGAGAGAGAGAGAGAGGGAGAGGGAGGGAGAGAGAGAGAGAGGGAGAGAAAGAAACAGTCAGCTTTGGGTTCATGTTGGCAGTTGTCTTCTTGCCTCATGTGCTTCCTGTGCTGCATTCTCCAGAACAGGCAGTCAGAAAAAGGGCTTTTATTGTGCACAACTGCTGCGAGCGATGCTGTGGTGAAGAGTACAATACAGCGTTGAGTGACACTGTGATGTTTGATTATGTGTATATGTGATACACAGTAAGCCATCCCTGTGAAGTTAAGCCTTTTTAATAGATGCATCTGTTAGTAATGTTTAGTAGAATGACAAAATACAAGGAGTGCTAACACGCACTTTCACTGTACATCAAAACGCTGCCATATTTGAGTACAGATGCCAAAATTCCAGACATGATGTGGTTTTACCTTGAAAGCTACATCCTAGCCAAGATTCCTCGTAGTTGTTCAACAACTGAGTTAACTATTGTACACTGAGAGGCAATGTCCCTGAAGAACGATATGGAGATGTCAAGAGTGCGAACACATTGTGTTTTAGTAACAAACAGAGAGGGGGCGGTGGGGCTAAAGCTAGGTCTTAGACATATTTCAAATCGTTACAATAAGGACCATTAGTGTCTGATGTCAGGAAGAATTGTTCTACAGGTGTCACGTAGAAGATAGGAAATAGTTATCTTTTCCGGGCACGGCGGACACCTGTCATATTGTCATAACTTATAAATGCATGTGTGTGTTTGTGAGTATGTGCTTCGTATGTGCGCAAGTTTATGTGCATAACATTGAAACCCCTTCAAACACTGCATTGTGGACTGTGAGATTCAGTGTTAAGCACACAATAAACTCACATTACCTATTCAGCTGGACTAGCTGGTGTGTTTGCATTTGGCTCAGTGTGATATTAGTGATGTGTTTACCTCTGGAGCCATCCGTTTCCAGCTGGCTCTCACACACTTGACTCATAATAGCCAATGATTCTGAGTCACTTATTGGGTCCCCTCCAGCCCTTGTTCTACTTCACATAGTCTTCATTCAGTTTCAGGATCTGTGTGTGTGTGTGTGTGTGTGTGCAAGAGCACTGGCAAGACCACACTTGCATTCTGCTTGATGAGTGATACCTCTATTTTTATAAACCCATGACGTGTAGCCATGGAGATAACCCATTGTCTACCAGATATCATCTGCAGGGTTAACTCAAAATACAATCAGACAAGTACAAGAGATCGTATAATGCCACAGAGTTCAAAAGGGTTTTAGGAAAAAATAGTGGAGGGGAATGGTGTTTCATGTATACTACCAAACCTGAGTGAAATTGTGTATGTGCATACCTTCAACAGAGCTTGCGCCGTTTGATCCGATTATTTGCTTATATTCAGCGGTGCCGCTTCACTTGTTAATGGCATGTTGTGTAATCTTTTATGATGAAGAACAACATCAAGTTTTACTGTTTAATGCAGGGCATTGAAAGCAAATGTTTAGAACAATCATGAATCACTGAAATTCCCTGAAAACCATATCATACTGATGATTGAGATAGGATTGGTGTCCTTGTGCCATATCCTCCTGCATCTCACCTGGGTTTACAGCACCCTCTGTATGCAGAGATTTGCATCCGATGTGCCCAAAACAGATACCTATCTCCTATCTGCTACGTGACACCTGTAGAACAATGGATCCTGGCATCAGACACTTGTTATGGTCCTTATGATTGTAAAGTAGCGTAAAGTAGTGTGGGATTCTGTGAGTGTGTGTGTGTGTGTTTATGTATGCATGGATGGCTGCACGTGCCAGGGACGTTGGTGTAAAGGACCGATCCAGTTCACCAGAGACACAGGAGACATAAAAGCCCTTTAAGGTCAGATCGAGGTGTGTGTGTGTGTGTGTGTGTGTGTGTGTGTGTGTGTGTGTGCATGTGTGCGTGTGTGTGTGAAGACCTTTAAGGTCAGATCAAAGGTGTCAGGTGAGGTCTCTCACTTTTCTCACAGATTCCCTCAGCTTGTTCAAGCATCAACAGCTGTATAATGAACAGGCACCTAACGCAGACTCTGATCGCATTAGGTTGCATTACATCACCTCGCATATCAAGCCGGGCAAGTTTTGTCTCGCATGTGGGAGTTTTATCCAGAGGGCCTAACTGACAATCTGCAGACTCTCAGTAAAATCTCTCTCTCTACCAAGCTGTCTCACGCTGAATGTGTGTGTTGTTCTTGTCCCCTCTTGTTCTGCACACTTTTGGGTTTCACAGTTTAAATATAATTTTGGAGACTAAAGGTTTTCATGTTTCTGTTGTCCTGTTCTGCTCCACTTATTTGAGGAACCATGCGGTTCATATTTCTTTTTCTTTCCTGTCTGTCTTTCCTTAATGAAGCCCATGCTAAATTCATTAGTTGCTGTAAAAATCACACAAAAAGAAGCAGTTTGAGACATCACATCACAGCACAGCACAGCACAGCACAGCACAGCACAGCGCATAGCAGTGCAGACATACATTTGATTTACGATAGCTCTGTATTAACTGTGTGTGTGTGTGTGTGTGTGTGTGTGTGTGTGTGTGTGTGTGTGTGTGTGTGTGTGTGTGTGTGAGAGAGAGAGAGAGAGAGAGAGAGAGTGTGTGTGTGTGTGTGTGTGAGAGAGAGAGTGTGTGACTGTGTTTGTGTGTGTCTGTGTGTGTGTGTGTGTTTAAGAGAGATAGTCTGTGTGTGTGTGTGTGTGTGTGTGTGTGTGTGTGTGTGTGTGTGTGTGTGTGTATGTGTGTGTGTGTTAGTTCAGGTTAATCTCATTCTGCTGAATGATCCCCGGCTCGGCGTCTGTGCTGTTGCTGCATGTCTGAGCTCAGCACACACACACACACACTCACACACACACACACACACACACACACACACACACACACACACACACACACACACACACACACACATGTCTGAGCTCAGCACATCTTCCGCGTGATTAATCAGAGTCTGACGCATCTCTGGTATGCAGGTTTCCATTCTGAATACACCTGAGTGTGCACTTCACCATTTCAACATCAGTTGATGCATGTGGGGATTTCATGAGTTCGCATTACTGATGAATTCACTCACTATACGTCAAGGTAACAGTATGTAAAAGGCAGGGTCACACTTGGTAAAAGGCAGGGTAACACTTGCAGGGTAACAGTAGGTAAAAGGCAGGGTAACACTGGGTAAAAGGCAGGGTTACAGTAGGTAAAAGGCAGGGTAACACTGGCAGGGTAACACTGGGTAAAAGGCAGGGTAACACTGGCAGGGTAACAAAAGGCAGGGTAACACTGGCAGGGTAACAAAAGGCAGGGTAACACTGGGTAAAAGGCAGGGTAACACTGGGTAAAAGGCAGGGTAACACTGGGTAAAAGGCAGGGTAATACTGGCAGGGTAACACTGGGTAAAAGGCAGGGTAACACTGGCAGGGTAACACTGGCAGGGTAACAGTAGGTAAAAGGCAGGGTCACACTTGGTAAAAGGCAGGGTAACACTTGCAGGGTAACAGTAGGTAAAAGGCAGGGTAACACTGGGTAAAAGGCAGGGTTACAGTAGGTAAAAGGCAGGGTAACACTGGCAGGGTAACACTGGGTAAAAGGCAGGGTAATACTGGCAGGGTAACAAAAGGCAGGGTAACACTGGCAGGGTAACAAAAGGCAGGGTAACACTGGGTAAAAGGCAGGGTAACAGTAGGTAAAAGGCAGGGTAACACTGGGTAAAAGGCAGGGTAATACTGGCAGGGTAACACTGGGTAAAAGGCAGGGTAACACTGGCAGGGTAACACTGGGTAAAAGGCAGGGTAACAGTAGGTAAAAGGCAGGGTCACACTTGGTAAAAGGCAGGGTAACACTTGCAGGGTAACAGTAGGTAAAAGGCAGGGTAACACTGGGTAAAAGGCAGTGTTACAGTAGGTAAAAGGCAGGGTAACACTGGCAGGGTAACACTGGGTAAAAGGCAGGGTAACACTGGCAGGGTAACAAAAGGCAGGGTAACACTGGCAGGGTAACAAAAGGCAGGGTAACACTGGGTAAAAGGCAGGGTAACAGTAGGTAAAAGGCAGGGTAACAGTAGGTAAAAGGCAGGGTAACACTGGGTAAAAGGCAGGGTAATACTGGCAGGGTAACACTGGGTAAAAGGCAGGGTAACACTGGCAGGGTAACACTGGGTAAAAGGCAGGGTAACAGTAGGTAAAAGGCAGGGTCACACTTGGTAAAAGGCAGGGTAACACTTGCAGGGTAACAGTAGGTAAAAGGCAGGGTAACACTGGGTAAAAGGCAGGGTTACAGTAGGTAAAAGGCAGGGTAACACTGGCAGGGTAACACTGGGTAAAAGGCAGGGTAACACTGGCAGGGTAACAAAAGGCAGGGTAACACTGGCAGGGTAACAAAAGGCAGGGTAACACTGGGTAAAAGGCAGGGTAACACTGGGTAAAAGGCAGGGTAACACTGGGTAAAAGGCAGGGTAACACTGGTTAAAAGGCAGGGTAACACTGGCAGGGTAACACTGGCAGGGTAACAGTAGGTAAAAGGCAGGGTAACACTGGGTAAAAGGCAGGGTAACACTGGCAGGGTAATACTGGGTAAAAGGCAGGGTACGGCGGGTAACACTGGACTTAATTTTTCATGAGCTGACATTCAAGTGTGATGCAGCTCTGCACACTGTATAGAGCCTGACATGACAGGGGTGCACACTGTAAAGACTGTGACATGTGTGTCAGGGGTGGTTAGGAAACGTTGCAAACAGGTTTGTTTTATGGTTATTCCCGTAGTCTGGTGCTTACCCAGGAGAAAGGTGGAGCCAGCGTGAGTTTAAAGTCTTTTTTTCACCTTTTGGCTTATTTCTGCCCCAGCGTGCTTCCGACATGATGCCGTGATGAAAAAATGTAGCAAAATGTGCTACTGCTTGTACATTTACACCTGTGGCATGCTCTGCATATGTTTAATACAGTTTACTACAAGATTAATATGATTAATGTTATCAGATCCAGATAGTATTAATTACGGACCAAGCCTTGGTTGCCGTCGAAATGTGTGGGTTGGCCCGAGGTGGAGTGAGGGTTCAAAGATAAAGTTTTATTAGGGTTCAAACTACCCAGAAGAACCTCTTAAAATAAGGACAAAAAGCAACCGTCTCCAATAGTCTCACCTGCTCAGCCTCTAAATGGGGTAGAGGACAAATTGCTGCAGTACAAAGCTCTATTAAAAATACCTGCTAAGGCTCTTACTGTAGCAGAGGTCAAAAATCAGCAGGCACAAAAAAGGTCCACATACAAGACAAGACTAAATGAACTAGACAGAACAATGGACATTTATACCTGGCGGCCAGCACCTTTTCTACACACAGGGATAGACGCAAAAACGAAACCATACAACTATGACACACAGACCCGGAGACATAAACATAGTATTTCCTCACTATCAAACAAAGAAATAACTATGACAAACATAAATACATAATGTCTCACATGTTTGTAAAAACCACCTTACTCAAGTGGTATGGCCTGGACCATTTGTCCCCTATGCCAGTCTTAGCAATTAACAGTTTCCATGAGTTGGATCCAATTGCAATCAGTGGTGAGTGTTTGTGTGCGTGTGTGTGTGTGCAAATCATGTCTGTTTGGGTGCAATAGTGGATGCAAAGATGGGGCAGGAGTGTGTGGTCGCACCACGACCGTCACAATCATCTACAGTTATCTCTTGACAGTAATCACAGATTAGTTTTTGCTGAAGTATATTGTAGTGCTGTTGCTATCTGTATTTGTGAACAGATTGCATGGCCTTTACATCTTCAGTGTAAATGCTAGATGATGGTTTTTATTTCAGACTGACCACCAGTTTACTGCAGTCACTAACCCAGTTTACTGAAGTCACTTACCCAGTTTACTGCAGTCATTAACCAGTTTACTGCAGTTACTCACCCAGTTTACTGCAGTTACTCACCCACTCACCCAGTTTACTGCAGTCACTAACCCAGTTTACTGCAGTCACTTACCCGGTTTACTGCAGTCACTAACCCGGTTAACTGCAGTCACTAACCCAGTTTACTGCAGTCATTAACCCACTTTACTGCAGTCATTAACCCAGTTTACTGCAGTCATTAACCCAGTTTACTGCAGTCACTTACCCGGTTTACTGCAGTCACTAACCCAGTTAACTGCAGTCACTTACCCAGTTTATTGCAGTCACTAACCTGGTTTACTGCAGTCACTAACCCAGTTTACTGCAATCACTCACTCAGTTTACTGCAGTCACTCACCCAGTTTACTGCAGTTACTTACCCGGTTTACTGCAGTCACTCTCCCAGTTTACTGCAGTCACTCCAACTGCAGCGGGTGTGGCTTAGGGGCGTGGCTGTAGGGGACCAATAGTTTTATGTTTTTTTTATCCTATTTGAATCCTGTTGTTCGTGGCGTTTCAAAAGAAAGCTGTTGACAAAGAACTGAGGAACGTTGTCTCTTCAGAGCAAATTCAGATAATGCAAAACCATGCCTTGAAGAATACCTGAGAACGTGGATTTACAGGCACTTCTACTTTGCTACTTTTTGTTGTCTTCTTAGTTGACAACTGCAGTAGTTCACTTCAGTCTATTGGACCATTGCACCAACCCTGCCTCCAAGAATAGTGTGCTGGGGTCGACACTTAAGCACATTAGGAGCTATTAGGATCAGACCTCCCAATGTTCAGACTTGTTTGGCCTGTCTGTCTGTCGGATAGGGCTGATTCTACTAGTTCATTTAAAAGCGTTTGTCACCCTCTTGTGGACATAAATGGCATTTTCACCTCCTGCTGCAATTTGGCCATTAAAGGAACACTCTAGTCCAGTGTAAATATGTTAATACTTCCAGTGTAAATATGTTAATATTTGAGCTCAGCAGCTAATCAAATTACATCCTCCCTTGCATGTTTCTGGAATAGTAAATGGTTTGGTCTAAACCACTTTGTTTGTTTCCAATTTACAGACCCTGGACTGTGGTTTTTGAGCGCATACACAGAATGGACAGCTAGAGGACCGTCAGGAGCAGTTGGTTGAATTTGACAGAAAGTGTAGCTCCTAAAGCAATTTTCATTCAAATTAGAATGTGAGACATCTGTAAACTACCACTTGTATGTGGATACCAGCACTTGGAAGAAGTCTTTTAAAGATACGATATATTTTACAATAGGTAACACTTACAGCAAGCATTTAAAGTGGTTACTTCAGTCTCAATTCAAAATATTGTATAGAATTGTCTCCCCCCAGCCCCTCCTTGAAGCCCCGCAGGTTGCCAGGTTGAGGACACTGAACCTACACAAACGAGCATTGCCGTGTGTTCTTCTTCCTTCTGGGCTCTAAGCTGTCTCCATCTTTCAAATGCATCTCCAATCAACCCATGTTTTACCAAGTCTCTGGTCATGAAGTTGTTTAGAAGAATTCCAAGGCTTTCTAGGTCAGGTAGAATCTCACGTTATCTCTGTTAAGTTTGTTTCCCTGCTTCCATGGCTGCAGCACACAGTGTTTGCCTGCCAATAAGTTTCATATCTGGCAACCCGGAGTGTTGAAATGGTACTGGAGATATGGGCAGTGGGTGGGATCACACAGGCCAAAACACAAACAGACGCTCCGCTCCGGCACAGAAATTTCAAAGGGGAACATCATGGATGTAGCATTGGTATTTTTCAATTTAGCATGTTTCCTTAATCTCTGATGACATATCATGGTCATTTTGTGATTATGTACAGTAAATATATTACATGCAGTAGGAAATATGACATGTACTGGTAATTAATATGTAATATACGTATAACATTAAATACAGTTAATGTATGAAATATATATATAAATATACAGTTAATATGTTACATATTGTTCCCTTAAATTAATCCTTTCACTTTTTCCATTCATTCATTCTCCCACGGAAAAAAACTGCATTTTTATTTACCTTCCCAATTTTCTTAAGAAGTAAAAAAGTTATAATCTCTCTCTCTTCTTCCCTCTCTCTCTCTCTACCTCTCTTTCACTCCTGCAGGTTTGCAGATGGCGGAGACAGTTGCAGCATGTATGACACCACTTCAACCCTCAGCCTGGACATCTCCCGTCTGTCCGGGAAGGTGAGCCTCAGATCATCAAATCAAATCAAATCAAATCAAATCAAATCAAATCATCAAATCAAATCAAATCAAACTTTATTTGTACGGTGCATTTCATACCAGGAGGTAACACAATGCGCCATCCACCTGGCTAAACCCATGGCTTTTAACTTACCACTGCTGTCCCGAGGATTTTCTCTGTAAAATCTAAGCTGACTTGTATTGGTTGTCATCATGGATGTATTGGCTGTATTACATTACATTACTTAGACTGACCAGCAGGGGGAGGTAGAACTGCTGTTTAGCAACAACATCTAGCCTTCCAAAATCCCCTGTTACAGACTTGAGGAGAGGGGACAGAACTGTTTGCCAAAATTCTGGCCTGTTAATGGTTATTGCTGTTGAAAGTATAATAGAGATATCCCACAGATGAATCTATACGGTCAAACAATACAGTCAACAACGTTGGATATATTCATAGATTAGTGCATAATACCTTTAAATGCATTTAATTATGTGTGGAAACTATGTGTAGGATGGCTTTGGACATGCTCATGGATTCTTCTCTGTATTTAACACAAACAAGGCTATATTGGAAATAGTTGGTAATGAATCAGTTCATTCAATTGTTAAGTTCCTGATGATCGTGCATACAGGCTTATGCAGGGTCTGTCCCCCACTCTCTGTCTTTCCATAAAAGGCCATTAGGGTTCTCCCTGTACTGAGTGCTGTGGGACCAAAGAAATAGTTATGTAACCCAGACCTCAAACAGGATGTGTGTGTGTGTGTGGTGGGGGGCGGGGGTGGTCATTGGGGGGTTGTGGGCAGCCATAAAATAGATCACAGTTCAAGGCTGTCGCACCAAGACGGTCTGGCTGAATCAAGCGTCTCTATTTACAAAAGTCAAATCAGAAGTGGAACTGGCAACACATTCTCTGCTTTCACTGGTTTGCATTCCATTGGTTGTATGACAGGATTAGTCTCATCAGTAGAGGACACAGTGGCACAGATAATTCACTGTCTCCTTTGGACCAGGTCTTACCTAGAGTCAAAGTCAAAGTCAATTCAAAGTCAAAGTCAAGGTCAAAGTAGTCAAAGTAGCTTTATTGCCAATTTCTTCACGTGTCAAGACATACAAAGGAATCGATAAAACGTTTCCCACTCTCCCACGGTGAAACATATAAAGTGCACAGGCACAACAGATAAGCAGAACATACAGATACAGTACAGCAGCATACGTTTTCTTTGAAGTGAGGTTATGGGAGTGCAAAAAAGGGAAATTTGGTAATGGCAGCAAAAAACATCCTGTAAGATTAGCAGTACAAGTAGAACAGTAAGTGGTGGTAAACCTAAGTGATAAAAGTCATCAGCTGTCTGGAGTATTAAAGATCCATCCTATATATTCCATATGAGGAACTGTCCAAACATTACACACACAGCGTCCTATTATGGTTGGTACACTCTCGGGTCATGGCAGGTACTGTAGGGTTCTTTCTCAGACAGTTAAAAGAATTGCAAGGTGGTGACACTATTGTTTTCCCAGTGTCAGATATGAGTTGAAGGTATGCAGCCTAACTGACAGAATAAAGGTATTGGTGAGCGACATGACCGACCTTGGGTTGGGTTTTGTTTTGGTCTGGTTTTGTCCATCTCCATGCCTTTACTGTCTTTGTGTGTGAACTATGCGGAGTGAACTTTATTGAAGTGCGGAGCCTCCCTTCGTTCCCACCACCGATACACAGTACTGAAAACGTAAGCTGAGTATATTTCGTAGAATAGTATAGTGAGTTGAAGAACGGAATGGGCCTTTATCGTTACATTGATCTTTATTTAAACAAATAATTGATTTTAGACTGTTTGCCTGCAAACTGATGGCAGGAGACCATTTTAAAAAGTGGTGAGGGCATTGTTCATCTCAAGGACGTAGACTGAACCTATAATATGAAATATGGTTTCCCCAGACTACTGACCCAACTCCATCTAGATTCAGTTTCAGTGGCTTTTTGGTATTGATGGACTATCATTGGTAGCAACATTTATGCACACACACACACACACACACACACACACACACACACACACACACACACACAATTACACAATTACACACGGTGTGTATACACAATTCACAAGGGTTACAAGACTGTAAAGCAATTTTTATAACACAGTTAATAAAGATTTCCATTTGGATAGGATTTTTATATGAAGAGCATCCTGCTCAATATGATCTTTCTATTTTTCAACCCCACCTTAGAGTATATTGTTCTAATGTGCATGGATATGCAAATATTTATTGGGTTTTTAAACAATAGGGTAATATTTCCCCAAGCATCACACAATATGGCCACACCATTTGTCTGCAGATAACGTGACTATTTTAAACCCCAATTGACCAGGTAATATAAAGATGTCCATATAAATGGTGACGGTGGGCTCAGGTTAACAAAGAGATCTTTAATGAGAGAACGGGTGTGGTCTTTTCAAACATTTGCAGTGAATGCAGTGAACTATTTCTGTGTATTACACAATAGCGCCCACAACTTACCTGAGGCGCATTTTGAATTTGGTTGGCTGGTTGGCTAAACCGTTTCAAAACAGCAGGAAGCCTGTCATATTGACCTGGGTATTCGCCAGACGCAGTCCGCTGGACAGGAATCATTTTTCGTTAGTTCATTTCCGCTAATGCCCAGGCATGTATCTTTATGGACTGGTGAAGTTGTATATTTTAATTGACTTGTGAAGTTGTGCACAGAATGCAAAACGGATACTGACGTGAGAAGTTGAGTTTGGCTTGATTTCTCGACATAGAAAACATGTCTTCTAATACAGAGCACGACGTCAATCTGGTAAGGAAATTGTCACCACTTGTTTTCTCACAACTTCTCACAACCTCGTGGGTAAAAACCTTTCTGGCGCTCTCCGGTATCTTGTTCGCCTTCAGAAGGGACGACCCTTAGCCTACGGGAGGGGCGTGGAAACGCGGGCATTTGGGTAGTCGTCTTGAGAACTTGAGCATGCCCGATAAACGTTGTGCCGTGTCTCCTAACGGCAGCGTACTCAGCATGGAAGGAAAGACTAGCCTCACGTGAACCATTTGAATTTCACTGTGCGAAATGGTTGGCTTATGATTACAATATAGACAACATTTGTAGTCTTCCTGTTAAGGTAAAAAATAATTTCTTTCACATATGCTTGCGTGTTAAAATGTTTTATTGCCATTTAAATCACTCCTTTCATTGGCCTACGTGTCGTTTATCGCTGAGGTTGTTATTGCTTTGTGATGACTTTTATGAAACAACCAGTCAAGTAATGTTGTGTTATACTTTTGTAGCATTGTAATTCTTACAAAAAAGTGGCTGAAGTTAATGAAAGTGCAGTTGTTACATTGTCATTTATGTCATTTTTAGATGTGTTGGCAGTGCCACTGTGGTGGTGATCAGGGTATTTAAGGTGATAGCGTTGTTGCTAAGTTAATGATTCATCTCCTGCCGTTCCATATGCCAGTCGAGCCCAGGGGAGCATAACTTAATAGTGTTCTGTACACTTAAAATAAGTGTATGAGAGTAAGAGAACGGTTTCAGCACAGTGTTTTCTAGTGCAAACCTCATAAAACTCTGTGTGTGTGTGTGGGGGGGTGTGTGTGAGTTCATGTGTGGCTCCTCAATACATTCTCTGCATAGTTCAGCTTCTTCTCTCCCGTAACTTTGATTTCTCTTGCTCTCGCTCTCTCTCTCTCTCTCTCTCTCTCTCTCTCTCTCTCTCTCTCTCTCTCTCTCTCGCTCTTTCCTTTTCTCTCTCTTGTCCAAACCATCTATGTGATGCCAGAACTCTGGGAGAGGAGTGTTCAAGCGCCTGGGGAGTTTCCTGGGTCTCCAGAAGAGGAAGAGCCGTAGCAGCTCCCAGAACAGCCTGGCCTCCCCCACCGACGAGCTGGACTCCTCCTTGACCCTCGGCGACACCAGCAGCATCCGGAGCATCGCCTCCATCATCGAAGACGGCGGGGACCTCCCGTTCGCGGACAGCTCTGAACACAGCGAGACCGAAAGCGTCAGGGCCGTGCATGTGTGCGAACTGCAAAGCGAGATCCAGAACAGCGCGCAGGAGGGTCAGAAAGACGAGCCGGAGCAAGGTGCAGGCAGCAGTAAGGTATCTGGGTTGGATGAGGCAGAGGGGAGCAGCTGGAGTCTGGTGGATGAGGTGAACAAGAAGCTCCAGGAGAAGCTGGAGAAGACAGCTGGAGAGGGATCGGAGCCCAGCGAAACACAGACCGCTCAGACATCTGTCACAGGCAACAGTCAGGTGGGTGGTCATTCAAGGCTGCTGGCACTGCTTAAGAGAGGGCATAATCACATTACAGCTGGAATTTTAAGACTTCTATTTCTGTCCCCCTTTTTCAACTGATTTTCCTTCCTCTCCTTTTGTTATTCAGAATCTTTAACTTCCAAAGTGTTTGGTCCGCTTCTTTCTGTCCTCTGTGTCACCATGAACTTGGTTTTTCCTTTTCCTCCTGGCACTCTTCTTGTTTGCGTCCATATTGCTGCTCAACTTATTCTCCTTATGTTACCACAATGTCAGTTTTCTCGTCCTAACTCCAACAAATTGTCTTTACATTTTTTTGTGGTTGCTTAGGTCAAATCCCCCGTGAAAAAGACCGTTCTGATACCTAACCTCTCTAATCATAACAACTACTCGGCTCTGGTGGGCGTGACCCTCGGCTCCAAGTCCAGGAACTCCAGCACCAACGGCCCCATCACTGAGGAAGAGGAGGGGGAAGAGGAAGGAGAAGCCATGGGGAGGAAGGGCGCTGCCCGCCGTAATCCCCGCAAGCTGAGCACGGCGGAGCCTCACACACCCACGCAGCCACACACACCCACGGAGGCTGGACCGCAGACTGTAGGGGAGTGTCCCCCCACAGACTCACCTGTGCTGACCCCACCTCCAGCACCTGTCAACGCACGGACAGGTGTGACAGCAACACCTGAGCCAGAGGTGTGTGATCCCACACAGCCGAGCGCACACACGCCCTCCTCGACGGAGAAGACACACACACCCTCAATAGAGGAGGATAGAACGGCTTGCCAGGAGGAGGCTCAGAGCACAGAGGAGAAACTCTCCCACGGCGAGAAGGTGTTCGCCAAGCGAACTAGTGTGGACGAGGACACGGCCCAAGAGCAAGACCCGAGGAGTGAGACTGGACAGACGTCAGTAAAACTGTAAGTACTGTGTCTCTTTACCGTCACAGACATCACTGTGTGTGTGTATTTGTAAGTGTGTGTGTGTGTGTGTGTGTGTGTTCGGTGTGTGTGTGTGACTGTGTTACTGTAGGAGAGAACGGACTGCAATCTGAGCCCTGTGTTCCCATGGCCTCTTGTAGATGTGAACAATGAGGTGCAGATCCCTTTATAAACCCAGATCCTGCTTCAGTATTGACTGCAAAGCGGGTTCTTTTTGCTCCAAATTGTACTTTTAAAGGCCTCACCAAACTGACCAAAAATGCTAAACCAAAAAATATGTACATAAGTTTCAGTAGGAACTTGGGGTGTTTAGTCACAACACCAACATGCCTCAGTTTGCCCACAGCAGTTGCAAAAAGAGAACAAATGATTAATACGTAATTATAAAACTAGCGAAACATGTTTTGACGTAAACCAAATAGGATTCCATTATTACTGGTCACTTTTTTTCTGTTCATGCCTGTAAATGCAATCTCCCTCCAGCAAAACTGTCAAACACAGGAGTGGCCTCAACAGTCATAAACAAAAGCACGGGTAGGCTGGCTGTTAGGTTTGCTGAACTACAGTATCCAAGACTGTGAAGAGAACTAAGCTGGTATGTGGAACCATTAAGCTAAGTCTGTGGTCAGGGCTATTTTTGAGCCGCTCTCCCTTCTGGAGCTTCTGAGTCATGCAAACGCTCGCTGCTGCACGCGTCGTCGCCGTGACTCAAGCTGACCACAGTCTCGCTGTTTATCTGCCCCTAATGAAAACGCACCAAACTAATCGGACACGATAGGAGCCAGATAGCCCTGCCTCTATCTCAGGTTTCAAGGCCTGCCTCAGATAAAACGCGAGCGGTGTCGGGTTTCACGCCCATTGACTGCTCGGTTTTATCTGAGCGGTTGTAGGTTAAACGTTTTTCTTTTTAGAGAATGGAAAATTGGTCTGTACCGGATGGAGGTAAATGAGGGTTGCTTATTCTTCAGTAGCAGTGTTGAGTTTCATAACACACACATAGGGAGAGGGAGAGAGAGAGAGAGAGAAAGAGAGAGGGATGAGTGGAAGCTGCCATAAACATTTGATGTCGAAAGGGAGTTGGGCCAATTTTCATTTCTGTGCATCTTATTACGTTCCCTGCTGTAGACTAGAGAGGGTTTTGGAAATTGCAGATGTGCCCCTGAGGCTGTCCCATACACCAACCCTGTTGTTATTGTGGCTTCTCACTACAGCCTGTCTAACCATGTGCAGGGTTTGTACAGGGGTCCTTTTGACAGCACATTTGCTCCTCTGTATGGTGGTAAGATGAGGCTTAATTACCTGTAATCGTTGTGTTGGTTCGCTGCCGGAGGAATGTGCATGTCCACGTGCCTGTGGTTTTATGGAAAATAATGAAGTGCCTGGTGTTCTGTAAGTGTAGTTTTGATTTTTCAACTTTGATTTACAACTCTCGTATCTTTGTGTGTGTGTCTGTGTGTGTGAGTGTGTGTGTTTGCATGTGTGTATGCGTGTGTGTGTGTGTGTGTGTGTGTGTGTGTGTGTGTGTGTTTGCATGTGTGTATGCGTGTGTGCGTACGTGTGTGTGTGAGAGAGAGAGAGTGAGAAAGAGAAAGAGAATCTGTCTATCAGGCACAGTCAGACTCTATGTTTCTGTTGCTTTCATTTCACAGAAAGTACCAAGTAGGAAGCAAGCAGCTGTCACAGAAGACAGCGGACCCAATTGCAGACACTACCGAGGAGAATCCAGACATCCAGCATGTAGACAAACCTCCCACAGCCACAGACAACACAGAGATGCCAGGGTACAAAGCACAAGCAGGCCGGACGGTGTCAGGGTCAGGGGTCACTGACAGACCAATCAGACAGATGGACTCGAGGGCTAATGAGTCTCCTGCTTCAGCTAAGGCCCCACCGGCCCCGCCAGTGGCCCCAAAGACCATAGCAACAGTATCTAAGGGCCGGACTTTGTTACAGAGTGTTGGGGGGACACAGAAAACTCCAAAGACAGGAAGAGAACCCAAGTCACCCACAATAAAGGAGTCACCTAGCAACAGTCAGCCAGAGATTAAGTCTAAAATTCCCAAAATGCCTCCCTCAGATGGTGTGCAAAAGAATTTCCAAGGCCTAGATGGCAGTTCCGATGTTAACAGTCGCTTGACTTTTGGGAAGCAGAGAGGAGGAAAGGGGAACGGGCCCAAGTCAGATGACCTTAATTTAGGTGACCAGATTGCTCTGTTGCCCGCGGAGACGGAGACAAAAACAAACGGAAAAATCCAGAATGCGCCCAGTGCCACAGTACCAACCACAGAGCCTATGCCAGGTCCTGAGGCCACACCCTCGAAGGAGCCTGCCAGCCCCCTCCCACGGAGAGACACTGGCAATGGGCACATTAGCCGAGACCAAACAGGAAAGCCTTCTGAAATGACTGCAGCAGAGAAAAGTCTGGAGGGGAGACAAGGCATTTGTTTGAAAAATACAGACGCACCAAGGGTTAAAACACAAGCACAGACGCCCACGGCCAAGAGCAGGCTACCCAAAGTCACAGAGGGCAGCTCCGTTAGAAAGCCCACTGAGGGCAGAGTCAAGATGAGTGACTCAGGTGGAAAAAGTGCCCTGCTGAAGGACAAATCGGCAAACAAGGCCGCCCCTCCCGCCCCTCGCAGGAGCTCCCCGCAGCAGCCGGAGCCAAGCTGCAGGAAAGGCAAATCAGAGGCCTCACCTACAGGAAGTCGGCTGCCCCGCCCCCCTCAGTCCAGCCTCCGCAGGCAGTCCTCGAGTGAGGACTCCAACCACGGAGAGGGTGAGTCACTTAGTCCAACTGCACTACCAGAGGCCAAGCTAGAGAAACGTGACTCTCCGTGGGTAAACGGACCCAGCGCTGACAGCACAGGCAGCAGCGATGCTGAACGGAGAGGACCTGTGAAAGCTACAGATGTGGAAGGCGACTTAGGAGTGGAGCAGAGAGAGAGCAGCAGCAGCAGCCCGGAAAAGAAGCCTCCTCTACCCAGAAAACCCCTCCCATCCCGCCTCAAAAGCCCCACGAAACTCAAACCTTTGAGGGATAGTTCTGTCCAGCAGACGACGGAGCAGAGACTGGTGAAGCACTCCTCCACAGAGCAGGCTGCGAGAGAGGCAGTGGCTGTTACTGACATGGGCAATACGCCGAGTGAGGCAAACAGCAGCTACAGCAGCAGCAGCTGCGATGAAAGTGTTACGAAATCAGATGCAGAGTCCTCTGACTCTGGAGGCTGTAAATCTCAGACAAATGAAGACCAGACCAAACCAGATGTGGAGCCTGCAGAGAAGGTACAACAGAACCGGCCAGATGTGGGCCGCCCCGCGAGGACGGAAAGTAAACACGCGAGAGAGAGGGGAGGGAAAGAGAAATCGAGCGACGACGGCGGGGAAATCGTGGCGGAACATGTGGAAGAAAAGCACGCTGTTGCAAAGTCTGCTGTGGAAACAACAGCCAAGCTGCGAGGAAAGGACTGTCCTGACCCCATGGAGGTGAATTTAAATAAACCCACCTCCTCTAACTCATGTTTATCTGAAGTCAAACCTCCTGCGAGTCCAAAGAACACAGAGGCTAGTAAAACCACAGCAGAACTTATGGAGATAAAGCCTGCTTTTGATAAGACTGTGGAGAAGACACAGCAGCAAAGAGGACAGGAAAAAACAGGGCAACAAGCAGCTAAATCTCCCAAACCTGTCTCACCTGACCAAGCCGCTGCACTTTCAAAAGACACAGAACCAATAACAGCTGCAGCAGAACATTTAGAGAAAAGGCTTGTGGAGAATGGCCTGGATGCTGTGGCTGCAGATTCTCCCGCAGCAGTGGCTACAGTCGTCCAAGAGAAAGAAGAACCCAAATCTGAGAAAGCATCTCAGGAGAGTCAACAGAAGAAGGTCGCGGAGACACTGAAGTCAGAAAAAACTGTTTTCATTCCTGAGGAGAGCAAAGCAATGGATACAGAGGCACCAGTGAAGAGTGACGAGCCGAATGAAAGGAAGAAGAAGAAGAAGAAAAGAGATAGCAAGACAGCAGAAGAGACTGCGAAGACCATCAACACCCTCGTTGTTGAAAATTTTGAAATTCAGCCAGAAATTGAGAAAATAGCAGACAGAACCAAAGGTACAGTGCAGCAAGATTCCAAAGACTCCAAGCAGTTAAACGAAACGATACAGAACACGGCAAACCAAAATAAATCAAAAGGGGGACCAAAGGCCATTGCTTTAAATCTCTCGGAGGACAAAGCTGTAAGTCTCACTGACTTGCCCAAAACAAGCACAGTAGATGCTGAACATACTCCTAAAGAACCCCTTACATCAGAAGTCTCTCCGCTCACTAAGGATCTCCTGCCCACTCAAGCCAATACGGTAAACAAAGCAGAAGCCAAAAAGAAATTAACACCTGCTGCCTTAAAAGCCAAGGAGGAGACTGAGGCATCCAAGCCTGCTGCCTTAAAAGCCAAGGAGAAGACTGAGGCATTCCAGCCTGCTGCCTTAAAAGCCAAGGAGGAGACTGAGGCATCCAAGCCTGCTGCCTTAAAGGCCAAGGAGGAGACTGAGGCATCCAAGCCTGCTGCCTTAAAGGCCAAGGAGGAGACTGAGGCATCCAAGCCTGCTGCCTTAATCACCAAGGAGAAGACTGAGGCATCCAAGCCTGCTGCCTTAATAACCAAGGAGGATACTGAGGCATCCAAGCCTGCTGCCTTAAAAGCCAAGAAGGAGACTGAGGCATCCAAGGCTAATAAAGCAGCCACAGCAGTTGATGATCCTCCCCAAATCCTCCTTCCTCTGAACCTCCCCTCCACAGTGAAGGGTAATCATGATGCCCCGTCCAGCTGGTTAGATGTCGACAACAGCTTTGGCAAGAGGCCCCGCCATGCAGAGAGGGACATGGACTGCTCAGTTAGCGAGGATGACATGCTCGATAAGTCTGATGACTTTGATGACTTCATCCAGAACATCAAGGAGCTGGGGACCCCGTTCTCCTTCCCTCCCAAAAAACATAGCCAGGCCAAGACACCGTCGCCCCCCTTTGCAATGCCGGCCATCAAGGAGGACCGCTATGAGAAGCCATTTGACCCTGATTCGTTTGACTTTGGGAAAAGGAAAAAGACCTACAGAAGAGATCTGTCACCCGCTATGATCATTAATAGAAATAACAGGGACAACAGTACGGTCCCGCGCAAACGCATGAGCACAGAGAATAGCATGGTGTTCCAAGGAATCAAGTCCACTTCACGCTCCAGCCGCCAAGACACTGCTGAAATAGAAGACCACAAGGGAGAGGGCAAACTCCTCGATGAGGAGGACAACAAAGACAAAGACAAAGAGGCAGCTGAAGATGGTGGATTAGACTCCTCGAGGCTAGGCCGGATGTCCATCCTCTCCAGCCTTAGGAGGTGGGACAAGCCCATCGTGACTCCTTTCTCTCCTGCATCTAGGGCAGGTGAAGCAGTTATACCCTCAGAGAGTAGCTCCTCCACAGGTGATTCACAGCCAACCCCCTCTGGCCCATATCCCCCTTCCTTCACTGATGTCCAACTGCCCGACCTCCTTGAAAAGTACGTTATGAAGAAATACACCCCTGACAGCAATTCAAATGCCTTGGAGCCTCCCAATCTCCTGCCTGCCGAGGAGATGAACACTGGCCCCAGCACAATCACCGCCCAAGGCATCCAGCAACAAGGCCTCCCTGGGCAAATCCTGTCTCCACATGTGAACCAGCTCCCACCTCAGAGCATGGAGCAACACCTCCCCGGACACACCTCGTCTCCACATGTGATCCAGCCCCCGCCTCAAAGCAAACTGCCACCGACCCCTATCAAGGTGAGATAATTTACCCCGAGTGGTTACAGTAAATTATTATTATTATTGCAAAGCTGTGCTGACTCAGCCTGTGTTGTATTTTCTAGAGCTATTACCATGATCAAAGATACGTGAAAAGATTAGACTCGGCCCAGGTCTGTCATTGTATATTTTCTTCTGCTCTCATCCTCCTCTCTATTTCTCTCTGCTCTTTTATCTCTTTGTTACTGTGCTTGTTTGTACTGGAAGGCTTTTTACCTTCTAGGCTTTGGTTCAGGCTGGGTCTGGACCTGTTAAGTCTTTTACCACAGAGTTTGTCAACCTGTCTTACTTTCCACTTTCCACGCTTTGTGTCACTGCATCATCCCTCTTACTGAAGTGTGATCCCCCCCCCCCCCCCCCCTGTGTTTAATTGAGACAGCATATTAGTAATAAAACAGCAACCGAGCATATTAGGCATTACTTGTGCCACTCATTGTCAGCCTGTTAAAAATATTCCTCTGAATATGTTCCTTGCAGACTTCAACACCAAGAAGCTTCCACAAGCGCCCAGGAAAGGTGTGTCTTTCTAAACACATCCGTCACACATTTCATCGAAAGTTTTAAGACTACTCCTATATATTGTTTTATGTCCTATGCTCAAACCACACCGAGTCCATTTCCTGTATGTGAAAATATACTTGGCCAATAGAATATTTCTGATTCTGATTCATAGCAACTTGTTGTAATGAAAACATTCAATGAGATATCCGCTTTTCCAAATCTTTTATCTCAAAGGAAAGGCAGACATTACATACATGTGTATAATCAAGGTGCTGAACTAATCAGTGTCTCTCGGTCCTCCTCACAGATGGTGGTGTTTGAGCACGCTGAGTTAAGCGGCCAGGCGTTTGAGATCTTTAGGGACGTGGAGGACGCTTCCTTCCTGCAGCTGGCTCCTGTCATCTCCATCAGGGTGGTCAGAGGAGGGTAAGGGCTCTCTGTCTGTCTGTCTTTCCCTCTCTCTATGTCTCTCTGTCTCTCTCTCTCTCTCTGCCTCTGCCCCTCCCCTGTACTCTCTATTTCGCTCTGTCTCTCTTTCTCTCTCACTCACTCACTCTCTCTGAGCGTGAGTGTGTGTGTGACTGTGTCTGTGTGTGTGTGTTCATTACTACTTTATTTTTACTTTTTTTTGTAAGTTATTGCCTTCTGATGCTAAAGGGTTGATGTCTAGTTTATAAAGGGGTAATCCCTTATCTGCATGGCTCTTCAGTCAGTGAGATCAGCTGATTCAGTGGCAGGGGTCCATGGCAAGGAATTGGATTTGATGTTCCTGGACTTTTTCTGATACTGTCGACTGTTGACTTTTCACAAACACGCAGAGAAAAACATCCCTAATGCAGTCACCCACACACACACTCACTCTTACAGTCTCTGCTTCTCTCTCTCTCTCTCTTTGTTCACACACACATACACACACACGCGTCTAGAGCATTTGAGCCCTATGAAACCCACAGGTAGTCTTTGATTTGGAGACTAAATAAAAAAACAGAAAGGTAAACTTTAAAAAGGCATTTTAACACCCTCATAGTGACAAGGCTGGGAAGGCTTTTACTGCTCAAGGCCTTCCTGTTAGTTGCTAAAGATGTTTCTCGGCAAGTCAGTATCCAAGAATAATTTCTTCTACACCTGGGGATTGTTTAACATTTTTAGCCACTTCTTCATAGCCAAATCAGTATTTACGAGACAGGCCTTAGCAAGCAAACATTACAGAACATTTCACATGCTGAAAAGGTATGAGCAGATTAAATCCACGGCCCACCAGATGTACAGTGCACTCCTAAATGGTCTCATCTAAAACTCTTTCTGGGGGATGCCTTGAGCTATAACTAGTTAATTACAGCCAGCTGACTCCTGCAGAACTCTCCTTCTACCCGTAGTCCCACTCCTTTAATGAGTCATGTGCTATGAATCATCAGTCTCGACATGCCCCTCTCTGCCTGACTACCTTGGGCACATCCTTATGCTTAAGTGCGTGGGTTTAGCAAGCACTTCCTCTTTTCGTGACATCACTTCCTGTTACTATCCCTGCAGTTGGCTGCTGTATGAGCTGCCAGGGTTCCAGGGCCGGACAGTGGCCCTAGAGGAAGGGTCCATTGAGCTGCAGAACATGTGGGCGGAACCAGAACCACCGGGACTTGCAATGCCAACAGCCCCCATGAAAATTGGATCTATACGGCTAGCAGTGAGGGTGAGTGAGAGTACACTTCGAACAACAAATACAAAACGCAAACTTACATTTGCAACTTACACACAACTTCCACAAAAGCAATGACATGTTTTGGCACGATATGGATACCTGCCCGTGCAAACACATTCTCATCGGACATGGCAAAACAATGGATGAAAGCTTTCGATGAACTGATGCCAAAGAAAAAATCCTTGGTCGGGTGTGGCAGATGGAAACGGCCCGTCCGATACACAAGCAACCCGCTAAGCAAAATGGTGCCATCTCTTGAGACAATGCACATACTGTGAGAGGTCTTTTTTTCAACCAAAACATTCATGGCATTTTCAAAATTGGACTGATTCCCCTGAATTTGTTTTGTTTAGACATATTTACATATGTGCAAATATTAAGAGAGTTCTTAGTGGTGTATGTGTGTTCTCTATGCACTGTGTATGAACATACATGAACATCAAAGTATAACTATTGTGTCCAAATGTGTTAGGGTTAACAGAAGTGTACTTCTTTTACTGTCATAATCATGGTGTTACTGTAAGCATCGTGACGCAGTAGAGGGCTATAGTTCATAAGAGTTTGCAGCATTTTAAAAGGGCTCTACTAAAATGCTGGTTTAATTCGAACGGTACCAAATAAAGATATTCGTCTTTCGTCTCTGTTCTTA
>NC_137911.1:25453011-25457631 GCF_963457725.1 Sprattus sprattus | reverse complement strand
AACTTAACTTGGTTTGTTTATAGGGCCCAACACAAAGCACTAAACTACCATGTGATGTCTTAGCATATCAAAGTTCAAAGAGCCCACACAGCCCATCTTTCTTCCCTCCCTCCTTCCCTCTTTCTCTGTTATGCGTGCGTGCGTGTGTGTGTGTGTGTGTGTGTGTGTTTATGTCACTCCCACGAGAGGAATGTGAACAGCCTGCTCATGCCTGTCTGAAGGAAAAAACATTCCTGTAGCTGTCGTCTCTGTGACATGATTCCCTCTGCTGAGGCAGTCACCTTGTTTACGTCCGTTAGTTTAGTCATGCTGTTTACTCATGGCAATATAACAGCAGAATAACACTGTCCACCTGCGCAGGGCAAGTCAACCTGTTACAGTAAACATGTTCACCTGGGCAGGCACAGTCAACCTGTTATAGTAAACATGTTCACCTGGGCAGGCACAGTCAACCTGTTATAGTAAACATGTTCACCTGGGCAGGCACAGTCAACCTGTTACAGTAAACATGTTCACCTGGGCAGGCACAGTCAACCTGTTATAGTAAACATGTTCACCTGGGCAGGCACAGTCAACCTGTTACAGTAAACATGTTCACCTGGGCAGGCACAGTCAACCTGTTACAGTAAACATGTTCACCTGGGCAGGCACAGTCAACCTGTTACAGTAAACATGTTCACCTGGGCAGGCACAGTCAACCTGTAACAGTAAACATGTTCACCTGGGCTGGCACAGTCAACCTGTTACAGTAAACATGTTCACCTGGGCAGGCACAGTCAACCTGTTACAGTAAACATGTTCACCTGGGCTGGCACAGTCAACCTGTAACAGTAAACATGTTCACCTGGGCTGGAACAGTCAACCTGTTTAGCTTTGACACACTGCAAAAATTGTATATATGCTTGTTTTTTGTCTGACTAGATATTTCGTCTGTCCAAGCATTTTTTATGTTATGCATTTATAAGGCATTATAACTTGTTACTGAGATGGTATTACTGGTTCTGAGCAAGTTAATGCTTGACATTAGAATTGCCATAATTATAAGGCTGTTTGATCACCACTTACAAGTACCAAACTGCTTTGTCAAAGTCAGAGTCAAGTTGTACTTGTTTCTAGTCCGGCCACACTAGTTTTAGGATATATTTGGGTTCCTTTATATTAAAATCTTGGTGAGCTAAATTTTCCTGCTCTGTTGGCAGATAATTTCCCCCCATTTTATATATTTTTTTGCTTGTTTTTGAAAGGTGAACTTTTGCAGTGCAGAACTGTTATAATTTTCTATGTGTGTGTCTGTGTGCGTCTGTGTGTTTGTATGTACAGGTGGCTGGTGTATAGTGACCCAGGTCTGGATGGTCTGTTAGCAGTGCTGGAGGAGGGAGAGTACCCTTGTCCTGAGTCATGGGGCTTCCCAACGCCCTTTGTGGGATCCATGCGGCCCCTCAAAATGGTACATGCTCACATACTTACATACTCACCAATACTCACATACTCACCAATACTCACATACTCACCAATACTCACATACTCAACAATACTCACATACTCACCAATACTCACATACTCACCAATACTCACATACTCACCAATTCCCAACACTACTCACCAATACTCACATACTCACCAATGCTCACATACTCAGCAATACTCAACAATACTCACATACTCACCCATTCCCACCCATACTCACCAATACTTACATACTCAGCAATACTCACATACTCAACAATACTCACATACTCTCTTCAAACACCTTTCAAACACAAAGACATAAAAGAAAGACTTACTGTATATATACTCAAAAGAAATCTGAATATTTATATGATGAGTGTTTTATTTTCTTCCTCAGGGTGGGATTAAAGTGGAAAATCCACATAATATCAAGGTAATGCAACCTATTCATAATCTGTCTTTTTACAGTATCTTAAGGCTATTGTAAGTTCTGTAGATAGACTGTTTGCTGACGATGAAGTTGGTGTGCTTTCACTATGTTGATATGGAAACGAATCAGTGGCGCGATTTCTTACAATGACAGCAAGAAGATTTACCCGGCATCACAGTGGTCATTTAACAGCCATTACAGTGTTCATCAAATTATACACAACATTTAAACCACAACACTACGTATTATAGTTAGCATCAAAGGCATGGTCAGTGAGAATCCAGTGTTATGCCAAGCACAACTTTAATTTGGCTTTGGCATTTTATGGTTAAAGGTCACATTGTTTTGATCTATCGTCAATGAAGTTCCCCAATGGGAGAATCATGTAATGTGATGCTGCAGTGTCCATCTCCTCCTCCTCTGGCCTCCTTTTAGATGAATATAAACCCTTTTGTCCTGCAGCAGATTCACTGAGGACAATAGTGGAGTCAGTGACAAAGGGTCACTGGACCTTTTCGGAGACACAGAAGCCCTTTAGTGAACTAAAGTGAGCTCACTGTGCACTTCCTCTCTCTCTCTCCAGGGCACAGTAGAGGCGTGGCACTGCACTGCACTGCACTGCACCCACTCAGCCCACTGGTGTGAGTGAGTGTGTGTGTGTGTGTGTGTGTGTGTGTGTGTGTGTGTGTGTGTGTGTGTGTGTGTGTGTGTGTGTGTGTGTGTGTGTGTGTGTGTGTGTGTGTGTGTGTGTGTGTGTGTGTGTGTTAGGGGGTGTTTGTGTGTGTGCACATAGGTGTGTGTGTCTGGGGATGTTTGTGTGTGTGCATGTGCGTGTGTGTGTGGAGGGGTGTGTGTGTGTGTGTGTGTGTGTGTGTGTGTGTGTGTGTGTGTGTGTGTGTGTGTGTGTGTGTGTGTGTGTGTGTGTGTGTGTGTGTGTGTTCCTCAGCTTGCTTGAAGAGAGCTGCAGTATTGGGCGCTGCTGAAAGCCCTACTTGTCTGTGCGCTCAGTCCCCTCAGCTCTCAGCTTACTCAGCCCCTTACCGAGCCCAGTCCAGACGGACTCACAATGACCGATTGTCCTCAAGCTTTGGTCCAGTGATCAAGGTTACCCAAAGTTTCTTACACAGCAGAGTTTTGTCTGGTGAAGTGACCACTGGCATGGGTTTATGTCACCGTTTCTGTGACCAATCAAATTAGGTTAATTGAGTTAAGTGAATATTCAACTATCAGGTTGCCAGCATTGGTTGGGTTTTATGTAGACCTATCAACCAATTTAAAGATATAGTCCTTGATTATAACCCAATACACTTTTTGCCACTCACAGTGAAGGGAGGAATGCATCTGATTGACTGTTGAGTTCAAATATTAACAATCTAGGATTGAGGACCCTTACCTTTAAAGGGGCCAGGGACGCAGTTAGACTCGCAGGCTATCAGATACAGTCTACTGCGGTCACTACTGGTTTCAGCTGTTGAGGATGCTGTGAGAGTTTTTTTTGTCTATGAGACAATCAAACCGTGCTTCCTCCTAGAACCCTCCACATCACTGTTCTAGAGCACTCCAGTGAAAGCAAAAGAACCGTGCTTCCTCCTAGAACCCTCCACATCACTGTTCTAGAACCCTCCAGTGAAAGCAAAAGAACTGTGCTTCCTCCTAGAACCCTCCACAGCACTGTTCTAGAACACTCCAGTGAAAGCAAAAGAACCGTGCTTCCTCCTCGAACCCTCCACAGCACTGTTCTAGAGCACTCCAGTGAAAGCAAAAGACAAACGCCAGCTGGCCCTGTCAGCATTCCATCTAACCCTCCCGGAATGTGTTCACCTCAGGCCCTTGTCTACGAGAAGCCCCAGTTCCAGGGAGAGTGCATGCTAGTGGACACAGACGTGTGGGACTTCGGAGTGGGGGAGGGAGAAGAGGAGGAGGAGGAGGAGAAAGATGGAGAGAAGGAGGGAGAGGGCAATCCCAGCGACCCAGCTGTCAGGAGGACACTGAGTACTGTGGGCTCCATTAGGATTCTGGGAGGATTGTGAGTAATCTAAGAATTCAATAAACGGACACAAAAAATATACACTTTGCTGTTATTGATTTTATGTAAAGCACTTTGAATTGCAACTCTTGTACAAAATGTGCTATATAAATAAAGTCTTACTTACTTACTTACTTACACTCTCTCTCACACATACCTCCATCCTGAAACACATTCTATAAATCATATGCAAGATAACTAGACAAACACATGCACACAGAAGGTTACACCAGGAAGTAAGCTCACGATGCCCCTGTGGTGTTGCTGCATCCTACAGGTGGGTGGGTTATGGAGAACCTGGTTTTGAGGGTCCACAGTACTTACTGGAGGAAGGGGAGTTTGCGGACTGGACAGACTGGGCTGGCTTCGGGGACAGACTGATGTCCCTGCGACCTGTGCTATCGGTGTGTATACACACACACATTTATACAGTACACAGCTGCTAGTAAGAACACAGTTTAACGTTCATTTCTCTCCGTCTCTCTATTTCTCTTTCATTCTGTTTTTCCCCTCTCTTTCTGCATCTCTTTGTAGGATCTGATGTCCCCCCATCTGAAGATGTTTAGTGAGGTTGATTTTGGGGATAGAGGTGTGAATGTGGACCTGTTTGTTCCTGTGATTAACATGATGGATACTGGATACGGCACAAAGACACGGTCTATAGACGTGAAGTCTGGCATGTGAGTGCATACCACGCACTTCTACATACACACAC
>NC_137911.1:25413011-25448011 GCF_963457725.1 Sprattus sprattus | reverse complement strand
TGAAAGTCATTGATTGTTTTTCCTCCCAACTGTCACTGACATGACACGGATGCAGCTTTAGGACCTGACGGGCAGGTGTCGTCACATAGGCCTTGGAGACATGTAGCTCAGTCAATTTTAGCATGTCTAATGCTATATAGGCTATTCACTTGAGTAGGCAAATGTATCTCCATCGTGGTGGTCATTTTTTTTGTGAAAAACATAGTAGCGATTTATAACAAAACGATATGCTTATCGTACATACAATACAGAAACTATTATAAAACGATCCAATAAAATGAATACGTTCTTATTTTCTTTGGTATTTTTGTCACATTCATACTGCAATGATCGCTGGGTAACCTTTGAATAACTACAACGCTATGACAATGCACTCATTGGCCACGAGACGGTTGCCCTTGTCAAAAAGTGGTAACGTGAATGTGTCACTATGAAACAAAGCATGCACACTTCGAACAAAATTACCCCCCAAACTCTGAGGACAGGGCCAGAAAAATAAACCCACGGTATTCATCATACATCATACATCATGCAGTGTTATAGTTATATCAGTCACACAGCAAGAACATGCATACCTCAATACAGTTGTGGGACTGCGATTTCAACCATGAATATGTTGAAAAACACATACATTAGCACACTTACTAATGATCATCTGCCAGGCTCTCACACACGAAAAGTTGATTCCAAAACTCTCGAATTTAAGACAGAGTGGACTGACAAGTAGGCTATGCATTTGTGCTGCTTGTGGGCAGGACAAAACCGATGTGTTTAATCTGCAACGAGACGGTTGCCCTTGTCAAAAGTGTTAGCGTGAAACGTCACTATAAAACAAAGCATACACACTTCGAACAGAAATACCCGTAGAACTATGAAGTAAGGGGCAGAAAGATAAACCCACTGCAGTCTTCATACCAATCCACATGCAGTGTTATAGTTATATCAGAAACACAACAAGAGAATGCATTCACATGCCAATAAACATTATTCTGATTCTGATACCTCAACATACAGTTGTGAGACTGTCTTTTCAACCATGAATATGATGAAAAACACATAGGCTACAGGAGCACACTCACTTATTATCCTCTGCCTGGACACCTTTAATGCCCAATTTTCAAGAAGACGATCTTAGAGAAATCGTTGTGTGTGTGGTAGTCGTTTATTGTATACATGCCTCCTCCCGGGAATCCTCACAACAGCGAATGATGGCAACTAACAGACAATGGTTGATGGTGGAGCTGCTGGACTAGTTTGAGTTATAGCAGAGGACGTGCTTGTAGCGATTTGAGCGACAACTACAACAACAACAGAACAGGAGACAGGTGGTACGTACGTTTACTAGATGTTCCGCTAAATCAAGCGTTAGCGTATTCACAATAACTCTCAAAAGTGTGCTGCTAATAAGTACAACGTTGTCGTGCCGATTATGCTCTCACACGCCACCCTCATTGAGGCAAAAGTAATGTTTGACTCAAATGTCTTTCACTGCCGTTTTATGTAAAGTCAGTCATTCTAAATAGGTTCTACACATACATGAAATACATTTCCTATTTAATAGATGCAAAGTAATTATGCTGCCAGCATTACTCCGTAGCAAATTACGTATGTCAGTTGAAGCTGGTTGGAGAAGGCACTTTCAACACCGAGCCACCAGCCAAGAGACCAACAGTGGTCGGGAGAAATGTACTTTTCGAGGGTTTATATAAAATACGGTAGCCTAATGCTGCATGCTGTGCAGCTTTGTAGTTTACCAAAGTCGTACTAAAACATTTTGACAGAAAACAGGAAATGTAGGTCCTGACATGTGTGATTCCGGAAATGATGTTGTTTTGGAAATGATGTCGTAAGCTGGCCAATCACAGCCAAGTGGGTCTCCGACTCTCTCCGTCTCTTTAAGAAAAGTTAGAAAAAAGCGTTTGTCTCCGACCAGCTCTCCGACGGCTCTCCGACGGGTCGGATGGGCGGCAACACCTGGGTGAAGGTGTTACCAAGGCGTGCCAAGGCGTGCCAAAGTGTCCCTCTACGACCAAAACGGAGAGAATCGTAGAAGTATAAAAATGCCTTTATGCCATTCCAAATCACATCAGCAGTCGTGGCTCTAGAAGCACTTTCATTTTTTACAGCTGAACAGAGATTGAAGAAAGGACTGAGATTAGAAGGAAAGGGCGTGAGCCTTTGACCTCAATGGTTCAGATAGCCTGCAGGCAGGACTAGAGGAGGTGGAAGGGTTCAGATAGCCTGCAGGCAGGACTAGAGGAGGTGGAAGGGTTCAGATAGCCTGCAGGCAGGACTAGAGGAGGTGGAATGGTTCAGATAGCCTGCAGGCAGGACTAGAGGAGGTGGAAGGGTTCAGATAGCCTGCAGGCAGGACTAGAGGAGGTGGAAGGGTTCAGATAGCCTGCAGGCAGGACTAGAGGAGGTGGAAGGGTTCAGATAGCCTGCAGGCAGGACTAGAGGAGGTGGAAGGGTTCAGATAGCCTGCAGGCAGGAGTAGAGGAGGTGGAAGGGTTCAGATAGCCTGCAGGCAGGACTAGAGGAGGTTGAAGGGTTCAGATAGCCTGCAGGCAGGACTAGAGGAGGTGGAAGGGTTCAGATAGCCTGCAGGCAGGACTAGAGGAGGTGGAAGGGTTCAGATAGCCTGCAGGCAGGACTAGAGGAGGTGGAATGGTTCAGATAGCCTGCAGGCAGGACTAGAGGAGGTGGAAGGGTTCAGATAGCCTGCAGGCAGGACTAGAGGAGGTGGAAGGGTTCAGATAGCCTGCAGGCAGGACTAGAGGAGGTGGAAGGGTTCAGATAGCCTGCAGGCAGGACTAGAGGAGGTGGAAGGGTTCAGATAGCCTGCAGGCAGGAGTAGAGGAGGTGGAAGGGTTCAGATAGCCTGCAGGCAGGACTAGAGGAGGTTGAAGGGTTCAGATAGCCTGCAGGCAGGACTAGAGGAGGTGGAAGGGTTCAGATAGCCTGCAGGCAGGACTAGAGGAGGTTGAAGGGTTCAGATAGCCTGCAGGCAGGACTAGAGGAGGTGGAAGGGTTCAGATAGCCTGCAGGCAGGACTAGAGGAGGTGGAAGGGTTCAGATAGCCTGCAGGCAGGACTAGAGGAGGTTGAAGGGTTCAGATAGCCTGCAGGCAGGACTAGAGGAGGTGGAAGGGTTCAATTAGACAGGACTAGAGGAGTAGAGGAGGTGGAAGGGTTCAGATTGGTGTAGAGGAGGTTGAAGGGTTCAATTAGACAGGAGTAGAGGAGGTTGAAGGGTTCAAATAGGCAGGAGTAGAGGAGGTGGAATGGTTCAGATAGGCAGGACTAGAGGAGGTGGAAGGGTTCAGATAGACAGGAGTAGAGGAGGTGGAATGGTTCAGATAGGCAGGAGTAGAGGAGGTGGAATGGGTCAGATAGGCAGGAGTAGAGGAGGTGGAATGGGTCAGATAGACAGGAGTAGAGGAGGTGGAATGGTTCAGATAGACAGGAGTAGAGGAGGTGGAAGGGGTCAGATAGACAGGAGTAGAGGAGGTGGAATGGTTCAGATAGCCTGCAGGCAGGACTAGAGGAGGTTGAAGGGTTCAATTAGACAGGACTAGAGGAGTAGAGGAGGTTGAAGGGTTCAATTAGACAGGACTAGAGGACTAGAGGAGGTTGAAGGGTTCAATTAGACAGGACTAGAGGAGTAGAGGAGGTTGAAGGGTTCAGATTGGTGTAGAGGAGGTTGAAGGGTTCAATTAGACAGGAGTAGAGGAGGTTGAAGGGTTCAGATAGGCAGGAGTAGAGGAGGTGGAATGGTTCAGATTGGTGTAGAGGAGGTTGAAGGGTTCAATTAGACAGGAGTAGAGGAGGTTGAAGGGTTCAGATAGACAGGAGTAGAGGAGGTGGAATGGTTCAGATAGGCAGGAGTAGAGGAGGTGGAATGGTTCAGATAGACAGGAGTAGAAGAGGTTGAATGGTTCAGATAGGCAGGAGTAGAGGAGGTGGAAGGGGTCAGATAGGTTGGAGTAGAGGAGGTGGAATGGTTCAGATAGGCAGGAGTAGAGGAGGTGGAATGGTTCAGATAGACAGGAGTAGAAGAGGTTGAATGGTTCAGATAGACAGGAGTAGAGGAGGTGGAATGGTTCAGATAGGCAGGAGTAGAGGAGGTGGAATGGGTCAGATAGGCAGGAGTAGAGGAGTAGAGGAGGTGGAAGGGGTCAGATAGGCAGGAGTAGAGGAGGTGGAAGGGGTCAGATAGGCAGGAGTAGAGGAGGTGGAAGGGGTCAGATAGACAGGAGTAGAGGAGGTGGAATGGTTCAGATAGGCAGGAGTAGATGAGTAGGGGAGGTGGAATGGTTCAGATAGCCTGCAGGCAGGACTAGAGGAGTTGGAATGGTTCAGATAGACAGGAGTAGAGGAGGTGGAATGGTTCAGATAGACAGGAGTAGAGGAGGTGGAATGGTTCAGATAGACAGGAGTAGAGGAGGTGGAATGGTTCAGATAGGCAGGAGTAGAGGAGGTGGAATGGTTCAGATAGCCTGCAGGCAGGACTAGAGGAGGTGGAATGGTTCAGATAGACAGGAGTAGATGAGGTGGAATGGTTCAGATAAACAGGAGTAGAGGAGGTGGAATGGTTCAGATAGCCTGCAGGCAGGACTAGAGGAGGTGGAATGGTTCAGATAAACAGGAGTAGATGAGGTGGAAGGCTTCAGATAGGCAGGAGTAGAGGAGTTCAGATAGCCTGCAGCCAGGAGTAGAAGAGATTCAGGTGAGGGTGTAACTCACTTCCTGTCAGTTCCTCATCAGCCTGAGTGGACTGGGAGTGTGTGTGTGTGTGTGTGTGTGTGTGTGTGTGTGTGTGTGTGTGTGGGTGTGGGTGTGGGTGGGGCTGGGTGTGTGTGTGTGTGTGTGGGCGAGGCTGGGTGTGTGTGGAGCTGCCCTAAACAGAAACATCATGTCTGCTGTTACCACACACACACCTGGTTTGTCAGTGGGGTGAAAGTGATGACAAATGTCCTCCCCCCTCGCTGGTCACACCCACACACAAACACACACACACACACTCTCCAGAAGACCTGTAGAGGCCTGCCCAGACTCTTCCACCGAACAATCTGGCACTTTTCTCATCAGACCAGCCCTGCACCCAATACACGCACACAGACACCTCCCATCACTGCAGCCTGACGCACATTATATTTAAAGTACCAGTCATCACACACAGTTTTCTAGCGTCATATATATTATGATATGTTATGTGTAGCGTGTTTTAATATCTTGTTTTGGTTTACAAGTGGGTCCACAACTGAGATGAGTGCTCCTGGTTTATTAAGCTGGCACCACAACATATAGGGACAAAGAGACACACACTGATTCCACACATATGCAAGCCCTCACCTACACTCAGGTGAAGCAGAACAAAATCTAGAGATCCTGTTGCATGCTCTGCGTAATGAAGAAGCAATCTGCAATCCCCTTTAAATGTTGTTTAGGGATAGTGAACGGATATGATGTGGTTAAATTATGTAAATGTTGTTCTGTTTGTTATCATCCCTTTTTAAATGATTTATTAAAATGGCAACAGATGCTCCACAAATAGTTTTTTTTCTCTGCAGGACAATCCTGTTCCTCCAGCTCTAGGGCTGTTAACCTAAGCTGTTACTGCCATCTAGTGGAGAGTCAGAGAACTGAAGTGTCCTGCTTGTAAAGACGTTCTTTACAGGCATTGAAAGATTTTTTTTATAGTTTTATGTTAATACTATTTCATTTCGAGAATATGTGAGTCAGTAAAGGGTGACATAAGTCCTTTGTTATAGCATCAGTGCTCTTTCTCTCAGTGACTGCAGAAAACTGTACTGAGTTCAGTCAGTAAGTCTCACTCCTTTCCACTTATGCCTGCCCTTCCCCTTTACCACCACTAGGAGGCCTCACAATAGCACTGTTTATACAGTGA
Source organism: Sprattus sprattus (assembly GCF_963457725.1). Taxonomy (NCBI): domain Eukaryota; kingdom Metazoa; phylum Chordata; class Actinopteri; order Clupeiformes; family Clupeidae; genus Sprattus; species Sprattus sprattus. Next base: position 25,442,101 of record NC_137911.1, on the reverse strand, counting down.
TCATGATCCATTACCATTAGGTTTACATTTGCTTGCAAAATATGTTGATGTGATGTGCACTGACGACCATCTGCTTCCTGCTCCCAGGCGGCCAGCAGTACGACAGGAACCAGGTGATCGTCAACACGCTGGACGAGAGGAAGGCCAACCAGAGATGGACAGTGGAGATCCTGTAACCCGGCCGACCAAGCAAGCACCAGACTCACGAACGGACATCGTGGGTAAACTGCCTCTTCCCACGGAGCCTCGTGAGGGGCCTCTCATAAACTCTTCTAGGAGCCACAGAGAGGACCTCTTACACCTCTGCTTTCTTGGGGCCTCTGTGGACATCAGCACTAGTAAAACTAGTAGCACACAGCAGCCCAGTAGACTTCAGGGCAGTGGACTTCTAAGGGCTAGGGTTTGGTTTGTCTAACAAATTTGAGGCGCAATCAAGTAACCCTGACCACTCCTTAACACTAATTTATCTGGCCCTTTTCTGAAGAACATTTCAGGAGCACTTTAAACATTCACTAGAGACCCGGCAAGCTTACTGCGCACAGTATGGACCTATATAACGTTTACTGTTCTATAATGGGGTCAAGTTATGACTAACCAAGTCATGACTTAATAATTTCCGACTATTCCATGAATCATATGACCTTGATGTGACTTTGTATACCACATAAACACACACACACACGTATGCCATGACGTTATTCCCTTTAAAGCACAAATATCTGTAAATGTATGATTTTCCATAATGTTTTACTATCTAGGCACATTTGCCTGTAGAATCTTTCATCCTCGTGTCTTCAATCACACGGCATACATACACACACACACACATACATACACACAAACTTGGTGCAAGGTGATGCCATTCATGCTTTTTTTTTTTCTCTGCAACTGGTTCTGTTTTTGTTGGATTTTTCTAGAAAATACTGATACAGTTACATTCCGAAGGATTAAAGAATCTTTTATTGTCTCTGTGATGGCATTGCATTCCACACATACTCGCTCACCATACCGTGACAAACTCATTCGACAAATACGAGTTCCAATGTGCGTGCGTGCCCACGCAAACACACACACACACACACACACACACACACTCACACACACACAGGCAGGAAATGATTGACTGGTGGCCACGCCACAACCCACACTGCAGACTCGTTCTTGCAGGCAAATGTGGACCACGAAAAACAATCTCTGTTGTGTGATCGCCATAGTTATTGAGAAATTGAGAAATAGGCATCCCTCTCAGATGACATTAATGACCGTCTTGCCACGGGCGTGACCTGCCTCCACCTTCAGGAAGGCCTGCGGCACCTGAGAGAAAGGGAACGTCTCCCCCACCACTGGCTTCACCTGAGATGGAGAGACAGGGAGCGAGAGAAAAAGAGGAAATGGTAGTTTAAAATAAAAAGAGGGGGGGGGGGGGGATGAGACAGGATGTGGTTTTGGGGGCACTGGGGTGAAACTCAGACATGTTTCTCTGAAGCCTCTTTTGTTCTCTGACTGCATTTCTATTTCTCGGTAAACGGGTCCACCATTATTCGTTGGATCAAACAGGGTGGTATATTGCATGATCTGATCACAGGTGTGACTGAGGTTTCTGTTTACAATAGACACAAGTACACACACACACACACACAAACACAGACTGGAGTGTTGAAATGCTAATTCGAATTCAGAAGGAATAAGCAGAATATCTGAAAAATCTAACCTCCCTCCAGTTCACCGAAAACAAACGCAAGAGCCATTTTGTTCAGTTACTATCAAAAGCATCTTTGTTTCCTCCAGCGTACCCCGCCCATCCCCTCCGCCTCCACGCCTGGGACCCCCACCACCGCTGGGGGCGGAGGGGCAGCCGTTGTCGTGACTCACGAGCACATTTCCACCGCCTCACGCCTCCGTTATCTGCACCTCCCATCGCCACGGCAACATTTCTACGGCGGGGCGGCGGGCGTGAGGTCACCGCCGGCGCCCGCAGCGATTTCCTGACGCAAGCAGATTTCGCCCGGCGGAGCGGTGCGTGGGACAATAGCGGCAGATTAGGCGGGATGAGGGTGGGATTACCCCGTAGCTGCAGCTGGGATTTCACAGGCTTTAGAGCAGGACTCTCTGGCCTTCATGATCTATCTCTCTCTCTCGATCCCTCTCTCTCTCCCTCTGTTTCTCTCTTTTTTTTACTCCCTCCATATATGGGTCCAGATGGGTAAATCGTGGATATGTATGGACCCTGTCGGTCTGGTTTTGGATTTAAGAGAGCCACTGGCATGTGAAATATCTAACACCGATGTACAACACTCAGCTGAGAGGGGGTCGGCAGGATTGGTCTCTCAGCAGATATGTCAGCAGATATTTCAAATATATGTTTTCTAGTCATGATGAACCGATATCAAACAGTGACTTGTCATTTGTAACAAGTCTCAAAGCTACTTTGATTTAAAAACACTAGTTTTCAATTAGAAAAAACACTTTAATATAAGGAAAACTCAAGCTTCTGACAAAGAATACATCTATAAACATAAACACTATTACTACATTTCAGTAACAACACAATTTATTGGCTGAGAGTACGCGAGAGTGAAAGTTGTATAAAGCGATCTTTATAATATTGTCCACATAATCTTAAAGAATGACGCCCTGTCTGACCTACTGTCAGAGCACAGGCCACACAATACACATACACACATTTGTGTAAACAGATCACCCGTGGACTTTTTGGGTCAAACCCTTCTTTCTTTCCCAGTATGATTGAATGTCACTGTGGCTGCTAGGTAACAGGGTGGCCTACTTTTCTCCAAGGGCTAAAAAAAATCAGTTTGGGGTTAAGGACACTCTTTTCTGGTGGAGACTTTTAGCATACACACAAACACTCACTCACACACACTCATACACTCACACTCACTCACTCACTCACTCACTCACTCACTCACTCACACACACACACACACACACACACACACACACACACACTCACACACTCACACACACACACACACACACACACACACACACACACACACACACACACACACACACACACACAGAGCGAGAGAGAGAGAGAGGCAGTGTACCTGACCAGCGTCCACCATATCTTTAATGTCGTCCAGTGCAGGGCCGCTTGGTGCAAAGAAGCCCCAGCGATAGTGCACACCTTTACACAAGTGCTACGAGAAAGAAAGAGAGATGGAGAGAACATTATATTTTAAATTCTTCTATGTTTATACGTACTGTACATCTCAAAATAGAAATAGACTGTGGCTGACTGAGTAGGTCAGTGTATTAACATGTGACTATTAAGGGGCACGTCTGATATGGGTGTGACCGCTGAGGTAACACAACCCAAAGTGTGTGTGTGTGTGTGTGTGTGTGTGTGTGTGTGTGTGTGTGTGTGTGTGTGTGTGTGTAGGATGCAAAGGAGTTTTCATCTAGCTACTGTTTCTCCTCTTTTCTGTGCCAGCAGAGAGAGCTCTATTCTAAGCCAAAGCATTGCACACCCACTTTCATCCTGTGTGTGTGTGTGTGTGAATGCGATTAAGGAGGACAGGAAAATAAATGCTGTCTCTGTTTGTCATCACACACACACACACACACACAGTCATAATAGAGCTAACAATAACAGGGTTCAGACTTCCCATCTTCCTCGACCTTTAAAACACACACGCACACACACACACACATGATACGTGTTGACCTGCAGGTACAGTCTGTAGATCATGAATCATCTCGCTAACTGCAGCCTGTTGGTGAGACATCCTAGGAGCCCTGCCACTGGGGCATGGGGGTGTTCCAGCTCTCAGAGTACGTTTCGGGCTACCCCCATCTGCCCCATCCGCCCCTCTCTGCCTTCAGCTCACCACACACCACTCTCGGTTTCCATTTCTCCGAAAGAGAGTAAGAGCGAAACACAGGAGAGAGAGAAAGTATATGACACATCCTGACACAAGTGTGGCAGAATCCGAGCAACACCATCTATGCTATACCTTAAGATGCTATGGACGCGTTATGACAACCATGAACATTTGAAGCTGGAGTTGTGTTGTTGTCACTAATAGTCTACTGACACTGACAGCACCACAAGTGATGTGTGTTTGATAAGATGTGTAATATGACAGCACAGAAAGGCTCTACCAATTCCCAGTAATACTTTGTTTAATGACAAAAACTCGGAGGAGAAAGCGACCAAAAGATAGGGCCTTCCGTGCTGTTTTCACGATAGTCATTTAGCAGACGCTTTTATCCAAAGCGACTTATAAGGATGTATACACATTTTACATTTACACTGATGGCACACTGCACATCAGGAGCAATTAGGGGTTCTGTGTTTGCTCAAGGATGCTTCGACTGGGAATCGAACTAGCAACCTTCTGATTACTAAACGACTTCTCTACCTCCTGTACCAGTGTCGCCCAACGCCCACAATAGGCACAACACTGCCAGCTCTAGACAGACTCCCACACGCTCTCCATACACCCAGTCCTCAGGAGGATCCAGGGAAAGAAATGTACATTAAAAAACAATAACACACTTAAACTGTTAGGTTGCATTCACACACTGACGATGGCTTAGGCCAAAACGCATCTGGATAAACTGTTCAAAATAAATAAGCAACGAGACAAGCTTGAGAGTGCGTTTTTTTTCTACATGAAGGTTGCATTCACACCCAGCAGACCTAATGAGACCATTACTATAAGGCTTCAAGGCGACCTTCCCACACATACATTAACACGTGGTCCCTGCCCTTCATTCTGGTTTTCTAATGGCTGCTTTTCTAACAACCGAGACCACCGTGGGTAAACACAAACGGTTCCTTGACCGGCTGAACGTCTCTGAAAGGCAGACGGGGAACAAACACAGAGAGACTAAAGTGCCGTAAACACCGCAGAGATAACACTTAAGGGAGGGGGCCTGAGGAGAACAAAGAAGACGAGCGGGAGAGGTGATTGATTTGTTCCAAGTTAATGGCTGACAGAGAACATGTTGGGGTTTCAGTGGTGAGGAGGTGGGGGGGGACGATGGAGGGATAGGCCTTGTGGTGTGGCACTAAAGAGAAGAGACTCTCTGCATTGATTTTTTTTTAACTCTTTTTTTTCTCCCCATTACTCTCTCTGCAAAAAAGCCACATCCTATATCATTTCATTTCCATTTGTTTCCATTACGCTCAGACGCACACCACAGGGTACATGGAAGTCACACACAACACATGTACACACTGACCTGCAAACACACACACACACACACACACACACACACACACACACACACAAACACACACACACACATACACACCATTATCACTCAAGGGTGCGGCGTAAGTGCTTTAAAAGCACAATATGTGTATGTGTATGATGGACAGAAGTCAGTCACTACCTTCGCTACTTTGGATGCCACAGTGGCTGCGTTCTGAAGCATTCCGTCTGCTATTCCCAGCAGGTCAGTGTTCCGGAGGAAGGGTGTTAGCAAGGTAACGTATTTGGCCCCACACCAGGGCTTCAGGAGGCCCGGAGCCCAGGCCTCAGTGTCCCCCCCGACGTTATCCAGAATCAAATCAAACCTGGAGGGGGAAGGAGGAATCAGAAGAAGAGAGGAGAAAGGGTGGGGGGGGGGGGGGCTCAGTTAGTTTAACTAACTCTTTTTCAAAGGTACTGAATGCAGACAAGGGCTCTGTGTTGTGGTGTAGATCTGACAAGCAACTCTATTGTGTGTGTGTGTGTGTGTATGTGTGTGAGTCTGTGTGTGTGTGTGTGCATGTGTGTGTGTGTGTGCGTGTGTGTGTGTGTGTGTGTGTGTGTGTGTTTGCGAGTATGCGTGTGTGTGTGTGTGTGTGTGTGTGTGTGTGTGTGTGTGTGAATGTGTGTATGTGTGTGTGTGAGTGTGTATCCGTGTGTGTGTGTGTGTGCCTATCAGTCTTACTTCTCCATCTCTTTGAGCTGTTTCTGGTCCGGGCCGGTGGTGTAATCCACCACAGCGTCGGCCCCTAGCCCCCTCACCAGGCCCTCGGCACTGCCCGAGCAGGTGGCCGTTACATGGGCACCCCAAGCCTTCAGCATCTACACACACACACACACACACACACACACACACTTGATATACTTTATTTTTATATTATAAGTCAAGTTTCACCAGGAATCACATTTTCTGAATAGTCCAACAAATGTTCAACAGTCAATTAAAGGTTTACAGTTCAAGTGTAGAGAAAACATTGTCAACAGCAAATTAAAGGTTTACAGTTCAAAAGTAGAGAAAACATTGTCGCTTCCAAATAAACATGCTTCCTATAATTAGTGATATTGAACAGTGCCAACTGTTTGGCCTTTGTTTTACGTAGCCCCCCAATGCAAAGTCCACGTACCAACAGCCTGGGAATGTGATCTAAGCTGACAAAAACTAGGACAATGACTTTTGTGTGCTAGGTTCTCAATGGCCGTAATCAGAGAAAGATATTTAAAAAAAATGTTGCACACTGTGATTCTTCCAAAAACATTACACTAACACAAATCCTGTATCCTGTGTTTCTGAATGCAGCCATTTCCCTGAAAACAAACTGCCTCTTGAAATAAGGAACTCCAGGGAAAGTGTTGTCCAATACACCCAACTATGGTGCAAATGGTTTCTGGGTTACCTCTATTCAATGTCAACAAGTTTGTATGGTTTTCAAAAAGGCAGCAAAGTGCAACCTAACGTAGGTGGTCTTATTTGTAACCACGAGCCATTCATCCTAATCTACTCCCCACTGAAACATGGAGGGTTGCCACCCTTTCCTCTAACATCAAAATAATAAAGACAAAGTTTAAGCAAGTCCTTGAATGGAACTCTTTCAGAGTACAGCACCAAATATTACGTCGCCTGTGTCTGGAAGGTCCATTCACTGGTCAGTATTCAGTAATCAGTGGCTCTCTTCCACTCAATCGCTTGAGAGACATTCACTCCACACTGATCCCCATTTCACTAATTGTGAGACTACTAGCACCAATTGGCTGGACCGCTGTTGAATTAGGTCAGTCACTTTACAGGGGGTGAATACTTATGCAATCATTTATGTTACATTACACATTTTTATTGAATTCAATTACTGTGCAGAAATTTATTTTCACTTTGACATCAAAGAGGGCTATTTTGTAATTTTTTTGCAAACTTATATTGAAAAGCAATAAAGGGGCAAAATCCAAGGGGGTGAATACTTATGCAAGGCACTGTATATGGTGTTCTATTGTACCTGTATGGTAAAGGTTCCAACACCACCAGAAGCTCCCAGGATCAGCACACTGTGTAGATAAAAAAGAAAAGAAAAAAATAAAAAAACAAAAGATGATGAGAACAGAGCTCATCACCGGACACATTGAAGTTCACCGAACTCTAATTCATGAGCTGTTTGCTGAGTCCCCAAAGACAGGATCTGGTAATTGGGGGAGCCAAATCAATCCAATCTTAATAGGAGAAAACACCCAGATCCAGCTATTCAGAGGTAATGACCAAGGGCCTATTGAGATGTGGCCGAGGCATCAAACGCCAGCCGTGTCCTTCGATGAACTTCAGAATTGCTACAATTACAGGAGTCTTGTACACACACACACACACTCACAAAAACACATTCTCTCCTCCTCTTCAATCTACACACACACACCTAATGTAACACACATCTGTAACAACAAATACACATCTATTCCTCTCACACACACACACACACACACACACACACACACACACACACACACACACACACACCCCAGTGCTGAACAGTAGGTGATGTGTTGGTCTGTCCAGCGCAGTAGTGCCAGGGAGGTGGGGTGTGTGGTGTGTGTGTGTGTGTGTGTGTGTGTGTGGGATGTGTGTGTGTGGGGGGGGGGGGGCGTTGGTGTCTGTGCCCAGAGCAGGAGAGCAGAGTGCTGCCAGCACATCCAGCGTCTCATTAAGATCACTTCATTTGGCCAGGGCTCTTTAGGGCCAGACCAGCCAGAATAATCAGTGCAGAATAGACTCCGGGACAGGGTGCCCCGGAACTGCAGGACTGGGGTTAGCCGAGGAGATGGGACTCGGCCAAGGTGTTTTGTTGTGTGTGTGTGTGTGTGTGTGTTTTGTTGTGTGCCTGTGGGAGTGTGTGTGTGTGTGTGGGGGGGGGGGGTTGTATGCATATGACACCTTTGTCCCATTTATGTAACACTTAGCGTGTAAGAGAAGATTTTTATATAACCAAATGAACGAATCAGTGAGTACACGCATGAGTATGGAATCAGATCAATGCCATAAATATTTTGCAATCTGTAATAAAGATTTTGTATCTGCAATATTGATTTTGTATAGTGAAACCATCTACACTTTCAAAACCTATCTACAGATATGGATTTCAAATACGAAATGTATCTACACTTCCAAAAACTATCTTCACTTTCAAAATCTATTTACAGATACGGATTTCAAATACGAAATGTATCTACACTTGCAAAAACTATCTACACTTTCAAAAACTATCTTCACTTTCAAAATCTATCTGCAGATATGGATTTCAGTTACGGATTTCAGTTCGCATTACGGATTTCAAGTACGAGTTACGGATTTCTGTTACGAATTACAAAATCTTTTTGGCACTGTCTTAACTTCCTTTCTAAAGAGCCAATCAGCGCTTTTTGCAGATTTTCTTAAGCGCCAATCAACACATTGTATCCTGTACTGACTAGCCAATCGGCGCTAGCTTGCTGGGAACTGGGAAAGTTGAGTGAAACGGTGTATGCAGCTGTCATGGATCAGAGACCGAGAAATGGCACAAGTAAGAAGTCCTATATTTGGAGTTGTTAATAAAGTCATTGTAAAACGCACAATCAGTCAGTGGTTTGCACTCCACACTTCGTTCCACCTGTTTCAAAGATCCCTGTCGTTGTATGGAAGATATTAGGATCTGCTTTGGTAGCTAACGAAAGCTAACGTTAGCATTTTCGTGATTGATCTCCTATTCACATTTTATTAAGTTAACCATGAACAGTATTCATATGACCCATTATCACGATGAGAACATTTAGCAGACAGACTGCTATTGTCTTGTTCTCCAGACACGCAAAGTGATGGTGGGGGTATACCGTTAAGTGCATCCTCAACAACTGGATAATGACCAGCCTGATTTCAAAACCACCTTGCAATGTCATTTTCGTTTCTTTTCATGGCACTTTGGGGTAGCCTATTTGTAACCATTTTCTGAAGTCTTCTTTATTGTGTATTTTTTGTGGAAGCGAGTTTTCTAGCGTCTCAGTGGAGGCAGCAAGCGAGACCAATTTCTTAGTTACAATGCGTTCTGCACCCAAGCGATCTCTGAATCGCCAGAGCCTAAGATTAACTAAATAGTACAGGTGTTCATCAGCCCTTTGGGCCAGACATAAGGCATGCTTGTTAAACTTCCCCCAAGGCGTTCGTACACCGAATTTTATTCAAACCATGCGGGGGAGACCCCAGATCTCTCCCTAGGCACAGTAGGCAGAGCGGTGGCAGATTTAGGTTATAAGTATTGAATAATAATGAGCGGGCCAGCAGTTGCCAGCAAGCTAGCGCTGATTGGCTAGTCAGTACAGGATACAATGTGTTGATTGGCGCTTTAGAAAATCTGCCAAAAGCTCTGATTGGCTCTTTAGAAAGGCTGTAAAAACAGTGCCAAAAAGATTTTGTAATTCGTAACAGAAATCCGTAATGCGTAACTGAAATCCGTATCTGCAGATAGATTTTGAAAGTGAAGATAGTTTTTGAAAGTGTAGATAGTTTTTGAAAGTGTAGATACATTTCGTATTTGAAATATGTATCTGTAAATAGATTTTGAAAGTGAAGATAGTTTTTGAAAGTGTAGATACATTTCGTGTTTGAAATCCGTATCTGTAGATAGGTTTTGAAAGTGTAGATGGTTTCACAGATACTTAATCTATATTACAGATACAAAATCTATATTACAGATTACAAAATATTTATGGCATTGATCTGATTCCATACATGAGCCCCTGCACCAAAATGCGTTACGGAATGTGTCTTTTTTCTGTCATGTCTATCTGTGTGTGTGTGTGTGCGTGTGTGTGTGTGTGTGTGTGTGTGTGTGTGTGTGTGTGTGTGTGTGTGAGTGTGTGTGTCTGTGTGTGTGTGAGTGTGTGTGTCTGTGTGTGTGTGTGTGTGTGTGTGTGTCTGTCTGTGTGAGTGTGTCTGTGTGAGTGTGTCTGTGTGCGTGTGTGTGTGTAACAGTCTTTGGACTTGCCGTTTCTTGGCACTGTTGTCTTTGTTGAGTCCGCCTGTGTTGACCACGGCTGACCAGGCTGTAGAGGCCACATAGGGGATGGACGCTGACTCTGAGTGACTGAGAGTCGCAGGCTTGTGTGCCACCTACACCCCACCCCACCCCAAAGAAAGAAACAGAGGACAGGAGAGGGCACAGAGAATTGGAAAGAAGTACAGGCAGAGCGTTCAGTGTCTGAGTCATCATCCATTAACAACAAAACACAAGGCCCACCCATGCAAGCTCAAACAGCCCTGGGACACAACAAAGCAATTTCTGCTTAAAAGCACCACCATCTCTCACACACACTCTCTCTCTCTCTCACAAACACAGACACACACACACACACACACACACACACACACACACACACACACACACACACACACACACAGGCACAGCTTTGTTTTCAGGGCTTAATTGCTACCGAGTTGGGCATTTGGTCACAAAGGACACGATCATTAGCAGACACGCTCCGCTGGGTTCTGATGTGAAATCAAAATGGAGCCAAGAGATTATTTAATACGTTGAGGGGATGGGAACAGTCAGTGATAGACTTCAGGGAGAGAGACTTTTCCTCCTTACCCTACTGAAACAATGTTTTATTTACAATATAGGCCTATACCTGCAACCAGTCTCAAAGGATGAGAATACACACACATACAGAGACAAACACACGCATACACAGACAAACACAGACAAACACACACATACACACACACAAACACAGACAAACACATTAATGCACACACAAGCACAGATAAACACACATACACACACAGACAAAAACACATACATTCACACACACAAATACAAACACAGACAAACACACACACATACACAGACAAACCGACATATGTTTTGGATTGTCAGAGCATGATTGGGTCTCTAGTGGAAATGGTAATATAAAGTATCAAGAGTTTACAATGTGATGATGAAGATGATGATGATGTGATGATGATGATGATGAGGCCAGTGGCAGACAGCATTCTTTATAAAGTAATGAGTGTATACTGTGGGGCACAGTGCACCCTGCCAATGTGAATGTGTCTAAGTTTAACGTGGCAAAGTCAATGTTAAAGACACAATATGATACGTTTGTAATATCATATCAGTATGTGTCTGTTCATGAAACATGTTGCTTGTCTGTTTTAAACACACTGCTACTGATGCCTGTAGGTATAGTGTATAGAGTATATTATATCCTTTTCACTGTGTATATGGTATTTAGTGACTGAGAAGGAGCCGTGTAAAGCTGTGTATATGGTATTTAGTGCCTGAGAAGGAGCCATGTAAAGCTGTGTATATGGTGTTCAGTTTTCACTGTGTATATGGTATTTAGTGCCTGAGAAGGAGCCATGTAAAGCTGTGTATATGGTGTTCAGTTTTCACTGTGTATATGGTATTTAGTGACTGAGAAGGAGCCATGTAAAGCTGTGTATATGGTGTTCTGAGAAGGAGCCATGTAAAGCTGTGTATATGGTGTTCTGAGAAGGAGCCGTGTAAAGCTGTGTATATGGTGTTCTGAGAAGGAGCCATGTAAAGCTGTGTATATGGTGTTCAGTGTGAAGGAGGCGTGTAAAGCTGTGTATATGGTGTTCAGTGTGAAGGAGGCGTGTAAAGCTGTGTATATGGTGACCTCATAAAGTTAAAGTTACCTCATTAGCGCTGAGGACCACAAACTCGGCTAGACTGCCCTGTTTCCAGGGGGGGATGGCACCCCATACCTGAAACACACACACAAGGTAGCACTCTGTTAGCAATGCACTACACACACACATACAGACATACTGACACACACACACGCATACACACACATACACACACACACACACACACACACACACACACAAAGTAGCGCTCTGTTTAGCAATGCACTACACACATACACACACAAACACACACACACACACACACACATAGTAGCACTCTGTTTAGCAATGCAATGCACTACACACACACAAACATTCACACACACATACACACAAATTAGCACTCTGTTTAGCAATGCACTGTTTTATTTCCCTCCTACACATATGTATCCACATAATACACACATAGCACACATTCAATACACGCAGTTATTCCCAAAACCTTTAATTCACAAACTATTCCTTTAATTTCTTTAAGTCTCACTGTCCACTCTATCGTTTTTAAGGAAACATCCATTTGTACTCCTGCTTGCCTTTGCAAAGATAAATTGCAGGTTACTTTCTGTGTTGTTTTCTAAAAAGTGCAAAAAAATAGTTTAAATAGCATTGTAGCTTTACCACAGCAACTCTGAAAGTTTATGAACAAGTTCATGAAAGAAAGAGTTTATGAACACAAGATTCACAGTCGCAATCAGTGGTATGTTTTGGTAATACTATTTCTTCTGTTCTTCCCATTGTCACAGGGGTTCCTCAAGGCTCACTATAAGGTCCTAGTTTGCATCCTATTTAAATGACTACACCACTCCCTATCTATTGATTAGTGATTAGATAGTAATCACTGGTTATACTGTAAATCACATCTCTGTTTCCTTGAGTTCAAAGTTGATCTGCCATCACCGGATGATAGAAAGCATACTCATTGGCTTTGTGTTATTTACACAGCCTGTTACTCCTTGTTTATCAAGCAGACTATTAGGCACTACGACAACAAAGAACAACTTTCTTTCAGTCATCCCTACCTGAGGTCACCTTACCCATTAAATACACAGATTACAATGCAACTCAATGGAGCATAACTCTGCTGCTCAATGCTCCTGCAATGTTTGACCTGTTGTAAACTCTTGTCTGTCTGTTTAGTGATGTAAATATTTTCACCTGTTAATCACATATGGTTTCATTCATGTTCACAACTTTTTGTGAGTTGCACATTACTTTTTACTATTGTGATGTCTATTGAGTTATTATCTTTCAGTGCAGGAAATGAAACCATGACATGATCAAAAGTTTCTCTGTGAAAGCACCATAAAGACCCCATTCTGTTCCACAGAAATTGCTAACGTATTTTACTATCCTGCAAATAACAACCTAAGTCTGATAAGCTAGGTAAGCTTTCTCCAAAAAACTCCACAAAGTAAATTTCGCCAGTATTGGCACAGATTTCAAGTAGCGCCTCTTAATAATAATAATCACACAAAAACCCAATAATGTATCAGTCTATCACTGTTCCTCAGTGAAATAATCAATTATCACACAAGCTGTCACATATTTCTATTTCCATTCTATTTCTCCACATAAACCAGATATCATTTGTTGAATCAAACATCTAAGGGTGAATTGCATGTTCTGATTAAAGGTGTAACTGAGGCCTCCAATGAATAGACCAAAGACATTACACACATACAGAGAGAGAGAGAGAGAGAGAGAGAGTGTGAGAGAGAGAGAAAGAGAGGGAGAAAGATAGAGAGAGAGAGTGTGAGTGAGAGAGAGAGATAGAATTGCATCCCTGCCCTGCATGTCTTGTCTTACACAACCTGTCCTCACACAAAAGACAGCTTCACATTTACATGGCGCCTGTCAGACAGTCCAACAAAGCCCTGAGAGAAGGCAGACTTCCTTCAGAATACAGCCACTGAGGGGGCGAGAGAGAGAGAGAGAGAGAGAGAGAGAGAGAGAGAGACAAAGGAAGACTGGGAGAACAACAGAAAATGTGAGATAGAATACCAAGAAAGAGGTAGAAGAAGTGACAGAATACCAAGAAAAGAGAGAGGAGACTAGAGTGACAGAATGAAACAAAGGGTGACAGAATGAAAAGAACAGAGCGAAAGGAAGGAAGGAGGGAGAAGTGAGAACAGGGGGAGGCATGAGGGCGGTTTCAGCTTTGCAAACCCACAAGGAGCATCTTCCTGTCATGCTAACCACACACATTATGCGGCTGAGCTACACTGAGTGGTGCAGATGAGATGGCAGCGATACCAAGTCATTGGGGTAGTTTAAACTCTTCACTTGACACTTACACACGTGTGCCTGAAACAAATGTGACTGCAGCCCACAGAAGCTATACAGAGAAGAAGCCAAAAATACCTCCACACATTAATTACAGTACACAAATATGAAATATGTTTGTTTAACCTCAGAGTCAATAGCCTAGCTAGTAAGTGCAATGTTGAGTGACTAAATGAACCAGATTTAATCAAAATGTAAAACCTTGTGGGGAGACACATGCTCTATTTCTCCAAACTTCCTCAGTGTACACACACTTCTCCCTGACGTCAAACATAGGCTCACTTGGTTTCACAACGTATTAGTCACAGGTTGTTTCTTTAAAAGGGTAAAAGTGCCCTCGAGGAGTCAACAAGCTATGACTCAGAATTATTAACTCAAATTTCTCTCTCGATACACACACACACACACACACACACACACACACACACACACACACACACACACACACACACATTTCTTCTCAATGAGTCCTATTGACTGAACACAATCCAGGTCAAATAAAGGTGACATTTAAACCATGTGTTGGTGGGTGGGTGGGTGAGTGCGTGCATGCATGTGTTTGTATGCCTGGCTACCTCATCTCCTGGTTTGAAGTAGGCCACGTCCAAGCCACACTCCATGATGACCCCGGAGAGGTCGCGACCAAGGATTAAGGGGAACTCACTCCCCTTCTGGTTCATGTATAGGGGGTCCCGCTTCATAGCCATAGTGGCAGCACCATAACCACCTGAAAAGATAAATAAGACAGACAGGTACAGACACAGTACAACAGATCAAACAGATGAGTGCACACTGAGTGAGGTACATGGTGTTAATAGCTACAGACAAAGCAGAGCAGACTCATTTTCTGTATATAGCCTGTGAATGAACATCACTGATTAATATCAGTAACAATGTACTATAGGCAGATGTAGTTATTCCAGTGAAGTGTTTTACTGAGTTGTTTGGGTCATTTGTGGTTACTTTAACAGCATACAGTGGCAAGAAGAGGAAAATAACAGTTCTGTGGAAACCTGACCCCATTTGGTGATACTTGAGGTGCCTGGTAACTGACCATTCTAACAATGACAGCTAGTGATAGAGATAGAGAGAGAGAGACAGAGACAGAGAGAGAGACAGAGAGACAGAGAGAGAGGCTGTCATAAGTATGATAAACTTTCCGAACGAAGTGATCACATGCTCCCACAAGTGTAGCCCCTGTTAAGGCTACTTCACTGGCCCATGTTTTTTGCGTTGGTTGGCTGTGGTTTGTGGTTTGAAGTACAGTGCAGGAGGACACCAAACCCTTCATCACAGAACTAGATGTCAGCCTATGTGGCGTGAGACAAACACACAGTGCGTGCCCTCTTACGTAATAATTTGCTTATTCATTCTGACCTCATTGGGAACTGACTGAACACAAATATTTACTTTTTACAAAGAAGACGGTTGGACAATTGCTTTTTTTCATTGATTTTTGACACAATACGTTAGGCTTCATATTTTTAACTCACCCCTCATGCTGACATCTATAGGATTTAGAGCTGTAGAGTGGACTTTGACGATAACCTCATTAGGGTAGTGTATAATTGGGAACGGAGCATTTTTGGTGAATCTCAACACGTCGTTATCACCGTACTTGTCAATGACCCACGCAGGCATCACGGTCATGCGACAGCGAGAGGTG
This sequence comes from Sprattus sprattus, assembly GCF_963457725.1. NCBI lineage: Eukaryota > Metazoa > Chordata > Actinopteri > Clupeiformes > Clupeidae > Sprattus > Sprattus sprattus. Next base: position 25,426,266 of record NC_137911.1, on the reverse strand, counting down.
CTGAAATTCCGAAGGCTTGCCCTCCCAAATACAGCTGTGTTCAAACCACATACTGTAACAAGGGGGGCTCTAAATATTATCTTTGCAAACGAATGCATATTCAAAGATCGAACCGTAAGGATAAGACTAAAGAATATCTAATGCGGCTATTTTATATCAGTTAGCTAAACGCTAGCATAACCTTAACCGCAACATGTAATCACTACTACATTCATGCCGATTGTAAGAGTACTGTTCCTTGAACAGCATCCTTAATCATTCCTGTATGTTAATTCAGTAAGTAATAATATTGTTTCACGCTTCATCTAAAGCAAGAGTTTTGACTTTCCTGCTACACCGTTCCCATGCCCGGCTCAGTTGACAGTCGGCTTGTGTTGACTGTGACTTGAAAATGTCGACCAATCACAGTACATTTTGAAGTTTGCTCGACCAACCAAAGCCGCGGAAACTGTTATGTCAGAAAAGCAACCAAGATGTCAGCGTCCAAGGACCTCACATGAAGGTTGGGGAATGAAATAATACGGAACTCTGTGTGATACTACGTTAAAAATGAATGTGCTTGGTCTTTCTATAAGAGAGGTATGTACCAACGTTAATACACCCTTTGTCTTTCATTGCCTAGTGTCGAAATACATCAAATTAAGGCGGCAGGATCATGCCTAACGTTATGTGATGAACCTGAATTGAAATGTGTTATTAAATGCTTACGTTTTGGAGTTCATAGCTAATTCACTTCCCCCTCGCCATACAGTTAAATGAGCCAAAGTGATGTTGATGCGTAATACCATCTCGATACCCTACACTGAATTATCTCAGCTCAGTCAGTCAAGATATGATCATTTAGATTATAAAGTATGGTTGGTAGCCATCCTTCATCCCTTGCAATGTTATCGCACTGGAGCTGTGAGTGACTGAAGCATTGACGCGGTGACGCATCCTCTCAGGTCTCCCGCGCCCTGAGAACGGGCCAGCTCTCCCCCACGGAGTTATGCCGAAAATGTCTGAACCGCATCAAAAGAACTCGCCGCCTCAATGCCTACATCACAGTGACCGAAGAAACGGCCATGAAACAAGCCCAGGAGGCAGAGGTGCGCTTCCAGAAAGGTAATGTCTCTGAACCTTTCGGTGCACCGCGTACCAGTGTGTTTGGCTTTATGTGCCTGACTTATGAACTCCCTTAGGTACACCCCGAGGGCCGTTGGATGGCATACCCTTTGCTGTGAAGGACAACTTTTGCACTAAGGACATCCTCACCACATGTGCCTCAAAGATGTTAGGAGGTCAGTAACAAAAGGAGATGACCCTGACGTTCAGAAGTCTGTAGGTGAAAAAGCCAAGCTGAGATTAACAAGAATGAATGAATGTCTCTGATCTGGTTCTGCAGGCTACGTTCCTCCATTCAATGCCACAGTGGTGCAGAAACTGCTGGATCAGGGAGCTGTTCTCCTGGGGAAGACAAACCTGGATGAGTTTGCCATGGGGTACGATGTGTTTCAGACCATCAGCACAAACTGTATTTGTATGTGTTAATGCCTTTGCTAATGTAGGTCTGTGTGTGTGTGTGTGTGTGTGTGTGTGTGTGTGTGTGTGTGTGTGTGTGTGTGTGTGTGTGTGTGTGTGTGTGTGTGTGTGTGTGTGTGTGTGTGTGTGTTGTAGAGCAGGAAGCACGGATGGGGTGTTTGGGCCGGTGCGTAACCCCTGGAGTGATGCAGAGTCCTACAGACAGCATGGCGGGCCAGAGGCTGAGTCTGACTGGGTCATCACAGGAGGGAGCTCGGGGGGAAGCGCCGCTGCTGTGGCATCACTTAGCAGCTTTTTGTAAGTCTCTGTGTGTGTGTGTGTGTGTGTGTCAGTGTGTGTCTCTCAGTGTTTCAGTGTCGGTGTACATGTCGGTGTGTGTGTGTGTGTGTGTGTGTTCTTTGACAGTGTGTGTGTTCTTTGAGAGTGTGCGTGTGTGTGCTTGGTTGTACGTGGGTGCCTGTAAGCATGTGGCCGTCAGGGAACCCTAAAATCTTCACAAGGGTGATGTTTGTTTGTGACAGCGCTTTAGGCTCTGACACAGGTGGCTCCACCCGTAACCCTGGCGCCCTGTGTGGGCTGTTGGCCCTGAAGCCCACCTACGGCCTGCTGTCCCGCCACGGGCTCATCCCTCTGGTCAACTCTATGGACGTGCCTGGAATCATGACCCGGAGCGCCCACGACGCAGCCATCGTCCTGGGTATGTCTGTGACAGTGGTGTATGTGATGATGTGCATCTTTGTCAGAGTGTAGGTAGATCATCTCATGTGCTTCTGAATGTGTTTTACATTTATATTTAGTCATTTAGCAGATGCTTTTATCCAAAGCGACTCACATGGATGAATACACATTTTATATATTTACACTGATTGCACACTGCACATCAGGAGCAATTAGGGGTGCCTCTGAATGTGTTTTTATTCAGTGTGCATAGTATGGGCATTGAGTGTGTGTGTGTGTGTGTGTGTGGTGTGGTCTAGGCATGCTTCAAGGCCAGGATATGCTGGATGCAACCACAGTCCCTAGTCCCCCTGGAGAAACTGGCCTGCCGGAGGACTTTGACATCAGACAAATCACAGTGGGAATCCCACAGGTGAACCTCAGAACTTCTGTGCATTACAAAGCAATTGTATTAATGACTATTGGTATAAGATTGAAGTAAACATTAGGCAAGGCATTTATACTGAAAGTTTTTTTGGGGGGGTATTGTGGGTGGTTGTAACCAAAGACAGTTGTGTGAAATATGTAAACAAATTATTTAAAAACATCTGAATTGAGGAAATGCATATGTTCGGAAACTAAAGGAGTATTTGGAAATATTAGTCTTTAAATTATACTTATACTTTTTTACTTAGTTAAGGACTTGATGCACTTTTATCTTTGATTGTTGATCCTTTATACTCAGTTCTTAGCCATCACGTTTAAGTTGTGTCTAAAGTATATCAAAAGCCGTTTCTCTAGTCCACCTGTATAATGGCCCAGCCTATGGTGTGGTTCTTAGGAGTACCATGCACCGGGCCTGTCGCCCGAGACGCTGCGTCAGTGGTCCCGCGTCACAGACCTGTTTGAGCAGGCGGGGGTGCAGGTCCGAGAGGTCTCCCTCCCACACACTCAGTTCTCCATCGTCTGCTACCACGTGCTCTGCTGCTGTGAGGTGGCGTCCAACATGGCACGCTTCGACGGGGTGGAATACGGTAATGATGGGTGCTTGAATGGATGATTGTCTGTTTGGATGTGTGTCACTATTAATGCATGAATATGACCAGCATCAGAAAGCTTAATTGCAACTGTGTTTGTGTGTGTGTGTTTGTGTGTGTGTGTGTGTGTGTGTGTGTGTGTGTGTGTGTGTATATAGCCTGTATATAGCCATTCCTCCCTGTATATATTTCTTAGATTGTGTGCTGTGTTGTATTGTGTTGTATATTTTGTGCAAGTACACTGACAGCCTCTTAACCTAGAGTCAAATTCCTTGTTTGTGTAAACTTACTTGGCCTATAAACATTATTCTGTTTCTGATGATTCTAATTTTGATGTGTGTAAGATAATGTGGAAGAATGTAGACACACAAAGATGTTGTGTCTGTGTGTTTTGGCTCACTACAAATACTTATCGCCCCCCACCACACCCCACCCCACCCCCCGCCACAGGCCTCCGCAGCCCAGAGAGCAGCTCCACAGAGGCCATGTATGCCGCCACTCGCCACGACGGCTTCAACGATGTAGTCCGCAGGAGGATCCTCTCCGGGAACTATTTCCTGCTCAAACAGTACCTGTCACTTTCTTGAAGTTCTTGTTGTGAATGGAGCTTAATTTAAGTTGTCGTTGGACTGTGATTACACTAGAAAATAGCTAGTAAAAGATAAAATGCTCATGTTATTGCTGTTGTGAAGTTAGTTAGTTCACCATAGTCAATTCAAGGTATAACTGCAGCCTTTCATGTGTTTTTTTAGGGTGTAAACTAAATTATATGACTCTCCTGTGTTGAAAATTTTATGGGTAGAAAATGGCTTTAAACGTCATCTACTGTTTTTAAATCATCCTGAACCTTGCGATCTGCTGATGTAGATTCAGTCATTTGGGACTTTTCTACATCATGAAATAGGCGTCCTGCCTCCTCCCCTGTGAGTGTGTGTGTCTCACTGTCATATGCTGATTGGGACTCATCATACACAGGAGTTTACACACAACCAGGGTTAGAAGGGTGATGGTGTGTGTGTGTGTGTGTGTGTGTGTGTCATCATTCACAGGAGTTTACGCCTCCAGCCTTCTCAGCCCCTTGCCCATTGTTTAGCATTTTTCAAAATTATGAAGTAGGTTGAGTAAGGCTCGGAGCCGGGGGGGAAGTTGCACTTTAACTAAGTAACCTATTGAAAATATCCAAGGTCAAAGTATTAAATCGCTTCTATAAGCAAAACAAAACATGCAGCTGTGATGTGCTGTGATGTGATTGGCCTTTCTCCCCTCCCTACACAGGAACTACGAGCAGTACTTTGTGAAGGCGCAGCAGGTGCGGCGTCTGATCGCCGAGGACTTCAGCAGGGTCTTCAGCTCCGGGGTAGACGTGCTGCTCACACCCACCACCCTCGGTGACGCCGCGACCTACCGCAAGTTCATCGGCGAGGACAACCGCACACGCAGTGCCCAGGAGGATGTCTTCACACAGCCTGCCAACATGGCCGGTACAAACACACACACACATACACACACACACACTACTGCATCACACTGTGGTTTACTGTGCTCAACCTGCTACCAAATTTGGCAGTTGTGACATACTAAAATAGCGTACAAAACGTGTCTTGTCACAGTAATAGACCTTACACAAGTGATGAATTATAATGAAGTTAAGAAATAGGAAATGAGCCCTAGTGACTAGTGACTATGTTATGGCAGAGATAGTGTCACACACTCTGAATTCGATCTCTGCATTTTACCCATCCAGGGTAGTGATACACACAGTGATACACACAGTGAAGCACACTAACTTGTAGCCCTATCTACTTCAGGTAGTCTCTACTGAGTCACAGGATCTGCACCTTAGATTCTTCCTGTCCTTATGAATAAAAGACCCCACACTGTGATTGATCGGTAATCACAAGTTACTTATTAATCAGATTGATTATTACCTGACTGAATGCTCTTGATGGACGGCCTTTTCCTTGCTGTGACCTCACCCTATGACCTCTTGACCCCTCTAACTTTCCACCTGTGAACCCAGGTCTCCCAGCGGTCACCGTTCCAACAGCGCTGTCATCTCGAGGTCTCCCCATAGGCCTGCAGCTGATTGGACAGCCACTACAGGACAGGATGTTGCTGGCAGTAGCTGACTGGATGGAGCAGCGAGTGGGCTTCCCTCAGATCCGTTTCCATGAGGACCGCGGGGAGTCGGAAAGCATCCCGCCAGCAGAGAGAGAGGGCACGGCTGGGCTGTGAGGGACAGGGACACACAGAGAGAGAGAGTGTGTGTGTGTGTGTGTGTGTGTGTGTCTGCAGGACACAGTGCAGAGACCTAAAAGGCCCGAGACCTGAAATAACCTGAGGCTCACAAGTACACTCCCCCCTACACACAGATGAGGTGTGAAGGTTATCTGTGGCATCTGCCAGTGATGGAGAAACTCTCACACACACACACACACACACACAAACACACACACACACACACACACGTACCATTCACCTCTATTAAATATTTAGACCCTCTGATGTGAGTATTCATTTTTTTCGCAGGCCACATGTTTTCTGTGTGTGTGTGTGTCTGTGTGTGTGTCTGTGTGTGTGTGTGATTCAGAAGCCTATCCAGGATGAAGGCAGTGTTCAAAGATAGATGTTCCCTCAGCTCACACGGAGTGTCAGAGTGACATCAGCACAGATGAACAGTTGGTCTGTGGCCTCCCTCCTGTGACACTGGTGTGAGCTTGGCACCTCGGAGTAGCCAGAGCCTTCACACGCGGGTGCTAAACTCAACCCTGGACCACAGTCACCGTGGCAACCGAGGGATGCAAGTCATTTCCGGTCTATTTCTTGCCTCACGGGGTGATGATATCATCGGTGAAAGAACACTCATGAGAGAGTGGAAAAGCGAAGCAGAGACACAGTGTTTCTGTGAAATGTGCTACTGTGACGCAGAAGGTTCTGGAGGCTGCATATTTCTGTCCTTATTTGATTTGTCCTGACAGCCTGACTTGTCCGCAGGTAACCTTTAACTTTTGTTAGGGGGCTGGTAGAACAACCAGACACTGACGGGTGTGATATCATCTGTCATTGTCAGGTTGATGGTGGGACTTATTTGAGGCTAACTGCAGACTCATGGGAAACATTGTCACTTGTGGTTTACAAAGTGTTGAGTCACCCCTGGAAGTCCTCTGGGTGTGTGTCTTGGCCATATAAAGTCATTCTAGCTTATGACATATGTAACTAGCTTATGTCCATGATGTGGGGAACACGGATCAAAGTAACTGTCCAGAGTATGAATGCTGTAAAAGCTACCATGCTGAATTATGTATGATTTTTTATTCTTATTTTTGTATTCTTATGGAACTAAACATTCCAGAACACTCAGCTGAAAAGAGCCATGACGTACTCAAAGTCTGTGTTTTTAGCACACAGTAGGGACAAGTTGTACATCTTAACACTAGGTCCATGTCACTAGATGTATTAAATAAATAAATATGTTCAATATATTTGAAATCTTTTGGTAAAAATAGACATTCACCTCTGAGTGCAACAGAAGTGATAACTGATAAAACATACTTTAAAGCAGCAATACTGAGTTCTGTTCCAAAACTAGCAAGCTAAATACCTAAAAGGCATGCATTAACCCTGCAAACACCACCAACAGCCCATCTGTCACTGATAGAAGCGTGTCAACACACTAACTGGTGTCCTGACAGTATAGCTGGCAACGTCACGTGTGTAAAAGCTTTTCTTCCATTTTTTGCAGGGTCTTCCAGCCCGGTACATAGAAATACAGAGGGCATAGTATGCTGGATGGCAAGAGGGAAAGACACAGGTGTTTAACTGTCCTTCACATGAGCATATGCTATCAAAGTGAATTTGTAGATGGTACTACCAAAACTAGTTGCCTATAAAACCATACCTCAAAAACTGTCAAATTGATGCACATTGTGACTATACTGTTAATAATGGAGCCTGACCTTTATTGAAAACCACCCCTGTTAAGAAGTCACGAGGAAGAATCATCTGTTGGTAGCCACAGCTTTTGACAGTGCAACATGTGCGGGTGACCTTCTCTTAAAATACGTCAATGTAAAAATGTCCCTTATTTATTTTCCATCTGTATATGGAAAACCATGCTGACCACAATGTGAAGCATTGATGGCTTTGATAAATGATTACGATGTGAACACTTCCACACAAGTTCATGTGACACAAGCAGATTACTGAGGTGTTTCTCTGGAATAATTTCTACAGCAACCTGCAGGAAATAACAGTCCCTTTGGTTGTGGTGAGTCACCGCATCTTCCTTTTCAGCCATCTCTTTCACACATCATGCATCCACAGAGATTCATTGAGGTTGCTACGGTAACTGTGTTGAAAAGCTGAGTTTGGATGGGATCATTACATGATCATTATGAGTGTTATATAGTCAAATTACAAAACTGATGAAAAGAAATACAGCAGAATGTGTTTTTAAGGGTTAAAAGAAACAATCATTGACTTGTTGTTTTGGTGTTATCCACACATCCAAACAAAGTATCCAGGCTGGCACACACACACACACACACCTGCTGAAATAATCCCCTTTCCTGTAGACATACAATTTCAAACACATTTACTCAACTGCATACACACACACATTCACTCAACTATACATTAACCTGACATTTCAAAGCCCCCCATCTCTCTCAAATGCAATATGTTCTATGAAAGTTATAACTCAGTTTGGCAGTAAAGGTGCTCACTTTCTCCTCTTACTCTGGTAGCATTTGGCATTACTCCTGTGTGTGTGTGTTTGTTTGTTCTTGTGTCTGAATGTTAGTCTATATTTGTGTGTGTGTGTAAGTCACTGGCTCCTTCCTCATTACGTAAATGCCGGTATGTGTTGGACAAGGCTGTGAGGTGCAGGGAATAGCGTGCTAATGAAAGACTCCCCCACTCGCTCCTTTTCAGATGGGCCCAGAAACCATTCACACAGACACAAACAGACACACACACACAGAGAGCTTCTCAGCCAAGCCCTAAGTAGCCACAGACCCAGTTTGGCACTTGTTTGGTACATAATGGAAAGAATATGACATCACACATCTACCGCATTTACTGGAAATGATCAACAGCTTATTGACACTCACTGTTCAGCCTGGAAAAAATGTTCTTAAGGCCAATGATCAATGTCTGCTATAAGAAAAGCCACTCTTGAACAGGCAATGCGTTTATTACTTCAATATTTTTCAGTGGAGCCTTCCACAAGGTGAATATTAAACGGTAGACACAATTTATAAAACAATTATGAACAGGTATAGTGTGATATTTATAATAATTCCATGAAAATCATTAGCGCGACACAAGAACACTACTATATCTGCTCTCGGAATTTAAATTCCTGAGAAGAGATGTGAGGGACCGACTGGTCACCCTGTGTTCTTGGGATGTGGTGACTGTCTTAACATTTTCACCAAGTCCAAACACAGCACAGGAGATAGTGGCTTTCTTATAAAAATATATATATTTGTGCAAGGGGCTATATACCCCAACACAGTGCCTACAAAAGTGCGTGGCACCTCAAGTGTGTGGCACCCTGGGCACCTGCTTGGCCGATTAGGCCCAAATAATGGCACCTTCTCAAGGCCCAAAGCCAGGGCCCAAACTAGGCACAATTAACATGGCACAGAAACTTGGCACGAAAACAAGGCACAAAGACAAGGTACAAAAACAGTATCCACACATATAGACACAAAACCAACTACACCTCACATCAGGGAAGTGGTTTCTTTGTTTGCAAACCTTTCACGGCCTCTCATGCCTGTCTCTATCAACCAGTCTCTCGTTTGAGAATGAGGCACCCATTTAAATAGGGCACAGCCACGTTGGCTTGATTGGCTCCAGCATTGGAAGCAGGTGAGCCCAGCCCCAACCATTACGGGGGTGGATTCCAAAAGTCTTAAAGAGCACCATCCCTTTTTGCCACGGTGAGGAGGGGGAATTTCAGCTTCTCACAACAGATTCAGGTCAATAGGTGATGAGGTCTGAAAGTTATCATGTTCCAGAAGTGAAAACAGGTCAGTGATAACTAAAGAACTGAAGCAAACCAAAAGGATAGAAACGAGACACCAAGCCATCAAAAAGCTGAAAGCAACCTTTTTATAGACAGGCTACCGTGTGTTGGCAAGCTTATATCAGTGTCAGCGGCAAGATTTTTGCATGCTTTTTAGGTAGTTAGCTTGCTAGTTTTGGAACAGAATTCCGTATTGCTGCTTTAAGTCGGCAGGAATTTGGTACGGACTTGTTTATCTATATACAACCACATTCTGAAACCTGGGGATGGATCTCAGCAATTGTGCAGAAAAGGCTACATAAATGAGAGCTTCAAACTCAACTGTGTTGACATTCGTCAGGGCATCTTGTTTCAATTCACATCACAAACAACTGGAGTCATGTGTCTTTGTGTGTGCGGTTTGTGTGGACTGCAGGGTAGGCGACCGAGTGCCCGACACCGGATTCCAGCAGTGGTATGGTTGCCACAGAAACATGTGACACGGGTTAGCTCATGTAGCGAGACAAGTGGGCCCTTCACAAGTTCACCCAGCGTGATGCCGTCATTTGACCAGCCACCCACTCTGATCAATATGTGACATGCAAACACACACACACACACAGACACACACACACACACACACACACACACACACACACAGACTGGCCTCATGGCTCTCAGCCCACATACACTCGAACACACACAGTTCTTACACCCTAGGACAATGTGCATACTGCGCGCATGCTCAACATACACAAGCACACTCCCACTTGTACACACACTAGGCACATGCACAGTGTTATCACATGGCTCCCCACACCAACACACACAACACACCCCAATACACACACAATCTTGACTTAATCAGACATTGTTTTTAAATGCACACCAGGAACATCCAAACACACAAATTATTTGACTGAATGTGCGCACACAATATATATGCAGATTCACACAATATTAAAACCAATACATAAAAAAAATTAGGGTCCACAACGAATACAGGTGCATAGGTGAACACACTTAAATATTAACCCAGACACAGACATGCGACAGACTCCCAAACCGCTTGGATGCTCCATGACCACCACAAAGCACTGTTCATAATCTCCCAACACATTCCTGATGGCATCTCAGATTACAGATCAGATCACATGAGAAAATTGCCAGTGGACGCAGATGCACGCCCACACAAAGGGCCATTCAGGCTCTAGGCTATGTGGATATTGAAGCACACTCAACTCCTTTTTTTAAAAAAAAAAACATTAAAGATATGCATAACTGTTGAATCACTGATGACTGATGTCTGAAAACACAACTTCAGACGTGCTTTGTGTGTGCGCTCGTGTATTTGTGTCTTTGTGTGTGGCATTCGTCTATGTGTGTGTGTGTGTGTGTGTGTTTTTGTGTGTGTGTCTCTGTGTGTGTGTGTGTGTGTGTGTCTACATAAACAGACATGACGCTATAGCGGCCTACAGTTTTGAATCTGCTTTGTGATGCAAAATGTCTAAGCTAAGCATGGCCACCCAGTTCCTGTTTATCCAACAGAGAAAGGGCAAGGGGATCTATGACAGGAAGCCAGAAGTGTGTGTGTGTGTGCGTGTGTGTGTGTGCGTGTGTGTGTGTGTGTGTGTGTGTGTGTGCGTGTGTGTGTGTTTGTGTGTGTGTGTCTGTCTGTGTGTGTGTGTGTGTGTGTGTGTGTGTGTGTGTGTGTGTGTGTGTGTGTGTGTGTGTGTGTGTGTGTGTGTGTGTGTGTGTGTGTGTGTGTGTGTACTGGTGTCTAAATCAGATGACACAGACTGAGACCCAGGGATTAATGACAGGGACATGTGTCGCCAAGGTGACCCTCTTTGTCGTCAAGGGGATGTGAGGGGAAAAGTGGACCTGATTACACCTCAGAGATGGGATTGAGGAAAGAGGGGAGGAGAGAGGGAGACGGAGAGTGATGCTAGTGGACAGAGCTCGTACTCTAGCGAAAAACAGATAAGCAGAAGGTGAAGAGACAGATGGCATATTTTTGTTTAGAAGTACTCTTAAATGCAACAGTGGGGGGCGACAGTGGTACAGGGGGGGGGGGGGGGGGGGCGACAGTGGTACAGGAGGTAGAGAAGTTGTTTAGTAATCAGAAGATTGCTAGTTCGTATTCCCTGTCGAAGCGTCCTTGAGCAAGACACTGAACCCCTGATTGCTCCTGATGTGCAGTGTGCCATCAATGTAAATATGTAAACAATGTGTATACATCCTTGTAAGTCGCTTTGGATAAAAGCGTCTGCTAAATGACGAAATGCTAACAGTAAAGGGAAGGCGAGAGCAGTTATTCAAATAAAGTCACACACTGCAAGTGCACAAGATCACACACATCTCTGTGACTGGACTCAGGGTTATTCAGATAAGGCCCGAAAGAATGGCAAACAGTCCAGGATGGAAGAGGTGAAACATGTTGTCCTGTACAAGAGAAAAAAAGGGAGAAAAAGTCCAAAGTCCCAAATAGATGGACAATATGCTCTCTCACAAATGCACACTTGTGTCCTTGCAAATGAACAAATCTCTCACCGATTTTTTTGAAAGGCTCACCTGGTGTTCAGATAAATCCATCCCCAGGGTCACGGAAAGAATGTAGAAACACCACATTTGATACCACATCCTTCCTACTGGAGGTTTGAGTAGTGTACACATTGACCAAGCAGGGGGAAGTGAGATGGAGACGGAAAGAGTTTCACAAGAGCTCTTGCTCTTGCTCTTGGTGGGTCTGAGTTAAATGTACTGTATATCACCACTGACACATCTAAGCCAAACATGAGAGCGAGAGAGAAAGAAAGAAAGAGCTAGAAAGAGAGAGAGAGCGTGCAATGGAGTTAGTAGTACCACCAAGTAAGTGGTGAGAACAGAACCTAACCCATTTGAGTGCAAAAACCATGTTTAGTCCATCTCACAGACAAATGGTAATGCCTCTCTTTGGAAGAGCCCTGAGATGAATCAGAGGGAGACATTGGATGTCTGAAAGGGACAGGGAAAGACTTTGAAGTTGAAAAGCAAAGACAACTGCACTGAAGCTCAAAAACACTTTTCCATTTTCATAGAAAGTCACCCTTATTCCAACGCCACGGTCATTTCTAGAGACGTTTGCTGTCATTTAATCTGTTTCAAAAATCATAGACCACACGCACACACAGAAGGGGAGGGCTGCCTAAATGTCCGAGGGGGCCATTTTATATTTTTCCCTCTCTTTCGCTCCCTGTCCTGTCCTCTTTATCAGCCCAAACTGGGGTTCTGTCATACAAAGAGGGAAGAGAGATGTGGATCCACAACCGCTTGCAAAATGTCACAGGGAAATGACACACACGTAAGACGGGTTATCTGCGGCCCTCGGTATGCCGCATGTATGTGTGTGTGTGTATGTGTGTGTGTGTGTGTGTGTGTGTGTGTGTGTGTGTGTGTGTGTGTGTGTGTGTGTGTGTGTGTGTGTGTGTGTGTGTGTGTGAGTGTGTGTGTGTGTGTGTGTGTGTGTGTGTATGAGTGTGAGTGTGTGTATGTGTGTGAGTGTGTGTGTGTGTGTGTGTGTGTTTGTGTGTGTGTACATGTGTGTGTGTGTGTGTGTATGTGTGTGTGTGTGTGTGTGTGTGTGTGTGTGTGTGTGTGTGTGTGTGTGTGTGTGTCGGTGTACGTCTACATGTGCGTGTGCATGTGTGTGTGTGTGTGTGTGTTGTGAAAAAAAAGAGAGGGGGATTGTGTCAGGGTGTTGATATACTACAACATGACAGTTTGATTTAAGATAATTTTGTTTCGGAGAATAACTTGTGGTGGTTTTTCAGATACACCAACATAAATCTAATACACACACAAACACACACACACAGCAGCTTGTTTTCAGCTCTCTTGAACTGTCTGTTCCTCAGCAACCCACTCACGCCACAGAGATGGAGACAAGACGATCAGGGCTATCAAGTCACCATGGTGATTTCATGCCGACTTGCTTGCTGGCTGCTCATGTCAGCAAGCCGAATAGCAATGTTGATTGGTGCTGATT